>NC_061837.1:29304490-29306990 GCF_019202785.1 Penaeus chinensis
TTCTTATATTTTAATATTCCAGCAGCTATGCTTTTCTTCACATGTACATCCTTAGCTTAGCTGGATATGTAGTCAAATACTAGTTAAGAAGTACCCACTAGGTTTCAATTGATCTTAAAAGTTCATATGGCCAAAATCCATACCGAAAATTGTCCCTTAGCATTCTACATGAGCTGTGTTTGTAGACAATGTACGCGTCGTCTGCTAGGCGCACCACCTCTCGGGACCGCAGCGTCTGTGCGCCACACAAAAAATGCAGTATCGCACTTTAAGCCGTTCCGCTGAAACTGCGTGGTTTTTCCGTTGTTTACGTAGCGAGATGAGCGGACGGACGGACACACAATCCACAGTAATTGCTCATTATTGTTAAGAGTTGAGAAACGAAAACCAGTCGACTGCTAAGAAAAAGTTTAAACAAGTTTAAACAAGAGTAGAGGTTGTAGAGTTGAATTTCAACGGCCTCGTTAACTTTTTGTCATCCATCATAAAAATGGAAGTTCATTAGCAAACTATATCAGAAGGCGAGAGTCAAAACGTAAACAAAACCTAATGCACTATAATGTACCAAGCTTCAATTCAAAGTTCCGTAAGGTAATCTGTACTGCAGCAAGCTTCATTCAAAAGTTAGGTAAGATGATCCATAATGTTCAAAGCTTCATTCAAAAGTTAGGTAAGATGATCCATAATGTTCAAAGCTTCACTCAAAAGTTAAGTTAGATGATCCATAAATTGAATCACAAGAAATTGAAGATAAATAAAAAAAAAAAAAAAAAACTTACAATTGTAACAAGACAAATGATCGACCTCAGAAAGATTTTTAACGTCTTATCTGCTTTGGCACGATCGTGAGATAAAAACGCCGCTTCTCATTAACAAAAGTCCAACGTTGCTGTTCTCATTGCTCCGCCGATTTAATTGAGTTGATATAATGCTTTCTATTGTCTTTCGGATTCTGGTCACTTGCGCTTGGCCTGAGTTATCTCTGCTTTTGCGTCCGTTTGCGGTTCGACTCCTTCCGCGCATACGAAGTGATGGGAGATAGACAGGCAGATAGATAGATAGAGAAGTTGATAGGAGAGTGAGAGAGAGTAACAGAGTGGGGCAGACAGCCGAGACATATAAAGCAAAAAACGAATAGATGTATATATATATATATATACATATACACACACACACACACACACACACACACACACACACATATATATATATATATATATATATATATATATATAGAGAGAGAGAGAGAGAGAGGGAGAGAGAGAGAGAGAGAGAGAGAGAGAGAGAGAGAGAGGGAGAGAGGGAGAGAGGGAGAGAGGGAGAGAGGGAGAGAGGGAGAGAGGGAGAGAGGGAGAGAGGAGAGAGGAGAGAGGGAGAGAGGGAGAGGGAGAGGGAGAGGGAGAGGGAGAGAGGGAGAAAGATAGATAAATAGATAGATAGAGATAGAGAGAGAGAGAGGAGGGGGGGGGGGGACTGAACGTTTTATATATGAAAAGGTAAACGGATACTTTCGGTCTCTCATGCGTCTCCAAAAGGTATTTTCAGCAATAGGTATCCAGACAGTAAATGAAAGACGAGATGAATGGTTACGAAGGAGTACGAAAATTTAAGACCGGTTTTCGGAAAAAATCATAAGAATGATGATAACAGCACTGATAACATATATGTGTGTGTTGTGTGTATGTGCGCGTGAGTGTAGACAGATATATAGAGATACATAGATAGGTAGACACACAGATAGGGTGATAACTCTATAGATATATAGATACATAGATATAGATAGATATATAGATGCATAGACACACATACGTACTGTATAAATAAATACATCAAAATATATATATATATATATATATATATATATATATATGTATGTTTATATGTATATATATGTGTATATGAACCGTATTCATGTTGACAAATGTAGAAAAGTGTGAATGAGAATGAATATCTTCACAATACAAGAGATGTATTTGACCGATTTCGATTATATCTTCGTCAGAAATACATACATCAAGGGAATTACAGAGTATATATATATATATGTATATATATATATATATATATATATATATATATATATATATATATATATCAGACACGAGCACACGAAACACCTGACGTCTATTCAGTCCTCCATGGACTATTTCTGCCTCCTTCCACCATGGCGTTGGAGGTTCTATGGTGACGGAGGTCAGCTCGGTGTTCGCTGATCCTGGTGCTGAAACTACGGCCTGTGTCACCAAAGTATGCTGTATCCGGGAAAAAGATACATGACGTAATACAGGACAAGAAACAGCCCGAAAGCAACCCTAACAGTGCTGTATATCGCACAAGGAACAGCATAAGTTCCCACGACAGAGAGTGTTCACCTAGCGCCTGGTATCTACACGGGAGAGCGTTTTACCATTCATATACATACATATACATATTCTTTTTTCTCTAGCTTAAGCATAAATATTAGCTAAGGCCGTTTAAAGAGTTCGTGACGACGCAGACA
>NC_061837.1:29311990-29314490 GCF_019202785.1 Penaeus chinensis
AGAGAGAGAGAGAGAGAGAGAGAGAGAGAGAGAGAGAGAGAGAGAGAGAGAGAGAGAGAGAGAGTGTGAGGATGTCAGAATTTTCCATCTGAATATCGGACTTATGAGTGGAATTTGAGCAACGCAGAATTGTTGGAATTGGTGGGAAAAGCCATTCCTGTATATGAGTACTTTTTATATACCATTTGTATCTTTCTGTATCTTCCCATCCATTAACACTGTCTTCCATGTCAATATACACTATACAACTACTATACTAAAAAAAAAACAAAAAAAAAACAACATAACTGGAAATGGCTGCAATGTAAGATGCAGGTGTCTGGACGACGTCTTCGCTGTTGAAGTCCTGTAGCGCTTCTTTCCTTGCGCTACGACCGAGGCTTTGTTGACGTCTGGGATTTGATCTTATTTATGTCAGACTGTCAAACATGTCTTACACATGCATTTTCACACACACACACACGCACACGCACACGTACACGTACACGTACACGTACACGTACACGCACACGCTCACGCACACACACACACACACACACACACACACACACACACACACACACACACACACGCACACGCACACGCACACGAGCTGTGCATCGCACCAATGAAGTACCATTCTTACGGAGAAGATCAGGCAATGGCTGGTCTAAGTCTGCTAGATATCGGTTCTGTAAATGTGTACGGTGCATGTTAAGATAATAATTTTGGTTATAAAGGGAATGAATAAGTGAAAAATAGAAGAAAAAAAAATAGTGGGGCTTTCTGAGCAGGGAAATGACAGCGAAGGAGATGGGGGCAAGATGTGACCGCGAATACGGCATTTGAGCTTTTTCAGCTGTCGTAAGTACAGCTCTATTTTTGTGTTTGTTTTATGGGTAACCATTCAAAGATGGACAACCTGGCAGCAGATGTTCGAAAATACGTGAAGAAAACGTAAATTTAAAGGAATTGCTGGATAATTTGCGCAAGAATACAACCATTCAGAGAAAGAATACTAAAAAAAAAAAAAAAAAAAAAAAAAAAACTGACATGAAAACTAAAGAACTCAAGGAAAAGGTGGAAGTAGAAACCGAGATTGGCAACAGTAGTCAAATCGAGGCAAAGAATCTGCAAGAAAAAGTTCATGAAGTAATCAAAGTACAGGAAACTGTTAAACAGGTTGAAAGCAATTTGTCAAGCAGCCAGTCTCAAATAATGGAAGAGGCAAAAAAGATGACAGCTACATATGCCGACGTATCTAAAGTAAAGGAAACTGGAAATTAAATGGAAAGAAAAGTTAAAAAAAACAAAAAAACATCAAGATCACAGAGGAAGAAATAAAAACACATCTTGCAGACACGGTAAAGAAAAATTAATTGAAGTCACACCCTGGGCAACACGCAAGGAATATTACAAATTTGCCTGATGTAAACAAAGGCATAGTCATATTGGGACAGAAAGAAAAAGTTGTAGAAAATGGAATCGAGCGATACAACGAAAACAAGAAATTGATTGTCAATATTCTCAAGGTCATAAATCCGAATTCTTGGAGCAGAATATCACAGCCCACAGAAGGTTGGGATTATTCGAAAAGGGAAAGAAACGCCCTTTAAAGGTGACATTCATGAATAAGCAGATGGTAATTTATGTCATAAAGAAAGCTAAAGTCCTGGCCACACACGAAGAATATAAGAAAATCTTGATAAGAGAAAATATGACCATAGATGACAGAAATACTGTAGGAAAAAATGGAAGAGGTAAAAATAAACACGAACAAAGGACTGAAGAAGAAAAAAAGCAAAACAAGTTTACTATCGGAACCAAAATGTGGAGACAGACAATCATTAGCCTTGCAGCCAAAAGGAATACCGAAAGATTATATAGAACTAGTTTATACAAACATAGATGACTAGAACTAGATGCAGTTATTGAAAGTAATATGCATCACTGAGTCCATACTTTATCCCTCCGTAGACCTTGTAACATTAGGACTCAGAGACTACAATATCTGGAGAAAAGATCGGGCAAATGGAAATGGAGGGGGTTAGCAATATTAACAAGGAAAGGAATTATTATAAAGGAGACAGAGATTCAGCAAGATCCCATAGTATAACTAAAGGCAACTGAGGTAGAAACAAACGGAGTAAATGTAATAATAACCACAGAGCGCATGCCACCTCATACATCGGTGGTCATAAGAAAAAAATAAAAAAAGTTATTCTAGAAACGTGAAAGATCCTGAAAGAAGTGCTACAACTTTTGGAAACTATTGCAAAAGAAATTTTATTTTAGTAGCAAAATTGACTGGGAAAGTTTCGATCCCAGAGCTCAGTCAGATTAGTGAAATGCAAAATTACTATAAGTAATAAATTAATTTTGTCTCTTACAGAATGTAACAGATCATACCAGGATAAGAGGGCTAGCTAGATAAATATGCTTGACCTAATATTTACAAAACATAAAGATGACATTAAGGATATGAAGTACTGCCTCTTCTAGGAAAAAGGGATTATGTAGT
>NC_061837.1:29319490-29321990 GCF_019202785.1 Penaeus chinensis
CAAAGGACTCCCCGACACCAGATACCCTTGACACAACCCGGGTGTCGGGTGTCATGTCAAAAAATCTTATCTGTAAAAGACGTGAGGAATTCTTGCATGAAATTTCGCTCTCTGAAGGGCTCGTCTCTGCATGATTTGCTTGGAATTCTTGCACGAGTTGCTGTTTATTGCAGAGCAGAGGAAGAGACAAAATAATTTTCTTGGGGAACTTGGTGGATATTGTTTTAAATTTTTTGTGTCTTCGTATATATATATATATATATATATATATATATATATATATATATATATATATATATATACATATATATTTTTTTGCAACCGGAAGCTTTTTATGGGTGTTTGAGAATGTTGCAGACGCGCACGAGAAGCTGTTTCTGGCGTGACAAGAAAATAATAATAATTATGCGGACTTTGGAGAGAAGAGATTCAAGCAATTTACATACTTAAATTACATATTTTGGTATTATCACACCAAAAGAATTTACTAAGGACGTTTTACTTGAATACGTCATGCAACAAGTTGTGGATAATCAATCAAAGTTAAAAGACCCATCACAGAGTAAACATCCGGACTCGAAAATTGTGTGGCAGTTTTCAAGCAGAATCTAGCTTCCCTATTTTTCTGCGGGGAACTGAAGAGAGAGAGAGATATGCACAGGGAGAAGGAGAAAGGGGGAGAGAGAGAGAGAGAGAGAGAGAGAGAGAGAGAGAGAGAGAGAGAGAGAGAGAGAGAGAGAGAGAGAGAGAGAGAGAGAGAGAGAGAGAGAAGAGAGAGACGAGGAAAGAAAACAAGAATGAGGAAAAGGAAGAAAACGAGATTAAGATAGCTCATTAAGAAAAAGTCTTCAGAGTTAACACACTGTTCTATCAGCTTTTGTCTAAGTAATGACCCAGTCCTCACGGAGGCGTCTTTACTTCTATCGAAATATCAGATTTTACAAATTCTTCGCTCCTTCAGAAATGAAAGAGATGTCAACAATGGCGATCGCTTGTCGCTGTGATGTCGGCTGGCGAGAGGGTAGCATGACTTGAGCCGCAGCCGGGGGATCGGTTTAACCTTCGCGGGAAAAGGAAACGCAAAATGCTGACTTGGACACACGTGGTATTCATGTCGCCTGCCCCGAGGAAGCAATGCAGCGAATGGGCCCTCGGCTTATTCGTGGCCTTTCTTGGTCTTCCTTCGCTGTTCTGTATGCACACACGCACAGGCATAGACACACACACACACACACACACACACACACACACACACACACACACACACACACACACACACACACACACACACACACACGTGCGCGCACACACAAACACACACACACATATATATATATAAATATATATATAAATATATATATAAATACACACACACACACACACACACACACACACACACACATACACATTATTTGCTCGAACCTGAGCTCACGACGACATAAGTCAAACGCAGGTGTCGTAGGCGAAGTCGCCGCCGTGGCGTAAGTGGTAGCGTGCTGAACCACGGTTGATTAGGAAGGGCATCCAATCAAGAAAGGGTGGCACTGCCAAATGATCTCTCATTAATAAATTGGGGGAGGCATAGATCCTGTAGTGGAATAAATGGCTGTTGAGCAAACAAATATATATATATATATATATATATATACACATATTTATATACATACACACATACATACATATAAACACACACACACACACACACACACACACACACACACACACACACACACACACACATATATATATATATATACATATATATATATATATATATATATATATATATATATATATGTATATATATATATTCATGATAAACCGGTTATACATAATCCGATCATTACTTCTAATCTATTCAAATATTCAGCTACGTATTTCACTTCCCTCCTCATCATCAAAAGAAAAAAAAACAAAAACACTTAACTTCGGGTTCACGCGGAACGTCCTTTTGCTTCATCCTACGTCATATTTCACATCTGCCGAAGGCCTATGGCTTTCGAATTTCAAGTCGTTAATAATCCTATAGATGTAATGAGGCGCTGGGCTGACCTATCACGCGGCTTCTCACAAAATCTCGCGAGACGTGAGACTGAAATTCGAAGACTCGTTTTAAGGAATGTGAAAGTAGTCAAAACTTTAACAGACACTGGCGGATATAACGAAATGTCTGATATTTTTTGTTGTAATATTTTGTGTCTGAGATATATGGATTTGTTTGTTTAATTTTTATTTTTCTTCGTGTGTCTGTTTGTCTGTCTCTCCTTCTTTGTCTCTCTCTCTCTCTTTCTTTGTCTCTCTCTCTCTTTCTTTGACTCTCTCTCTCTTTCTTTTTATTTATTTTTTCTCTGTGTCTGTCTTTGTTTCTATCTTGTCTGTTTCTTCCTCTTTGCCTCCCCCGCGCGCTCTCTCTCCTCCTTTCAAGTTTCTTCATATTCTCCCTCTTCTTCTTCCACCTCTTTCTCCTCCTGTCATTCCTCCTTCCCTTGTCTCTTCCCTT
>NC_061837.1:29331990-29361990 GCF_019202785.1 Penaeus chinensis
AATGATTATTATTATTATTATCATAATAATAGTAATAATAATAATATTGACTTTGATAATATGATAATGATAATAATGATGATTATAATAATAATGATGCTAATAATAGAAATAATAATTATAATTATAATAATGATAATAATAACGATAATAATAACAATAATAATAATGATAATAATAATGAGGATAATAATTAATAATAACAATAATAATGATAACAATAATTATAATAATAATAATAATAATAATGATAATAATGATAATAATGATAATGATAATAATAATAGTAAGAGTAATGATAGCAAGAGCAATAATAATAATAATATTGAGAATGATAATGATAATAATAATGATACTACTACTACTAATAATAACAACAATAATAATAATAATAATAATAATAATAATAATAATAATAATAATAATAATGATAAGTAACGCTGATAATGATAATTATAAGAATAATAATCAAAATAATCATAATAATAACAAGGATACTAATTTACACCTCCCCCATAAAAAAAAATAAAAAAAAATACCCAGAGACGTGTTTTGCGCATGCCTACGGGAGAAAAAATAATGAGATAGGGGCCCTCTGTAAGCCTAGTTACTATTGATATGGGTTGGGTATTGTAATCATATTGTGATAGGAGGGGGAGCTGAGAGAAGAGGGAGAGGATGGGGAGGAGAGGGAAGGGGAGAGAGAGAGGACGGGGAGGGAAGGGGAGAGGGAGAGGAGGAGGAGGAGGAGGAGGTGGAGGGGAGAGGGAGGAGAGGAAGGAGAGGGAATGGGAGAGAGGGAGAGAGGGAGAGGGAGAGGAGAGGAAAAGGCAAAGAGAGAGTGAGAGAGAGAGAGAAGAGTGGCAGGGAAAAATAGAGGGAGAGGAGGGGAAGGAGAGGGAAAGCGACAAAGAGAGAGAGGGGGGGGGGAGAAGAAGAGGAAGAGGAGGTGGAGGAGAGGGAGAGGAGAGGAAGGGGAGAGAAAGAGACAGAGAGAGAGGAGGGAGAGGGAAAGGGAAAGGGAGAGGAAGAGGAGGTGGAGGGGAGAGGGAGGAGAGGGAAAGGGAGAGAGAGAGGAAGGGAGAGAAAAGGTGAGGGAGAGGAGAGGAAAAGGGAAAGAGAGAGAGGCAGAGGAGGAGGAAGGAAAGAGTGAGGGTGAGGAGAGGAAGGAGAGAGAAAGAGAGAGGGAGAGGTGAGGAAGGAGATAAAAAGAGAGAGGGAGAGGAGAGGAAAAAACGGCAGAGAGCTATGGAGAGAAGAAGGAGGAGATAGTAGGGGAGAGGGAGAGAGGATGAAGTATAGGGAAAGGGAAAGAGAGAGGAATTGAAGGAAAAGGAAAGAGAGAGAGAGAAGAGAGGAAGGAGAGGGAAAGGATGAAGGAGAGGAACAAGGTGCGAGGAGAAGACCAGGCGTATCAACCATGAATTCGAAAAACAGGTTACACTAGCGCTCTTTTCGACACTAATCAGGCGGCGGCAAGTATCCCACGGGAGGGAAGGACGTACGGAGAAAGGAGAGGGAAAAGGGGGGAGGAAGAGAGAGAGAGAGAGAGGAGAAGGAGAAGAAGGAGGAGATGCGGGAACAGGAGTGGGAAAACGGGAAATGGATGAACGAGGGAAGAGGAAAGTGGGAAGGAGAGAGAGGGAGGAAAGGAAGGTGGGAAAGTGGAAGAAGGAAGAAAGGGGAATGGTGGAGAGGAGGGCAGAAAGGGGAGAGGGGAATGGGGAGAAAATGGAAGGGGTAAGGAGAGGAAGAAGAGGGAGAGGGCGAAGGGGAGGAGAGTAAGGGAATGGAAAGGAGGAGGAAGAGGGTTGCCTCTTCTCCTCTCTTCCAGAAAAAAACAAATGAGAAGGAAAAGAAATATAAAAACCAGGTGTGAAAAGAAAATTCCGAGAGAAAAAGTGAGAGGGAAGAAGGCGGGCGGGGGAGGGGAGGAGTAGGGAAGAGAAAGGGAGGAGAAAACAAATCGAAACAAAGAAAAAAAAAAGGAAGGAGAAAAGGAAAATATTCAAGATAAACTGTAGGGACATTAAATAAAAATAATAATAAAAAAAATATTGAGGGATCTAAGCTCAGGGGGCCTTTCCTGAGTGCCACGTTGCAATTGAGAAACGAAGAGCTAACCCTGTAACGAACAAGCAGAGATGCAATTAAGCACTTCAACATTAAGATCGGAATTAACACGTCTTATATTCGTGTATGTGGCCGAGACAAGCTTCGCGAGTTGCTACGAGCTGCCGTGAGAAGGCGTAGGATGCCTCACGTGAGCCAGTGCCTCGGGCTCCGTGGGAGGAGAGGATGCTGCCAGGGATGCTCTTGAGTGATGTTGGAGACTGCTTTTCGTAAATTACTTGTTGTGTGATCTTCAAGAGATATTGTCAATGGATGGATTAGTCCATCCTGTGAAATACTTTGTTACCTTATTTCTGTGAGAAATGAATTGATATATATATGTACTCCTTGTTCATTGCACTATATCTATCAAAACTTCTGCTCGCTTCCCTTTCCAGACTCCGCTGACACCTGCGCCCAAGATCGGAACCGACGGAGACCGCCCCTCGTGACCCCCTCGGTTCCTTCCCCCCAGAGCCGTCCGTTCTCCGCGGAGCAGCAATCCGGCTGTCCTTCCTCCCCCGGCAGGAGATCCTGGGACAATGACCAAAGGAATTTAGAGCACACGAGTAGAAGCCTTCGTTCTCAGTGTTCTCTATGGTGTTAGTCTTGTGTCTGTAAAATGCTTTGTTTAGTCTGTAAATGCTGAATCCACACTACGGTACGTGAACCGTTATTATCAACGATATTAATGTATTCTCTATACTTAATGAATGATAAGCAGCTTTATATCCTTGTTTTACGTTCTTATCATCATTGTTGTTATTTTTCTTATTTGCTGGTTATGTAAACATCAAACCTCTTTTGTCGCCTCCCACGCCACACACGGCTTCCCTCGTTTTTTCACCAGATGTGTCTAAATTTGCGTTCACTCAGATGCCGTCTTGTTTTCCATAATGAACCGTTTCAAAACGATGTGTGATGATAGGCCCCGATCTCTCGTAAATCAACTGGATATGGCACACCAAGCCTCTTGTTAAAGCCTAGGGATGCTCGCGCGCGTGTGTGTATGTGCGTTACACACACATGTAAACATTCGTGTGTGTGTATATATACGTGTATATATATATATATATATATATATATATATATATATACGTGTGTATATATATATATACATATATATATATATATTCATATATATACATATATAAATATAAACATATATATATATACATATATAAATATAAACATATATATATATATATATATATATATACATGTACACACACACACACACACACACATATACATATACATACATACACATACATATATACACACACACACACACATATATATATATATATATATATATATATATATGTGTGTGTGTGTGTGTGTGTGTGTGTGTGTGTGTATGCGTATGTGTGTGTGTGTATGTGTATGTATGTATGTATGTATGTATGTATGTATGTATGTATGTATGTATGTATGTATGTATGTATGTATGTATGTAAGTATATAAGTATGTATATGTGTATGTATGTATGTATGTATGTATGTATGTATGTATGTATGTATGTATGTATGTATGTATGTATGTATGTATGTATGTATGCATGTTGTGGTTTAAGGTAAACACACGATAGTCAAATTAACTCTTTATTCACGGAGTCTACAGAGGGTGTATCGTGGTCAGAGTCAAGCCGATGAGTGTCGTGTTCACTCAATCAATCGAGATTTGCGAAATTCTAGCTTCGCCCGGGCCTTCTATATATGGCCCGGCCTGTGTCAGCTTTTTACGGTCTCATTGAATTGTCTGACACTCGGTGCTTACCGTGGCGGCGGGATTGCCAGCAGGCTCTCCTGCGCCATGGTGTAAGCATATCGCATAACCTCTTTACCAGCACGGCGGCTGTTGTAGGCAGTCCCTGTCTCAGGAATTGTGTATGCTCACAATTCTCTAAGTAATGTACTAGTGTGGCGTTTGGCTCGCCGCTGTGCATGCAACACCTCTCTTCACGGTCTAATGTTTCTATAATCTGCCATGCACAGTGGTAACATAGGCGCATTCTATGAAGAATGACTTCGGTACCTCTGTTGATTATTTCAGAGAGTGCCAGTGGTTCATAGCCTGTGGCATCTGAGTACCAGCTGGCCGAGGGGGAGTATCTCGTTTCCTCTCTGTGAAGCTGCAGGAGGAAGGTGTGGCCGACTAAGGCACACTTTTCTTTAAGTAAATTTCGGCCCGGTTTTATCGTCATGGGATTTGGGGGCATACCCCTGCCAGCGACGGCTAGTCTGTCAGCAAGCTCGTTCCCTCTGATGCCGATGTGGCTTGGGACCCAGTTTATGATTATTCTTCTACCCTGAGCAAGAATTCTTTCTGCTATGGTAAGAATCGTGGTCAGGAGGTAGATGCTGTCTGTGGGTGAGCTGTGCTGAAGACAGTCAATGGCTGCCCTGGAGTCTGTATGTATGACCACGTGTCCTTCCCTTAGGAACGCGTAGTATAGGGCTCTAATGATTGCAACTGCCTCTGCCTGTAGTGAGGAGGTGTTGTCTGTTACCCTCATGGATTGCGTGGCTTCCCTTGCTACAAAGCCGGCACCTGCTGTGTGGCTCAAGGGATCGACCGATCCATCCATGAGGTATGTTCTACTACCCGGAGGAGTGATGTCTGCAATGACCCTCTGGGCTTCTGCCTTTAGACTAGGCGTGGGGTATAGGCTCTCTTTCATTGACAGGCTCATTATATTGAACTCTATCAAGGTCTGTGCCCACGGCGGGGCTTCGATAAAGTCGGGTTGGGGGGAGTCCATGCCCTTAGCAAGCTGTTCTTTGAGCTGATAGCGTATCAACACCCTGGCTGTGTGAGACAGCCAGGAATTGTTTGCAAAAAGCTCGTTGTCTTATTTGAGGCGTCTGACTAATTTTTGTCTTAGGCTTATGTTCCTGGGAGCCTAAATGACCTATGACTGGAATTGTGTTGCCATTAGATCGATTCGTGAGTCCAGGGGGAGAAGGTTTGCCTCCATCAGGAGATTGAAGACCTTCGTCCAGCTCGGGGCACCCAGAATGATCTTGGCAGCTTTATCCAATTTGTCTGTGTACATTTTCTTGACGGCAATAGAGCGACTGAGGCATAGTCCACAACAGGCTGGACAGCATGTACATAGAATGATCTTAGTACTTTGTATCTGGCTCCTATGCGTCTCCCAGTCATTACTCTCATGACAGACAGTCTTGCTTTGGTTTGGTCGACCAGGTACTGGACCTCCTTCTGGAAGGAGAGGGTCCGGTCTATCCTTACCATAAGGTATTGGAAGACCTGGACCCATTCCAATTCCACTCCCTGGATTTTCAGACTTGTGCCTTGAACTCTGTGTCTCAGAGCCATAGCTTTGGATTTGGCTGCAGAGATCTTTAGTCCTGTTCTACAACACTCCTCGGACACAAGGTCCAGACAACGCTGGGCTTTATTCAGGCTGTGTGATAGCGAGATCGTCTGCATACAAGATGTGGCGTTCCATTTTCTAGTGGCATGTGCTGTGATAGGTGATCCTGTAATTTGACTCTGGCAGTCCTGTTCCTGAAGCAGTCACCTATCCAAGCCAAGGGCTTTCCTCTGATTCCCTTCTGGATCAGGCTTTCCTGAATAGGAACTATGGTATCCCTCTTCAAACTCTAAAATGGAAGTTTCCCAGGACTTGTTGATGAGTTGCAAGAGTGCAAGCTCACCTGCTAGTTCTAGGTGGGAGATTATGGGGTACGAGATCCCATCAGAGCCCATGGCTGTGTTGGAACTGGATTTATAGGCTTTTCTTAGTTCCCTCAGAGAAAAGATAATGTTATCAGGTTCAGCTGCCCTTTCTCTGATCTGAGCAAGTCTGTCTGGTTGTAGGTGTTCATGTCTTGCCCTCAGCTCGGCTGGCAGACTGTTGCTGCTTGTTCTTGCAGAGTACTCGTGCGCCAGTCTGTTTGCCTCCGCTTGGGGGTCATGATGTGTGCACCTCGGGGCTGAGCGGCTGGTAGCTCGCTTGACCTGTTGCCACAGCTCTGAGAGGGTGGTTTGGTGGTCGAAGGACTCACACCATTCCAGCCACTTTTCCTGCCTGACTCTGTTGGCAGTTTCCTTGGCATCCCTGACAGCCAGCCGCATCCAGTGCCCAGCAGGGAGCCAGGATGGGGTGGTGTTCATTGAAGTCTCCCCTATGATCACTTGGTCGTGTGCAGCAGAAGCACAGACCGGGCTGATATCTACAGCCTGGCTGGCTGAACACGTTGTACAGTTTGAGAGGCCCCCCGGCCAGGTGAATATCGATGGCAAGAAATTCAACATTGTCTCCACAGTGCGATGCATCGGCTGTTGCGGAGCAGGGGATTGTTGCTCTGACAAGGGTGATCAAGCCTCTTATGCCTGGTGTTTGTGGCAGTGTGAAGACATGATACCCTGAGAAGTGAATAGTGCCCACTGTTAATGACTTCTGGAGCATGACAATGTCAATGTTCCTTGATCGCACTACTGCTTGGAGAATGGCGTTCCTTGTGGAGAAGCCATTGATGTTCCACTGTAGGATGCTTAGGTTGTGTGTCATGATGTTACTCAGTAATAGTTACATCAGAGACATCGTTTGACAACTCCATTGCGAAGTCCTCGCTGGTTGAGGGCTCCTCGTCTGTTGTCAGGCTATCCTTGGGTCCACTGGGGGGTGGAGAGCCTTTGGTAGCTCTGACTTTAGTTAGTTTGGCTTTTCTCTCAGGCTTTTTCTGTGTCTTTTTCTTGGTTGGCCTTGCCTGGGCAAGGTCAGTGTACTCTGGCTCTGGTTGCACAGATTCAGCCTGTTTTGGCTCTGCCTGTGAAGGCATGGCCTGGGTTGGAGTGGGGAGGGGAGTCTCGTCCTGGGGTGAGGGTGGGGCTGGCTTTGCTCTCTCTACCTTTCTTCCCTTCAGGGCTGCGACAGTCTGGATCACTGCCGTCATGGCCTCTTCACTCGACCTCCCCAGGGCTGTTGCTACTGCTGTGACTACAGCAGTCAACAGGAGAGTCATATCTTCCTCGTCAAAGAGGAGATGATCATCTCTTGGGGAGGCTTTAGTGGTTTTCTTAGAACCTTTATTCCTTTGGTTCTTTTTCTGTACCTTTGGCATTGTCTTGAACTCCTTTTTGTTGGAGACGTCCAGTGTCTACTGCGGGGCGGCTTCCTTCCTCTTAGGAGGTTGGGAGGCCTTTTCTCTTTTGTTCTTTCCCCTGACATAGGTGCCTGGGGGGGGGGGGGGGCAGGAACAAAGTATGGTCGCTTTTGAGCAACCTCTTGTCACCTGAGGTCCGCCTCTTTCCTGACAGAGCAAGCCAGGCTCCAGGTGTGATACCTCTTGGCCCAGTTGGGACATTTGGCTGTTGTGTCCCTCTTTTCTTCTCTGTATGCCTTAAGGCATACCTCTGTGTTGTGTTCCTTGCTACAGGCAACACATTTAGGCTTAGCTCTACAGTTAGCCTAGTGGTGACCGTATTTCTGGCACTTGAAACACTGAAGTGGTTCAGGCACATACGTTCGAAGGTTGAAGGTGCCCCAGTTACCAAGATCAAGGGTAGTGGTTGGGGTACCTTTCATGGTCAACAGGACTTGCCTGGTTGGAATCTTCCCCTATGACATTCGGGAAGCCTCCACAACCTGTGGATGTGAAGCGATCAGCTCCACATCGTACGAGACTGAGAAGCCAAGTAGCACCATCTTGACTCTCTTTTCCTCAGGATTTAGTGGGGAAAGACTCACTTTCCTCCCATCGGCTAGCTCCTTCGTTTCCCGGAGGAAATTCAGGGTAGCTTGATCTTTGGGCATTATGATCATGCCCTGATCTTGGGCAACCCGGATCAACAGCCGGATTATGTGCTGCAACTCTAATGCCCTGACCAATTGGTAGGCATTGTCGAAGCCTTCAGATTTAGCTGGCACTTTAAACTGGGGGAAGCGTTTAGGGGGTCCCGACTCTCCATCAGAGTCCGTCTCCGGCCTCGGACGCTTCGGCCCGCCCTTTCGGCTTAGGGGCTTGTTAGTGGGGGCAGCAGCTGATGCGGCTGGTTCAATCTGCTCTCCCATCTCAGTCGGGGAGGCCGTCTGAGAGCTCAGGGGCCTCCCTGGCTTAGCTGTTGGCCTGGAGAGCCAGTACGTGAGTCAATTTGTTTAACAATTCGGTGGACAGACCCATTAGATTCTGTCTTGTCCACCTTGGCAGCAGCCGTGCATTTTTCTTTTGCCACCAGGAGGCACATAGGGCTTCGTGGTGACAGCCGTGGTCTGGGCCTTGCGAGGTTCGTCAACTTTGGGTTCTGTCCTTGGGGGTGTTTGTTTGAATTTTCCATGTAATGGTAAGTGCTTCATCCAGCAAGGGGAAGCTGAGTGTTAGAGCCAGTGTCTAACAGCAACAGGAGTGATGAGAGGATATATGCAGCCAATAACCATTGTGACAGCGCTCACAGACCAATGTGAGTGCCAATAGCGGCATGACTGCTTGACCTAGCCTCCCGAAGGAGACCAGCCGATTGACCGTGACCGGGCCAGGATCAGGCCGCCTGTCTTGCTGGAATAGAGGACCAAAGAGGCGTGTTGCTAGCCGCAGGGCATACTCATTCACGGCATCGCTCAACCTCCAGGACTCCTGTCTCCACAGCGCACAAGGCTGCCACGCATGGCAAATGCGTGGGTAGGTGTAAAACCCTGGGGAGAGACCAGAGGGGAAGCAGCCACCCAAAGTTTGCTTCACTTCAGTGAGGGAGGGAGCTCTTGCACAGGAGGTTTCTCTCATCCCTCTGAAGCAACCACCCAAAGGTTGTTTCACCTCAGTGAGGGAGGAGAGGACCTGTACCTTTTCAAAGTGAATCCCTCTTTCTTCTGAGACAGCCACCCAAAGGCTGTTTCACCTCAGTGAGGGAAGGGAGGTCTTGCATTTTTACCAGGTGGTTCCTTTCATCCCTCAGAAGCAACCACCCAAAGGTTGTTGCACCTCAGTGAGGGAGGAGAGGACAAAGTGAATCCCTCTTCCCTCTGAGACAGCAGCCACTCAAAGACTGTTTCACCTCAGTGAGGGAAGAGGAGTCCTGCACCTTTTCAGGAAGTTTCTTTAGCCCCTAGAAACAGCCACCCAAAGGCTGATTCACCACAGTGAGGGAGAGAAGCTAACTTTCGAGGCGGTTCCAGAACGGGGAGGCGGTGTTCTGTCTAGCAGCAGCTATTTCGACAGAAGCAGGCTGAGAGCCTGACAAAGGGAGGGGCTCCTACCTGCCTATTAATTCCTAAACAAAAAACTAGAGTGGCAGTCATCAGATGGTCTGCCATACCAGTCCCTAGCAAAAAGAATGGCAACTCTCTGCACACCGTAAGGCAGGCACGCTAAGGCCCCCCAGACACATCTTCCCCTGCGGGAGGTAAAGGTCTGCCCACGTCCGAGCACGAGCTCGAAGATGGGGTCCAGTTCACCAGAAGGTGCGCAGAGAGTTATCCTATTGCCAAAAATTCCATAAAGTAAAGAATAGGCTAGAGGGCACGAAGCTAAATGCAAGCAACTAGCATCGCGGCAGCAACGAGGGGTGGCGACGAAGCGGCGCAGTAACGCGCAAGCGTCGAGGCCGAATTTACCGGGGGGGGGGGGGGGGGGGACGGTTCCAGTATATCTCTTTAATTCACCCCGGCAAAAAATTCCGAGATCGAGGAATCACGGTAAGCTTCTTCGCATTGTTCAGCTTAGCGCCACCCGCTGCGCCCCGTCGGACGCCTTTTCCGGTCGCTCTGAATTCGCCGCGTAAGGCTAATTCACCGCAGGGAGAGACGAGAGGAGGGTCTGTAAGGTTATATGAGAGAGGAACCCAAAAGAGGCCACCCGTGAGGCGGGAAGCTTCAGGCTTAGGGGCCAAGGAAAATGAGGGGGCCCCGTTCGTTCCTCGAAAAAGGGGGTGAGGGGACCAGGCTGAAGGCTCAGAACCCACACGACCTCACAAGCCAATTATCCCCGGAGATGCAGGCCTACCAGGAGCGTGACCAATACGAAGAAGCATGACAAAAAAGAACCGTGCAGAAGGCACCAAAGTAAAACAAACTAATAAGTAAAAGACAATTGCCAGAGGGGCTTAAGAACAATAAAAAAGAACTAACATCTAAGAAAAACAAGTAAAAGGTAAAATGAGGGAAAAAGTAAAAGGGCAAGTAAAAGACGAGTAAAAGGTGTGAGATTGAATAAGAGTAAACAGTAAAAGGACAAGATTAAAGTAAGTAAAATTCAGAGAAAGTAAAAAGTAAAAGTCGAAGTAGCACACATGGTTCACAGTGAATGTAAAATAGTAAAATGGCACGTCCAGCCTAAATACACCTGGGCAAGTAAAAGGGGCAGTACAACCTTGTTTCGGCATCCACGGTGTAAAATCCAGACAGGTAAATCCAAAGGGTAGTCAAAGCACAGTCAGAGTATCCACTTCCTTTATTTCGCATGAACGTGGGGGTTACATTAACCCCCGCGGACGTCGGCGTAGCACATAAATTGTATAAAACTATAAATAAGAATGGTTTTAATAAAATAAAATATACAAAAGATAAAACCAATCACAAAATCAATTAAACATTAAAAGAAATCGTTAAAGAATTATAATCATGGTAAAACAAGACGTAAAAGGATCTGCTGCGATTCATGAATAAAAATCTTAAAATATGTAACTTACTCTCGCCGTAAAAGAGAAATTAAAAGGATAAATAAGTAAAAAGAAACCATACAAAAGTAAAGCGGAGCTTAAAATACTTGTGATAATAAAAAACGTGAATAAAAAGATGCAGTCGCAGCAGATGTGGACATCTGTTATCCGCACATCATCAATATCTTTGTAAACCATGTACGGATAATCAAGGATCTCAAAGTTTATTTAAAAGAATACAAAAAGGATGTAAATACAAGCAAAACATATGTAAAAATAAGAGCCATCATGGTACAGATATAAAATGCGTAAAAAGGAGGCTGGCAGAGGGAAGTGGTCCGGCTGTGCTCGACTCGCCCTGTGGATTTCGGCAGGATGCTGGGTAGGATAGGGATAGGATGGGAGCAGGAGAGGATAGGATTAAAGGTAGAAGGTAGGGTAAACGGGAAAAAGGAATGGAAAAGTGGGAAATTAGCGTAGAAGCAGAAGGAAGTGAAAAAGCGAAGGAACAAGAAGAGGGTGCGAATAAGAGGGGTACGAGGGGGAAATGCGGCAGGATACAGGGCAGGATAAGGATAGGATGGAGGCAGGATAGAGTAGGGATAGTGGTAAAAGATAGAACAAGCAAGGAAAAGAAAAAGAGGAAGAAGCTACCGTGGAAGTAGAGAGAGAAGAGAAAAAGCGAGGGGACAGGAAGAGGGTGCGGATAAGGGGACGAGAGGGATAGAAGGATTGGAGCAAGAAAGGGGGGGGGGATAGGTAGTGGGTATAGTGTGGGGGGGGGGGAGGAGGTTGAAAACCTCACAACCCTCCCATACCACGGGGTCGGAGAGGACATCGGAGACACACCTGGAAAGAGAAACAAGGAAGGCCTGAGCCCGATTACTTGCCTCAAAAGTTACGGGTGCATGTTCAGCTGGACGTGCATGACACGCATCACTGAACACACAAACACAAGTAAATAAAAATGAACAGTAAAAACAGTAAAATGAAAGTAAAACACAAAACACAAGCTTGTGACTAAAAGCAGCCCAGCCACGAAAAGGGGCCGGAAAAGGAGCCACAGCCCTGAACAGCTACACGTCTGGAGCAGGGGCAGCACTGGAGGACGGTTCCTGGGTCACATCATCAGCATCAGGTCCACCATTGAAGTCGGCTGGTCCATCTGGATCGACATCCTCAACATCAGGGTCCTGGGAAGGGTCAATGGGAACATCTGCGTCAAAGTCAGGAACATCCGGTGCTTCTGATACTGCGTCGTCCTCATCTTCCGATGCATAACACAGCTCCTGGGATGTCTTGAAAGGCTTTAGGTGGTTGAGATGCGCTCTCAGTCGTACATCTGTGTGGACATCTCTCACTTCAAAGGCCAGTGGTCCAAGTTGAGCAACAACTCTTGCAGGTCCTCGCCACTTTCCTGTTAATGGCGGTAGTGAACCAGTACGGTGCCTGTGCTCGTAATACCAGACGAGCGAGCCCACCTCTGGCAAGAATTGTTCTCTTGTGCCTCGATTATAGTACCTTCCATAGGTCTGTCTGGACTGTTTAGAAGCGGTGACAGCTGCTTGTCTGGCTGCCTGGAGTCGTTCCTGCAGGTTGAGATTTTCAGCAAACACTGCTTCATTTGTCAGACCAATTGGAAAATTGGCATGCCGGCCAGTCAGGAGATACAAAGGCTGTTCATGGGTCGTCCTGTGGATAGCGGAGTTGATCTGCAATCTAAGTTCAGGAATGAACTGGTGCCAGATCCTTGGTCTATGCTCCACCAAAGCAGTCAGAGCTGATTTCACGACCCGATTGGTGCGCTCTATCATCCCGTTGGCCTGGGGATGATAGCGGATGGTGTAGTGGTGACTGGCATGCATCATCAAGACAAGCTCCTTGAAGATACCACTGGTAAACTGCACCCCATTATCCGTCTGGATAACTCTTGGTGGGCCAAATAAGGTAACCCAATGGTCAACAAAGGCACGATGGATGTTAACGGCTGTTGACTTCCTCAGGGGCACAATCTGCAGCCATCTTGAGTGTTGATCAATGATGGACAGTGCATAGCGAACTGGGATGGTAGGTCCAAAGTCCATCAGGTCCATGGAGACACGCTCTAGAGGAAACTGGGCCAAGGGGGTCTCTCCCATTGGCACTCTCTGGGGGTTGCCTCTCGACTGCTGACACACAGGACAGTTGTTAACATACTCCCTACAGTCCTTCAACATGTTGGTCCAGTAATACATCGACCTGGCATTGTCATAGGTCCACTGAACTCCAGGGTGAGAAGCAAGTGGTGGTAAATGGGATGCCTTCAATGCAGAGTTCTTTAAGGATGTGGGAACAACAAGCTGGTAACAGATTCTGTCTGGAAGATGTCTAAGCCTGTATAGGATACCTTCCTTGATTTCAAACTCATCCAAGGAAAGTGGCCACTTTTTCTTTGGGACTGTACCATCAAGCAGATAATGTCGCAGG
Organism: Penaeus chinensis; assembly: GCF_019202785.1. NCBI lineage: Eukaryota > Metazoa > Arthropoda > Malacostraca > Decapoda > Penaeidae > Penaeus > Penaeus chinensis. Next base: position 29,345,192 of record NC_061837.1, read on the forward strand.
TCAGCAAGCTGAGGATCTTCCATCTGCTTTCTAGCAAGGACCTCAGGAGAGAGTTCAGTGATGGCCAGACCTGAAACTTGATAGCTAGGTGAATCCTCTAGCAGAGCAATATGTCTTGAGAGCAAGTCTGGGACAAAATTGGTAGGTCCCTCTTTGTAACGGATGTTGAAGCTGTAGAATGAAAGATCATGAGCATAGCGGGTCATCCGTGGAGACTTGGTTTTCCGAGAAAAGACATGTACCAATGGTCTATGGTCAGTATAAATTGTGAAGTGCCGTCCATAGAGGTAGGAGTCGAAGATCCTGACACCTTCAACCACACTGAGGGCTTCCAGGTCAATGGCAGGATATCTGGATTCAGCAGCTCGTAACTTGCGGCTGAAATAGGCAATGGCATGGGGTGCATTGTCATCAGACCTTTGCATAAGGCAAGAACCAATCGCGATGGAGGAAGCGTCTGTATGTAACTCAAACTCCTGGCTAAAATCTGGCTGACGAAGAACTGGTGCAGTGATAAGACGGTCCTTTAGCTCCTGAAACGCCTTCTGTTGACCAGTTCCCCAAGACCATTTCTGATTCTTCTTAAGGAGCAAGTGCAGTGGAGAAGAAATGGTTGCGTAGCCAGGAATGTGCTTTCTGAAGAACCCGGTGCACCCTAAGAAACGGCATACCTCACGGACATTACGTGGTGCTGGAACTTTGGCGATTGCTGCCACCTTATCTTGATTGGGAAGGACTCCTTCTGGACTGATGGTGAATCCCAAGAAGTCTATCGTAGTAGCAGCAAAATGGCATTTCTCCATGTTTAGTTTCAGTCCAGCTGCTGAGAGGAGCTGAAGTGTTTCTTTCAGGTCTTGCAGGTGCTGGAGGAATCCACGGCTATAGATGACAATGTCGTCTAGGTAACATAGAGTGTGCTTACCCAAAACAGGAGAAAGGAGGACATTCATGGTGCGTTGGAAGGTGGTTGGCGCGGTTGAGAGACCGAAGGGAAGACGGCAGAAGTGAAACAGCCGGTATCCATCGGAGAAGGCAGTCTTGGGCCTATCAGAGGGCTCCATCTCAACTGCCCAATAGGCTGCACGGGCATCTAGTGTTGTGAATGTGTCAGTGGGACCCAATTCGTCGATGAGAGCGTCGATCCTGGGAAGTGGGTAAGTGTCCTTCTTGGTGACAGCGTTGAGGCCACGATAATCAACGCAGAAACGAAGACTGCCATCCTTCTTCTTAACTAAGACCACTGGGCTCAGCCAAGGACTACACGAAGGCTCGATGACACCTGATCGCAGCATGGAGTCACACTGCTGCCGGATGGTCTCCATAGTAGACTGTGGCAACCTCCATTGACGGACACGAACTGGTTTGGCGTCCTCAGTATCAATCTAATGGCGGATCCCGGGTATGTGGCCAACCGTCTCTTTTCCCCCATCAAAAAGCTCCTGGAACTGCTCCAACAGCTGGTCAAGTTCCTGTCGCTGATGCTCTGGTAAATGACTAAGGTCAGGTATACCATTAGCTTCATTGTCATCACCTGGTTCTACAACAGCTTCGCATGTGGCAACAGCTACAGAGGGTGGTAAGAAAGCACCCTCGATATCCCAATCTTCTTCTGGAATGTCTGGTAAATAGGCAGAGAAATCGTCCCATTCCATCTCAGGTTCAACAGCTTCAGATAACAAGGAGGATTCATTGAAGTGCTTCGGCTCTGTGATGGCAGAAGCAGTTGTGAATGTGCTCTCCTCTTCAGTTTGAAATGTAGACCTTGGCTCTGTCATGGCAGAGGTTGATGAACATCCCAGGCCTTGAGCTACTGGAGTTCCTGGACTGACGGGACACCTGTCTTGCCCGGCAGCAGCAATACCTGTAGACCCAGGGGCTGTATGGATCCTATCCTCGGTGAAATCGAGTTCCTCCTCAAGGCCAGTCCTGACAGGAGGTACATGATTCCTGGCAGCTGTGTCCCTGAAGGTTGATTGTGCCCGTGGCTGGTCAGGCTTCTTGATGGACTGGGGATTACTGTAGACCTCTCCTAGAGGTGTGACGGTCCCAAGTCTTGTACCCTGTTTCAATACTAATGGCCGTGAAGTGTGATTCAGGGCCCATATGGAGCATCGTCGTCGAGTGGCAGTCGTAACAAGGTGCGGTAGGGTTAGTTCATCAGTCACAACAGGTGTTAAAACGACATCTCCATCTGTCTGTCCCAGGCGAGAGATGCAGCCTTCTAGAAAGCGACCTGAATGTGGCGGGATCTCAGTAGGTCTTGCAAGGTGTACTGCAGCTTCTGGTGGAGTAGATGGTCGGATGGGCCTTTGAGGTCCAGTACAAACATCAGCTAGGTCTGAGTCAACCAGGCTAATCTGCAGGGAATGAGCGTCGGTATACAGAAGCGACAACTCACAACCTCCTAGAATCAGTAGTCCATGAGATGACTCTGCTTCAGACTGTAAAGTGAAGTCTAGGCGTCGCAAGAAGTCTGTCCCAAGGAGAACGTCACCGTGGAACGAAAGGTCAGCTACTATGGTTCGGTGAAGTAACATGAGATCCTTGCTGATGTTAAAGGAGAGCGTAACCTCTGCAGCTGGATGAAAAGGATCTCCTGAGACACCTTGGAGAGTCTTGTTAGAAGTATGATGTCGGAGCTTGAGTGATGGATCTAAGGCACTAGGCTTGACTAGAGTGACCTGAGATCCAGTGTCGACGAAGCAGAGAAGAGTCTTCCCATCAACACTGAGTGCCACGACTGGCCGTCCGCCGACTGCTGGAGTACTCACTGCTGCTGCTTGCAACTGCTCGGTCTGGACGGCGATAGAGCGTGTGTGGGTTCCCTCCTGAGAAGTTGCCAGTGAAGCTGGGAACCCTTCCTTCCTGGCCTCTCGGAAAGGGGCACTCACGAGAGAAGTGACCGCTTCTACCACACCGGAAACAAGAGTAGGCTGAGGGTGATGGTTGGCGGGCGGCAGCCCTGCATTCCCGGGTGCTGTGGGTCGAACTGTGATGGTACTCACACCACACGTTATGCCGTGATGTTGGAGATGAGGACAGAGGCCGAGCAGGTGGAGGTGATGCAGCTAGAGGAAATAGGTCATAGCGGTCTCGTGCACGGGGTGGACGGTCTGGGGTGCGACATCGAACCTGGTACTCCTCTTCCTGCAGGTCATTTGGAGACTGATGGCGAGTGTTGGAACTGCCATGCCGGATGCCATACCTTGAGTTCCAGAGCTTCTGGGCGGTTTCTGCTAGCTGGATTGGCGAGCAATCATCCTTGAGAACAAGGAGATCCCGCAGAGTGGACGGTAATCCAGCAAGGAAGACCCGCCTGATAAGCTCTGAAGGCTCTCCAACAGCTCCTCGGTGGTCCCGGTAGCCTTGGAAGACCGACGCCTCCACCTCAAGGAAGAAGTCCATTGGAGCCTGCCTTTCACTCATGCTGTGGTCGTAGAGCACTTTGAAAAAATCAGAGGCAGTGTACGTGCCCCTGAACTTACGCCTCAGCTGCCGCTTGAAAGTGTCCCACTCCTGTATCCCGTCAAAACTCTCGGAGTTGATGATGGTCTCCGCTCTGCCCCGACAACTTGCTCTTGCAGCCCGGATGTATGTATCATTGGTTGAGGGCCTTACCAGGTTTTCAATAGCCCGAATGTAGCTCTCCACCTCCTGGTTTCTTTTCAGGGGCTCACAAGCAGAGGTTTCCCCTTTAAAATGAGGTATAGAGTCACGGGACACCAGATACGGGATTGCATCTCTGAAAGGCGGTTGGCATCGAAGGTGGTCTTGTGCTGGCTCCTCGCCATACCTTGTGCGTGACGATGTGGTCAGTCTTGCGGCCGGCTCAGGGAATGTCTGGTTAGCCTCCCGTGCTGCTCCCCCTCTTCTGCACACTGGCGGTTGCTGACCATCTGGCTGCCTCTGTAAAAGAGCCTGCTCTTGCAGTTGCAGACTTCTCTCCCTCTCCTCTAGTTGCCGCTGCCATTCCCGGAGGTCTTCTCTGGTAGCTGCTTGGTGAATGGGGTTAACACTTCTGGTCGCAGGTGGTGTGGTGACTTGTATACGGGGGAGTGGAATATCCGCTGGCTGTTCCTCAGGCTGTGCTGCTGAGGGAACCTGGCTCCCATTACTGTGGGATACGACCGCCTCGGTAGGAGCAGTCCTTGCCTGAAGTTGGTCCTCCAGTCGTTGTAGCCTGTCCTCACTCTTGCGAGAGATTTCCTCCATCCTGCGGAGGAGTTCGTCCCTGTTCTGGGCTACGAGGTCCATCATCCTCTGCAGCATTTCCTCCATGATGGTAACTTTCCCCTCTACGGCTCTTACTGCGTCCTGTACCTGGCTATTAGGACCCTGCAGAACTACAACTGGGAGGGATGCACGGTGGTCAGGCGAAGAAGTACGTGAGCTTGGCTGGCTCGCTGACTTGGTGCTTCGTAAAGACCTCCCACGTCCAGGCATAGTACAGAGCCTGGAAAAAAAAGGAACAAATCCCCACACAAAAGAGCTGTACAGCTCAATCACAAACAACAACAAAAAAAAGGGGCCAGAGATACTGGCTGACCCACAAAACAGAGTGAACGGTGATGCGTGTTCAACTGAAGCCAAATGCTGGCATATGAAAGCTTAAAAAATGACAAACTGCCCGTAAACTGGGTAAACACGAAAAAAAAAGAGGACAAAGAACCAAGTGTACACAGGGGATAAGGTAAAATTAGCAGGGGTAAAAAGAAAGATTAGAACATGAAAGTGTCCCTATACCTAGCAAGAGCCACAAAGCAAAACTAACTGGTGAGCGGGCATTAGTAAAAACCAAGACATAAAATGCTGAAAGAGAAAAGCCTCGCTCAAAAAATTCTAAAACACTACGAAATCTGAAATAAAACAAAACACAGAACATAAAAGACAAGAAACGTGGCTCTTCTAAAACTACTAAAACTAACCTAACAGGAAAAAGCTAAATGCTGGACTTTAAAAATCTTCATATTAGTCAACGAGCAAAGAAACTCATAAATACACTCCTGGTAGATCCCACCGCTGCCACCAAAAATGGGGTGTACCTGTAAGGTTATATGAGAGAGGAACCCAAAAGAGGCCACCCGTGAGGCGGGAAGCTTCAGGCTTAGGGGCCAAGGAAAATGAGGGGGCCCCGTTCGTTCCTCGAAAAAGGGGGTGAGGGGACCAGGCTGAAGGCTCAGAACCCACACGACCTCACAAGCCAATTATCCCCGGAGATGCAGGCCTACCAGGAGCGTGACCAATACGAAGAAGCATGACAAAAACATACAAAATCTAAAATGAACAAAAAAGAACCGTGCAGAAGGCACCAAAGTAAAACAAACTAATAAGTAAAAGACAATTGCCAGAGGGGCTTAAGAACAATAAAAAAGAACTAACATCTAAGAAAAACAAGTAAAAGGTAAAATGAGGGAAAAAGTAAAAGGGCAAGTAAAAGACGAGTAAAAGGTGTGAGATTGAATAAGAGTAAACAGTAAAGGGACAAGATTAAAGTAAGTAAAATTCAGAGAAAGTAAAAAGTAAAAGTCGAAGTAGCACACATGGTTCACAGTGAATGTAAAATAGTAAAATGGCACGTCCAGCCTAAATACACCTGGGCAAGTAAAAGGGGCAGTACAACCTTGTTTCGGCATCCACGGTGTAAAATCCAGACAGGTAAATCCAAAGGGTAGTCAAAGCACAGTCAGAGTATCCACTTCCTTTATTTCGCATGAACGTGGGGGTTACATTAACCCCCGCGGACGTCGGCGTAGCACATAAATTGTATAAAACTATAAATAAGAATGGTTTTAATAAAATAGAATATACAAAAGATAAAACCAATCACAAAATCAATTAAACATTAAAAGAAATCGTTAAAGAATTATAATCATGGTAAAACAAGACGTAAAAGGATCTGCTGCGATTCATGAATAAAAATCTTAAAATATGTAACTTACTCTCGCCGTAAAAGAGAAATTAAAAGGATAAATAAGTAAAAAGAAACCATACAAAAGTAAAGCGGAGCTTAAAATACTTGTGATAATAAAAAACGTGAATAAAAAGATGCAGTCGCAGCAGATGTGGACATCTGTTATCCGCACATCATCAATATCTTTGTAAACCATGTACGGATAATCAAGGATCTCAAAGTTTATTTAAAAGAATACAAAAAGGATGTAAATACAAGCAAAACATATGTAAAAATAAGAGCCAGCATGGTACAGATATAAAATGCGTAAAAAGGAGGCTGGCAGAGGGAAGTGGTCCGGCTGTGCTCGACTCGCCCTGTGGATTTCGGCAGGATGCTGGGTAGGATAGGGATAGGATGGGAGCAGGAGAGGATAGGATTAAAGGTAGAAGGTAGGGTAAACGGGAAAAAGGAATGGAAAAGTGGGAAATTAGCGTAGAAGCAGAAGGAAGTGAAAAAGCGAAGGAACAAGAAGAGGGTGCGAATAAGAGGGGTACGAGGGGGAAATGCGGCAGGATACAGGGCAGGATAAGGATAGGATGGAGGCAGGATAGAGTAGGGATAGTGGTAAAAGATAGAACAAGCAAGGAAAAGAAAAAGAGGAAGAAGCTACCGTGGAAGTAGAGAGAGAAGAGAAAAAGCGAGGGGACAGGAAGAGGGTGCGGATAAGGGGACGAGAGGGATAGAAGGATTGGAGCAAGAAAGGGGGGGGGGGGATAGGTAGTGGGTATAGTGTGGGGGGGGGGGGGAGGAGGTTGAAAACCTCACAGGTCCTTCCTTGGCGCTTGTCGCGAGTTGGTCACCACAATGTATGTATGCATGTATGTATGTCTGTATGTCTGTATGTATGTATGTATGTATGTATGTATGTATGTCTGTATGTCTGTATGTCTGTATGTCTGTATGTCTGTATGTATGTATGTATATCTATCTATATGTCTATCTATCTATCTATCTATATATTTATGTATTTGTGTGTGTGTATGTGTGTCAGTGTATATATATATATGTGTGTGTGTGAGTGAGTGAGTGAGTGAGTGAGTGAGTGAGTGAGTGAGTGAGTGAGTGTGTGTGTGTGTGTGTGTGTGTGTGTGTGTGTGTGTGTGTGTACGTATATATATACATATATATATATATATATATATATATCAACAAATACCAGTTATAATTCAAATAAAGTTGATTACTCTCCATTTCTGAATGTGATAGCAATTGTAGAATTAAACACCAGCTTCGGTGCAGCTCACTTCCTGTTCACGAAAAAACTGACAAGTGAGGCAGCTGAATGAAGTCTTGGGTTTACTGGGTGACGGGTTGTGTCCCGAAGCAGACTGCCAGACACGCACGACCTGCATTTTTGACATTAAGTGATGGTTTTTAACTGATACTGACTATTAAAATTTATTTTCTCTCGATAAAATGTTTTATGATTGCTGACTTGGTTTGATGTGAATGCATACCTTCTTTTAAAATGTCATGTTTTTTGCTTCTACTAGATTTTCATCATCTCCAGTCTTGCAACATTTCACTTGCTTTATATTAGGACATCATTCCTGATACTCTTCTACTGTAACATTATCTAATTTTATTTGCCCTAGTACTATAAACGTATCACCTGTCCAGATCCATTGGCCGAGGGGACGCCAAGTGCAGTCGTCTACGCTCAGCCAGCAGCTGTGTTACTCATTTGATCCGAAAATCCCGTTACTAGAACCACTTACAACAACGTAGAGAGAAGGTCAGGGTCAGTGTTGGGCCCATGTCCTGGCGGGCGATGGAGTCATGTTGGTACTCCGCCGCGTCGTGATGCCCAAAGAGGAGGTGAGTGATCTTTAGCTTTAGAATTGTATTTATGGCAGAGAGTCTGTTCTACTTTGTTCATTTTCGTATCAGTTTTGAGTCAGGGTTCGGAAACTTGGCTGAGCTTGCTTTGCTGTGCGCTTTTGGTTTCAAGTTTTATTTTTTGTAACAGTGTTTCTTTTTTTTTTTCTTTTTTTTTTTGTAATTTAGTTTTATCCGAAGAATATCTTTACTGCCTTTTACTCTGGCGTTTTTTTTATTACTGTAAATAAGCTTCCACCTTATGTATCAAACTTAGTCCTTCACTTGGGAAATAATTTGTATTTGATCACGATAACTAAACATAATCTTATTATCTATTATCGTTTGTTGATTTAATTGTTCAAACTTTACAATTCACGCAGATGATGCACGCAAATTCATGCAGAGTCTAATCAGGCTCTAAGTTGTATCCCACTTGCCAGCAAGGAAAAGAATAACACACACACACACGCGCGCGCGCGCGCGCGCAAATATTTAGATAGGTAGATGAATGAAAGTGATTAAAGTATTGATCTTGTGAAGAAAATCACAAAAACAGTGAAAATGTCCTCACATTTAGAAATTATGATGAATGATTGGACGTAAATAAATGATAAGAAAGAAATGCGTGACTGTGCGGCTGGCATCACCCGATCTTTCACGCAAGGAAAAAAAAGAAAGAAATCGGAAAAGATAAAGAAAAAGAAAAAGAAGAAGAAGAAGAAAAAATATACACACACACACACACACACACACACACACACACACACACACACACATATATATATATATATATATATATATATATTCCTGTTATGCCGTTCTTACCTTGTAATTTTAGAATATCAGGTGGTGGGTTGGTGTTATTACTAGGTGAATACAACGTTACGAAAAAATAACTCGCACTTGTCTACCTAACAGTTATGTATAAAGGTTTAATGTCTGTTAACAGAAGGAGAGGGAGGAGGGGAAGAGAGGAAAAGGAGTAGGGGGAGAGAAGAAGAAAAGGAGTGGGAGAGAGGTGAAAGAGGAGGGGGAGGGGAGGAAGGAGAGAAGGAGGAGGGGAAGAGAGGAGAAAGAAGAGGGGGTGAGATGAGAAGGAGGGAGAGATAGGAGAAGAAAATGAAAGGAAGAAGAAGGATAACTAAGAAGAAAAGAAGAAAAATAGGAAGAAGGAAAATTGAGAGAGATAAAGAACGAAGAGAAGGAAAAAAAAAACAGAAGAAAAGGGAATAGAATGAAACGGAAGAGGAAATGAGGAAATTAGAAAAAATAAACAAAGGAAATGAGAAAAAGAAATGAGGATCAGAAAAGAATGGGATGCGAGTCATAGAAAACGAGAAGAAAAGAAAATGAGAAGACGAAGAACAGAAAACGAAACATAAAAATAAGAAACAGGAAAGGAAAAAATGGTTAAAAACCGCGAATAACAGATAAAGGTATTAAAAAGAGCCCGTGAGAAGAAGAGAAAATTAGAAGAATATGAGGTGCAAGAGTTACGCGTGGGGAGAGCGCCGGTTTCGTCTCAAAGCAGTCATTAAACCGTAAATTTCCAACAGGAATTTGAAACACAGGAACTTGCACGTGATCTGTGTGCGTGTCTGTGCGCGCGTTTATGTGTGTGTGTTTGTAGGCGTTTGTTTGTGTGTGTGTGTGTGCGTGCGCGCGCGCGCGCGTGTGTGTTTATGTATGTATATGTAGGTGTGCGTATGTTTATATGTATATATCTATATCAACCTACACGTGTCTGTGCGTATATTTGTCCGTCCGCACTGACACCACATTGTGTACACCGGACACACACACACCGGTGGGCATGCAAGCGATAATGTGGTAAGGCTAACAGGCAGAGGGAGAGAGTAGTCGTCCTGTCCATGCCTTTCTTGCCTGGAGAATTTGCGTGTGTGGGAGTGAATGGGGGGGGGGGGGGGGGCGTGGATGATTCCTCTTCTGTTCATTCGTAAATATTTTTTTTTTCAATATAAGTGCAGACATATATACATACATGTGGTGCATACATACATACATATATGTTATAGTAATGTAAACCATACATGTATGCATACATGCATATACAGTATGTATGTGTGTGTTAGTGCATACACACACACACACACACTTATATATATATATATATATATATATATATATATATATATACATATATATACATATATATATATATATATATATATATATACATATATATACACACGACACATATACATACATATATATATATATATATATATATATATATATATATATATATATAAGTGTGTATGTGTGTGTGTGTGTGTATGTATATGTATATATATATATGTATATATATACATATATACATATATATATACATATATATATATATATACACATATAAGTGTGTATGTGTGTGTGAGTGTATGTATGTATATATATACATATATATATATATATATATATATATATATGTGTGTGTGTGTGTGTGTGTGTGTGTGTGTGTGTGTGTGTGTGTGTATGTGTGTGTGTGTGTGTACGAGTGTGTGTTTGTGCGTGTGTATTCTTATATGATTGTATATATTTATGTTTGTAAACTTGAGTTTATGGGTTTGTGGTCATGCCTGCATAAACGAGCAAACGGGTGGATTCAGATACAGTATACGCGTTCGTGTTAACATGTGAGCTAGAGGGTGCGTATGTTACTGGCCATGTCATTCTGACCTGTCTCATTTTTTTTCGTCGATTTCTTTCTGTGCGAGAGATCTTTTTCGTTTCCTGTTTCTGACCGACAAGACAAGGAAGACAAAACTTCGACACGTATCCACATTAAAGGTAATATATTTACGTAATAAATTTGAAACAAAGTTTATGGCGGCGATAAGAAGGCTTTGCTGTTGTGGCTTATGATGAAGTTGAGGCTGCTGCTGCCGCTGTTTCCGATGTGCTTGTTCGTCATGTTATCGTTTATGTACTATTTTTTATTATGAGAGAGAGGGGGAGGGAGGGAGGAGAGGAGGGAGGGAGGGAGGGAGGGAGGGAGGGAGGGAGGGAGGGAGAGAGAGAGAGAGAGAGAGACAGAGAGAGAGAGTGAGAGAGAGAGAGAGAGAGATCAATTAATGGATGCAGGGAGGGAGGGAGGGGGGGAGGAGAGAGAGATAGGGAGTGAGTATGGAGGGTCATAAGCATAAAATGCCAGCCATGCCACCCAAGCTAAATTAGGGTCCACGTGCGCTCCACGTGTCTTCCACGCGGGCTCCACGTTAGTTCTAAAACCAGCGCCCCGGCGGGAAGCAAGACGTCAATTATGACTGGCCCAATCTGACCCGGCATTTCGCCTGCAGAGGTCAAACCGTCACCCCCCCCCCCCCTCGGTCTCGCTGGCCGTATCGCATCATGCGCTCATTTACTTTTGTTCTCTTTGATAATAAAGGGTCAGGCCGTAACAACCTAATATCACTGCCCAACAAGTCCCAATGTAGGAGGCATCCATACCCTTTTACAACGAGAGAGAGAGAGATAGAGAGAAAGAAAGAAAGAGAGAAAGAGAGAAAGAGAGAAAGAGAGAGAGAAAGAGAGAGAGAGAGAGAGAGAGAGAGAGAGAGAGAGAGAGAGAGAGAGAGAGAGAGAGAGAGAGAGAGAGAGAGAGAGAGAGAGCGACACACGCACAAAGAATAAGAATGATGACGATGAATTGAAAGGACATGAAAACACAAACAAACAAAACAAGAAAGAAAAATAGACACGAAGCCGAAGGAACATATGACGAAGGAAAAGACGTAGAAGAAGAAGAAGAAGAAGAAGAAGAAGAAGAAAAAGAAAAAGAGGAAGAAAGGCCAATTGAAAAAAAAAAGAAACACAGCATCAAAAAACAACAGGATTCTCTCAAACCTGTTTCTTTTAAAGACTGTGATTCAGGCACACTCTCTCGTATTCTCTGATTATCAACCAGTCTCACAATATCCACTTCTTTTATCTCCTGTCCTTCTTGCTTCTCGGCCTTCGAAGAACACTAAAAAAAAGAGGGAGGACAAGAGAAAAGACATGAAACATTATCAACAAGTAAATGAATAATACAGAAGAAAAATTGGTCTGTTTTTGTTTCTCTGTTGTTTTGCATGTATGGTTAGAGTAGTTCGGAACTTGACATCCAGAGGTCACTCCACGCACCCGTGACGTCATCAACTTGGACGCATTCCAGGCGTTGAGAGACAATGAGTCATCGTCTGTAAAGTGGATCTAACTCTTATTTTGATTTTTCACACGATATATTGATGTTAGGGGAAAAATGTAAATATGTAAGGAAACGAACGGTTTTGTAGATAAATGCATTTTGTGTAATATGATTTCTTTTCTTTTCCTTCTCTCTTTCTCTCTGTCTCTCTCTCTTTTTTTTTTTTTTTTTTTTTTTTTTTTTTTTTATTGTTCCCGCGGATACAGATGAAATATTAAGGATCTCGGTCAGATAATGTTACGTTTGGGAAATTGTTCTTATTTTTTTATTTTTGTTACAAATTGCGTTTTGGGAAATCCCCACGATCATATGTCATAATTTCCAGATAGTGATGGTCTAAAGTGATAATGAAAATCCCACAAGGACAAACACACACACACACACACACAGACACACACAGACACACACACACACACACACACAGACACACACACACACAGACACACACACACACACAGACACACACACACACAGACACACACACACACACACAGACACACACACACACAGACACACACACACACACACAGACACACACACACACACACAGACACACACACACACACAGACACACACACACACACAGACACACACACACACACACACACACACACACACACACACACAGACACACACACACACAGACACACACACACACACAGACACACACACACACACACAGACACACACACACACACAGACACACACACACACACAGACACACACACACACACAGACACACACACACACACACACACACACACACACACACACACACACAGACAGACACACACACACACAGACACACACACACACACACAGACACACACACACACACACACACACACACACACACACATACGCACACAAACACGCGCGCGCGCGCAGAACTTTTTATCATTAGCGACGCCAATTTCCCTTTTTTTCTCTCATTTTTCGCACAAAATTGGTTTTGATATTTCACAACAGGTGCCGCTTGTTGTAAAATGTTTAAGCCTTGTTATGTGTCGAATTCTGGTTTCCTTCCTATAATACTGGCCTTAAACCGACTTTCTGCTGACTTTATCGTGAAGAAGCCAAGGAATTAAATGGAATGTTTTAATTAGCATGTTTGTGGCGGAGGACGGGTGGGAGAGAGAAGATAAGAGAAAGAGAGAAAGAAAGAAAAATAGATAGATAGGTAGATGGATAGATAGATAGATAGATAGATAGATAGATAGATAGATAGATAGATAGATAGAGAGAGAGAGAGAGAGAGAGAGAGAGAGAGAGAGAGACAGACAGAGAGATGAAGGAGAAAATAGGGAGAACAGAGCAGAGAGACCAGTAAAGAGAGGAAAGGGAAGACAGAAAGCACTAAATACCAGACACAGAGAGAGTTAGAGTTAGAATTTTGAGTTCTTTCACGGAAGCCATGATGTTTCCTTTTTTATAGATTTTGTGTGGCTAATTAAGCCTTATCTGAAGAAAAACCTAGGCTATGCATAAATCTAAAGGTTAATCAGGATACTAAGGAAATCATACCATAAAATGCCTCTAGGTTTAAATGATCTCAAACGGAATCTATCATTGAAACCGGTTTATTTTTAACGCAATACAATCAAATTATAAATGTAAAAAAAATGAGATAAACCGGTACTTAGGAAAACAAAAATTAAAGAGCCAAAAAGCCAAATTAGTTAGACGGTTACAAAGATAATGATGATAATGAGGATTATTAATGGGACTGTAATTAAGGAGTAATTTATCTTTTCTTACACCAGGTTGATTCACGCTGCTTTCATAAAATTATTAAAAAAAAATAAATCTGTAAACTACTCTGCACGAATCAAATAGTTTTCACTGATATTACGTAAATGAAGCAGATATTGAATATTACTTTTTCTTAAAGAGAAAAAGTAATATTCACAAAATATTTAGTTTAGTTTGAGTTGACACAGTTGAGTTATTTTACACTGAATGAATAATGTGTGGGGTTAGGCTAGGTAACATGTGCACATATACACAAACAGGCACAGAAAAAAACACATATACATGCCTACACACACACACACACACACACACACACACATAAACGCACACACATAGACACAAACACACACACACACACACAAGTACACACACACACACACGCACACACACACACACACACACAAGCACACACACAAACACAAAGACACACAAACAAACACAAACACACACACATAAACACACCAACCAAACAAACACATTCCCGCAAACAAACACACTAGCAAGAGAATGCTGCTCTTCATTCCAACCGCATCGGACTTTAACCTCAGGGCCTTAGGTGGAAGCCAAGGTTACTGCGAACTAAAAGGCATTTCTTCTTTGCGGGCGAATTGGGTAATTGTGGGGGAGGGGGAGGGGGGGGGTGAGAAAGGGGTGGGGAGGGAGGGATGGCAGGAAAGGGGGAGGGGTGGAGGGGGAGGTGAGAAAGGGGAGGGAGGGAGGGAGGGAGGGGGGAGGTGAAAAGGGGGCTGGAGGGACGCAGGGAGGAAGGGGTAGGGAGATAACAGAGAGAGGAAGAGGGAGAGGGAGTGAGATCATCATCAACATCATCATAATAGGAATAATAATAATAATAATATTGATAGTAATGATATGATTAATAATCATATAATATTAACGATAATAATAACAATAACAATAATTACAATAATAATAATAATAATAATAATGATAACAACAACAATAATAACAATAACAATAATTACAATAATAATAATAATAATAATAATAATAATAATAACAACAACAATAATAACAATAACAATAACAAAAACAACAACAACAACAACAACAATAATAACAATAACAAAAACAATACCACCAACAACAAAATATCCAAGCTACAGCAAAGCATCACTACGAGGCGATGAGGCGTAGTGAAGCCGAAGCCAAGGCCATAAGCGACGGAAGTTACGAGCGAGAACAAAACACGGGTGTCGCGACTTCGAGCTGCCTCCGTGTTTGTTTGTTCGTTTGTTGCGAGGCGTGTGGATTGTTTTTGCTTTGACCTGTTCTACTATTTTTTTTTTCTTTTTCTTCTCCTGTTCTTCTTCTTTATTTTCTTCCTTTTCTTTTTCTTTATTCGCCTTTCTCTTCTTTTATTTCTTCTTTCTCCCCTTCTACTACTGCTTCTTCTTCTTACTCTTCTTCTATTTCTTCTTATAATTCTTTTTCTTTCTCTCCATCATTCCTTTTTCTTATTATTATTCTTTCTCTTCTTTCTTTCTTCCTATTCTTATTCTTATTCTTTCTCTTCTTCCATTTCTTCTTCTTCTTCTTCTTCTTTCTTTTTCTTCTTCCAAGTCTTCTTCTTCTTCTTCTTTCTTTCTTTTCTTTCATTTCCTCTTCTTCTTCTCCTTCTTTCTCTTCTTCCATTTCCTTTTCGTCTTTTTCTTCCTCTTCTTTCTTTCTTCTCTTCCATTTCTTCTCCTTCTTTCTTTTCTTCCATTTCTCCTTCTTCTTTGTCTTCTTCCATTTCTTCTTCTTTCCTTCTTTTCTTTCTTTTTCTTCTTCGCCTTTCTTTTCTTCCATTTCTTCTTCTTCTTTTTCTTTCTCTTCTTCCATTTCTTCTTCTTCTTTTTCTTTCTCTTCTTCCATTTCTTCTTCTTCTTCTTCATTCTCTTCTTCCATTTCTTCTTCTTTTCTTCCATTTCTTCGTCTTCTTCTTTCTGTCCTTCCACTTCTTCTTCTTCCATATCTTCTTTACTTTCATCCTCATCGTCTTGTTCCTCCTCTTCCTTGTCTTTTGTTTTTGTCTTCTTATGTTTCCTTTTTCGTTCTTGTTTCTTCTTCTTTTTTCGTCTTCCTCTATTTCTTCATTATCATCTACCCCTTCTTCGATCAGTTCTTTTCGTCTTCTTTCTTCCTTTCTCTTCTTCCTCCTCCTCTTCCTTTTCCTCAACTTCTTCCTCTATTTCAATTTCTTCTTCTATATCTTCTTCGTTCTCTCCTCTGTTATCTTATATTTCTTTTTCTACGTCTTCCCCTTCTTCTTTTACTTATTGAATTTTTCTATTTTTGTTTTATTTTCTTCTTTCTTCTTCTTCATTCTTCTTCTTCTACTTCTTTTTATTTTTGTTTTTATTCTTATTATTGTTATTATTATTCTTATAATTATTATTATTATCATCATTATTGTTATTATTATTATTATCAATATCATTAGTATTATAATTATAATTATCATTATTATATTAATATTGTTATTATTATCATTGTTATTATTGACATTTTTGCTATCAATATTCTTTATTGTTATCATTATTATTACTTTCATCATCATCATTATTATTACCATTATTATTGTTATTACTATTATTATTATTACCATTATTATTATTATTATTATTATTATTATTATTATTATTATTACTATTACCATTATTATCATTAGAATTATTATTATTCTTTTTATAAGTATTATTATTATTATTATTATTATTATTATTATCGTCATTATCATTAGTATTGTTATCATTATCATTATTATGATTATCATTACTATTACCGTTATCATTGTTATTATCGTTATCATTATTATCATAGCTAATATTTTATTATCATTATCGCATTTTTATTATGTTTATTATCATTATTACAGTTATCATTATCATTATCATTTTTATTACTATCATCGTCATAATTACCATTATCATCATTATTATTATTACAATTATTATTATTATTACTATCATTATCATTACTGTTATTATAACATTACTACTATTGTGATTATTATCATCATCATTATTACTCTAACGATTACTGGTGTTTTTTTGTTACTTCTAT
>NC_061837.1:29366990-29369490 GCF_019202785.1 Penaeus chinensis
ACAATCATCACCTGCCCCCACACCCACAGGACGTCGAGTAACAGTGCCAAATCGCACAGGTATTACAGTTTTCCCTCAAGTAGATTCGCTAAGGAACAGCTAACCGTCAGCATTTTTAAATATAAATATATATATAAATATAAATATAATCGACAGAAGATCCGCCAAATAAACTATGCATTAATAGAGCATAATTCAACCGATGGCACCTCAACCGAGTGCCAGACGCTAACCCCGTGACCCGTGGTCGCGGTCGGCCGAGGGCGCAGGCTGGAAGGCTTAGCAACAGCTAAGGAATGCAAAACATTTTCCAACTTCAAGTAACCCCAAGCCCCATCCTTACCCACTTCAACATCGTCCTAAATCCTCCTCTCCCACATCACCCGCCTCCTTCGCTAAACCCCTCTGCTGCAAGCCTACAATCTATGCACATTATAATGCATGGACTCACTATAATGGAGTGTTTATATGTACTCAGGCAGACACTGTTCAAACGTCTGTGCACGAATATTAGCTCGTATGTACAGTAGTGTGCAGGTGTATGTGTGTTTGCCTGTACGTGTCCATGTGAGTGTGTATGCAAGAGAAGCATTTCACATGCACATCTAAACTTATATACGGGAACGTATGCGCAAATGCGGGCATGTATATGCAGGGCATGTGTACACGGTTCTGCTTGTGTATATACAGCTATATGTATGTGTATAGTTAGGTGTAAGACTACAAGATGTATGTATATGTTCGCGTGCTTGTACATGAGGGTATATATGTGTGTATATATACGTAAATATGTATGTATGCATATATGAATATGTGTGTATGTATATGTATGTGCATGTATATGCATATGTGTAGGTGTGTGTATATATGCGTATATATATGTAAATGTATATATATTTATATATATATATATATATATATATATATATATATATATATATGGGTATGTGTGTATATGTATGTAAGAGTATGTGTACGTATGTGTATGTCTGTGAGTATATGTATTGTATTTGTATGTACACATGTATATGTACATATATGTGCATGTACAGATGTATATGTATATATGAGTACACTAATGTGTACTCATAAATGTAAGTGCGGAAACACGTGTGCGTAAGCATATACATGGCTATGTTTACATGCGTATGTATAGTCATAAGTATGTGTACAAGATATGTACGCATGTGTGTGTTCGTATATATTGGGGGGGGGGGGGGGGAATACACATATGTATGTGCATATGATGTGTGCATAAGTCTATATATGTGTATATATGTGTAGTATAATGGAGTATGTATGAGTAGGTGTGTGCTTGCATGTGCATGTGCACGAAAATGAACATATGAGTAGTACTTAGGGCATTTGCGGGTGAGTATCTATGTCTGCACTAGGTGTCCATGCGTATAAATGAAATCAGTATATGAAATATAATTACACATACATGCACTTCTGATACTCAAGCTCATGCCCATGGGAGGATACTCTGGTGCAATAAACAGGCCCTTGCATTGCATAAGTCCACACAAGACAGGGTCAACCCTGCTGGACGGGCTTATCAGTGGCATCCCGGCTAAACTACTCCCCCTCCCACCAAGATACATCTAAGCCAGTAGGAGGGGGGTAACTCGACTGTCTACTTCTCGATCAAAAAAACATGACTGCACAAACAGAGCAACGTCCCTCCTTCCCAGGAGGTGAAGGAGCTTCTGGTTACAGCGGCGATCAGGATCGCTCCGGAGCAGAGGGTGCTAAAAATCTCCGGTTAAAAACAGGACGCCCCATGTTGATGAACCTTTGCACATACAATATGAGTGCTATGAGAAGTGAATTCGACTTACTAGCATTACTTGAGGAACTCTCTTTCATTAAGGGATGTTATAAGACTGTGAAGTTAGAAGACTAGGCGAAGAACAGAAAATACGAAATGATGGACACGTGCTCTATTGGAGAGGTAAACCCCAGGGTAGCAAGCAGGAATTAGGTATAGGTTTCTTAATTCACAAATATTTGGAAAATAATATAGTGGAATTCTATAGTATAAGCGAAAGAGTGGCAACTCAACTTAAGGATTGTTCAAGTCTATGCTCTATCCTGCAGCCACAATAATGAAGAAACGGAGAACTTTTATGAAGACGTTCATTTAGCCTGCGAGAGGGCAAAAACCCATTTCTTAATAATTATGGGAGATTTTAATGCTACAATAGGTAAAAAGACAGAAGGAGAAACCGTAGTGGGTAATCACGGAATAGGCACTAGGAATGAGAAGGACAAATGCTGGTCGATTTTGCAGAGGCTCGATCACTCAATATCATGAATACTTTCTTCGAAAAAAGTGGAAGTGGCCTTGGAAGTCGCCACCTGACATCAAAATCGAAACTGACTTCATAATTTCAAACAGGCGCAATATAGTAAAAAAAAAAAAGTTATTAATAAAGTAAATGTTGGCAGCGATAATTGAATGGTCAGAGACCGAATTAAATCCCACCTAAGAAGGGAA
>NC_061837.1:29374490-29376990 GCF_019202785.1 Penaeus chinensis
AGAGAGAGAGAGAGAGAGAGAGAGAGAGAGAGAGAGAGAGAGAGAGAGAGAGAGAGAGAGAGAAGGGGGTGAGATAGAGAGAGAGAGAGAGAGTATAACAGACAGACAGATAGACAGAATGAGAGACAGTCAGATAGAATGAGACAGACAGGCAGTGAGGGAAATCAACAAATGTAGCAAGAAATACAGATACGAAGAAAAGAAAGAGAAAATCAAGAAAAGTTGGAAAACATCAAATGGTCGCACAGACACAGTAAGGAACGAACCCCAAAGAATGCAGAGCTGGTAAGACAAGGCACCACATATTCGTCACTTCCTCAAGTTCACTCCAGCAACTAATGAGGAAATTTCCGCAGATGAGTCAGTCTTTGCACGAGCGGGACCGACGATGAGTAATCGCCGCCGACAAGAAAGCTGTTTTTGTTGGCGACTGTGAGCGGCAGGGTCCGGGTGCGGGCTAACCGTGATACTCTCTGGGAAAAGGGGTAGTGAGGAGAACAACAGAGTAATTTATGAAAAAAGGTGGAGTTTATGGCAAAAACAGGGTCATTCTGGAATTGTTTTAGTTGAGGAAGACGACATTTAACACCACCGTTACACGTACATAATCCCTGGAATGCTTTCCCTCAAAACATCGTTCGCGGTTCACTGCCCTAGCGGATATAGTACCATTGCAAAACATAAGCCCTATCGTAGCTACTACTGCTATCCGCCGAGTTTCTCTTCTCAAATTCTGCGTAAGGTCAGAATGTCTACACTGGAGTTTGGTTACGTACCTAAAAAGGATTTCGCGCCTCCCGCTCGCTAATGTTGTCGTCTGCCATGATACTTGCTTGTTCTCCAGTTCCACTCGTCCAGTCTGGAACTGGGTAGATTTATAACCAAGTATAAAACAAACATACCCCACTTATACCACAGCCATATGGAAAATAACTCTAGAGTTATTTACATCACAGATATATGAAATATAAATCTTGGGTAATTTGGACGCAAAGGTAATTTGATGGTGCAATAATGATAATGATGATAACGATAGTGATAATGATAACGCTTATGATAATAACAAGTATGATGATGACGATAATAACAATAATAATAATAATAATAATAATAATAATAATAGTACTACCACTACTACTACTACTAATAATAATAATGATAATAATAATAATTACAGTAATAACAATAATAATGATGATAATAATAATAATTTAGTTATGATAATATCAACAATAATAATGATAGCAATAATAGCAATAGTAAGAAAAATAATAATAATATCAATAACAATGATGGTTATAATAACAACAGTGATAGTAATAATAAGATAATGATTAACCAAGCAAAGTATCTCCCTCGCCCTTTTAAAGAACAAAAAACAAAAACAATAAAAAAACAACACAATCGCACAAAGAGAACAACGAAAAAATCTCAACACAGAATAAAACAGCTGACCAACTGACAAATAAACACATAAATAACTAAACAAACAAGACGAGGTAAGATTTGTCCCAACCGGAGGTCTTATAAGGCAAGGCATAAGGCAAGGCAAAAGGTAAGGCAAAAGGCAAGGGAAAAGGCAAGCTATAAGGCAAGGCAAAAGGCAAGGCAAAAAACAAGGCAAAAGGCAAGGCAAAAGGCAAGGCAAAAAGCAAGCCATAAGGCGTAAGAGCCAAAATTTTCACCTCAGTCCTACCCGTTTGTTGCAAGACACAACAGTCAACTCTGCTTCTATTTTTAGACTGTAACCACAAGCCGGTGCAGTGTGCTTGCTTGCTTGCTTGCCTGCGTGTGTGTGACTTGCTGCAGGCACGTGATTACGAGGGTCCGATTCAGTCTGAGGATGAAATGATGATGGTGATAGTGATAGGTGAAGGTGATGATAATGAAGACGATGATAGTGGCCGTCATGGAAAAGTAAACGTACCAATAATAAGGATGATTACAATGAGGAAAGTAGCAATAATAACAGTCGTTAGAAGGGTTACAGCAATGATATTAAGAATAGATATACTAATAATTCCTAACATTGGACCAAAATAAAATCACATTTATATTTTTCTTCCTCGTAGGTGTTGGTGAAGAAACACCCAACAATCTATGTTAATAAAAATGATTTAGGAGGATCGTGTTCGGAATGTTTGGGGGTTCGAATACTAAGCTAAACCCTAGTGGATTTTTCCGTTGTGAAACCGACAGATGGCTCATGCTTTTCGAAGCACTTATAACTTTATTTTCGAATCTATGGTTAATTTATGATGATGCTATATGCATACGTATATGTACATATACATATAAGCACATGTACACGGGCACACACACACACACACACACACACACACACACACACACACACACACACACACACACACACACACACTCACACACACACACACACACACACACACACACACACACACACACACACACACACACACACACACACACACACACACACACACACACACACACACACACACACACACACACACACACACAC
>NC_061837.1:29386990-29391990 GCF_019202785.1 Penaeus chinensis
AAGCGGCGACACGTAGGGAGTAAGAGGGGCAGTGTGTGTGTGGGTAGGGTAGGTGTGTGTGTGTGTATGGGGGGGGGGGGGGTGATGAACTCCTAATATATGGTGATGTGTTGTACCTCCCCGTCAGTAGGTAGGCGGAAGGCTGTTTCCTAATGAAGCTCTTTCTGGGCGCAATTTGTGTGGAGGCTTCATACCGCTTGCAAATGTGGCGACGTTATTGAGAAAGACGTCCATGGCTCCGAGGCGGGGAAGCTGCGCGTCAGGAAGGTCGTACGTGAGTCTGCAGGCTCGGAGTTTCTGGAGAAGGTGGAGGGGCGTCAGGGGAGAGAGCCGGGTGAGGGAGGACAAGGAGGGTGCTTAATATACAAGCGTCGAATAATGTGTGTATAATGGCTGTTCATTTATGTATATTTATGTATATGCGGGAAAGATATACTGTGTGTTTCGAAAGAGAGGTACACAGATTTTTTTTTATTAGCAAATTTATTTTTAATTTCAGTTTGATTTTTGTCACTTTCCCTTGGGCGAAGGCGTTGGCCGAGGGCAGCCTTGACCTGGGCGGCTGCGGGAGTGCCCAGCACCGTGACACAGGGACTGCTCTGCTCCGCACTGCCAAGGAACCCTTTCCGAGGGCGGAGGTCCGGTTACCCCGGGAAGGAGGCACGTTATCCGGGGCAAGGAACTCCTCTCACTCTAGGGAAAGGGGCTCGAGGAAGGGAAGCCCCTGACTGGCCCTCTGCGACTCGAATGGCTGGGGAGATTCCCCGCGAGAGGAGGAGGAGGAGGAGGAGGCCGCAGCCGGGCACCAGGGCTGGGGGAGGAGGAGGAGGAGGAGGAGGAAGGCAATGATGAAGACAGAGCGAGTAAGAGAGGCAGCTCGGCTGATAATGATAATGGCGATTATAACAATGATAATGACAATAACGCTGTTCATAATGATAACAGTAACAAGAATGATGATGACGATGATAATCATGAGAGCAATGATGATGATAAGATAATAATGATAGCGATAATAATGATACTAATAATGATAGCGATAATAATAATGATAATAATAAGGATAATGATAGCTATAATAATAAGGATAATAATAAGGATAACAATGGTGATGATGATTATAACAGTAATGGAAACAATAATTACAGTGACAAGGAAAATGACATTAACAACATAAATAAATAATAATAAAAACAATGACTACAACAACTAATGATAACTAAAAACAACCATAATTCACCAAGCATCGCAAATCGCCGTTGGATTACTAACTACTGTAGCGTCGAAATTCCTCCATCAGATCGCTTCAGGCACAAAGTTCTATGCAGAAAGCAATATTAATAAATACTCATTTTATATCAATACATTCTTTTTTTAATAATGGTTCTTTTTCATATCTTTCCTCAGATGTAAGAGATAACCGAAACGGTCGTAGCTCGGTGAGATCAAATGATCGATGATAAAACAAATGCACTGCATATATAGGCACAATACTGCATCAGTATATATAATTCCAAGTATGTCGCTTATGCATGATGGGCAGAAAGAAAAACATTCATGATTCATCAGGTTTAATATACTAATCATCTGTAAACATATTGTATAACATATACACATAAAAAAGATGAATATTGTGTATACATTGTCTTACCTGGAAGTAAAGTAAAAACGAAAATAAGAAAACTGATCCTTATTAACGAATCCATTTTCAAATGTCATATAAGCTTCAGTAACAGTTTATTTGCCTCTTGATTATAAGGCACAGATATGGGCAAAAATACTCATGGAAAGATTACACAACTCACTTCCCGTCTCTAATACTCTTGATCTTGATATATACCTGTATATATCATCGTTAGCCTCTCTTGTAACTCTCATATTTAGATAATGACGGTTCAGTGGGCCAAATGGTTCTGTAGGACCTGGAAAGTCTTATAAATTGTGATTCCGCAATGTCACTAATGTTATGTCACAATTACGTGCAATTCACTTAAGTTAAGCGTGCATATATCTATTTATTTATCTGCGTGTTTGTGTGTGTGAACTTCCTAGATATAACTTCAATATATGTTTCGCTTATTTTCATTAACATTATGCAATCTTTCATCTAATCGTCAAGTCTATATCCAAGTGTGATAAAGGATTTTAACATTTCTAGGAATATACATAAAAAAAAAGTATAGATACATGTACATAATAAAACAAAGAGGCAATATTTGTTTCAGTCTGATTTTTGAACGTATGCAACTCTTTTGCACTCATCGTATGTAACTATTTTTATATAACTTTAAGGCAGTCTTGAACAAAAAAAATTGAATATGAACTTCAATGTATCTCAATGTTTGCGTATATGTGTGAGTGAATATTTCACTGTATGCAACTCAGTCATAAAGCATGCAATATCAACATCTAATATCTAGCTTAACATTTCGGCTCATTTCGCATTTTAGTCAGGATGGGAAGCATGAAATGAATTATCATCCATCATCGCATCATAGAGTCCATAATTAGTATGTATTCGGAATAGATAACCAGCCGAAATAATGAGCTTACGGCGATCCAAAACGGATGAAGTGGGAAAGCCAAAGGTGAGAAGAGTAAGCGATAAAGAGGCAGGATTAGAGATTATTATGATGCTTATCGCTTGCTCCTTTTATCTTATCTCTTGTGAATCACTACACACTCATTGCATCAATTTGGCTCTTCGCTGATTGTCATTTCGTCGATGTCATATGTCGTCACAGAAACATTGCACACAAGTATGTATGGCATACAGATGCACGCACACAACAAGACATTCGAGAACGTTTACCACCACAATACAGACACACACCACACACACACAATACACAGAACACACAACACACCCACACACACTCACAAACACAAACACACACACAAACACTACCACACACAACCACACACAACACTCAATTGCACTCCACACACAGCACACACAAAAGACACACAACACTCACACACCACACACACACGATAACACACAAACACACAAAACACACACGACACACACACACACACACACACACACACACCACAATCTTCACTAAAAGAAAGAACTCGCTCACAATCACACACACATAGACATACCACCCATTCTTCCTGCGCATGTCTCCATTTGACTTGGCCATTTGCAATACCTACATAGCAGAATCTTCATCGCCCGAGCCACAAATTTTTCAAAGTCACAGGAGCGGAATTATGCAGACAGGTCATGGACTTGAGTCAGGAGTCTCTCCTCGTCTCTCACTCATCTCATCATCTCTCTCAAGTTTTCCAAATCCATCTCTCTACACTCGTCTGTCTACTAAGCAGACCCTCTTCCCAAACTCATCACTCCCTATCTCTCTCATCTCTCTCAACCGAAACCTCTCCATCCCTCATCTCGTCCTCTCGAACTCTTTCAAAACTACAAAGACATCTGATCCCTGTATTCGATCTCCTCTTCTAGAATCTCGATGATCATT
Organism: Penaeus chinensis; assembly: GCF_019202785.1. Taxonomy (NCBI): domain Eukaryota; kingdom Metazoa; phylum Arthropoda; class Malacostraca; order Decapoda; family Penaeidae; genus Penaeus; species Penaeus chinensis. Next base: position 29,390,476 of record NC_061837.1, read on the forward strand.
TCTCCGTCAAATTCTCTCTCTCCTTTTTCAGATCTCGTTTCTCCATCTCTGTCCAGTCTCCTCTCCATCTCTCTCTCCTCTCTCTCTCTCTCCATCTCCCTTCTCTCAACTATGACTCCTTTTCTTCCCTGTCTTGTCTCTCTCTCTCGTCTCCTCCGACATCCACATCACTCTCGTCTCTCTCCACCAGCTCGAATCTCATGTCGTCCAAAATATCGTCACCATCGTCTCTCTCACTTCCTCTCATTCTCGATCTTCGATTTCTCTCTTCTCATCAATATCGTTCCTTCCTATCGTCTTCTCCACTTTCTCTTCTCCTATCTCCTCTCATCCCTCTCCCACCTACTTCACTCCCCATCTCCTCACTCCTCTATCTACTTTCTCCAATCCTCAGGTTGTCTCATATCTTCTCTCACATCCCTCTCATTCATCTCCTCTCATCACAGCATCACATCTCTCTCTCCTCAAGACCTCCTCCCCTCATCCCCCCTTCCCTCTCTCCCTCACTCTCCTCCCCACTCTTCTCCTCTCTCCCCTCTCTCCTCCTCCTCTCACTCCTCCTCTCGAACTCACTCTCTCTCCTCTCTCTTCTCTCGACATCTCGCCCTCTCTACATCACTCTCGTCTCCCGTCCGTCTCTCTCTCTCTTCACCCTCTCCCACATCACTCCCGAATCCTCTCCGAATATCATCTCATCGTCTCTCATCTTCCCACTTTCCCTCTCTCACTCTCTTTCTTAGAAGTCTCAATCCCTCATCATCCGTCACCTCTCTCAAATCAATTCCTCATCATCTCATCTCTCTCCTCATCTCCGATCTCTCCTCTCCTCCTCTCTCACTTCTCACTCACATCTCTCTCCCTGCTCCTCCCCTCTCTTCTCCCCTCTCTTCTCCTCTCTCTCCTCTCTCATCTCTCTTCCCCTCTCCCTTCTCTCACCCCCTTCTCCCTTCTTCCCCTCTCTCTCGTTCTCTTCTTCCTCTCTCCTCTCCTCTCTTCCCTTTCTCCTCTCTCTCTCTCTCTCTCCTCTCTCATCTCCTCTCTCTCTCTCTCCCCAAAAATCCCTCCCCTCCTCTCTCTCTCCATCAACCACCATCTTCTCTACCCCCCCTTCTCCCTCTCACTCTCTCTCTCTCTTCCCTCTCCTCCTCTTCTCTCTCTCTTCTCCTTCTCTCTCTTCTCTCTCTCCTCTCTCTCCTCTCTCCCTCTCCTTATCCCTTCCCCTCAAAATCTCTCTCCTCCTCTCTCTCCTTTTCTTCTCCCCCCCCTCCTCTCTCTCTCTTCTCCTCCTCCTCTCTCTCTCTCTCCTCCCTCTCCTCTCTCTCCCTTCTCTCTCTCTTCCCTCTCCCTTCTTCTCTCTCCTCCTCTCTCTCCCTTCTTCTCTTTATCACCTATCCTTCTTTTTCCCTTCTCTCTCTTTCTCTCCTCTCTCCTCCTTCCTCTCCCCTCTCTCATCCTCTTTCTCCACTCCTTCTCTCTCCCCTCCAAAATCTCCCCCCCTCCCCTACCATCCCTTCC
>NC_061837.1:29396990-29399490 GCF_019202785.1 Penaeus chinensis
CTTTTTCTTCTACTCTCTTTCTTCTCTTCCTCTTTCACTTTTTTCTTTTACTCCCTTTTCCCCCGTTTCTTCTTCTTTATTTTCTTCTTTTTTTTCCTTCTTTTTTAACGCTTTTTTTTCTTTTCTCTTCTTTTTTTCTTTTTCTCTATTTTTTTTCTCCCTTTTTTCCTTTTTTCATCCTTTCCTTTTCCCTTTTCTTAACTTTTCTTCTTTTTCTTCTTTCTTCTTCTATCTTTTTCTTTCCCCCCCTTTTCCCCTTCTTTTTTCTTCTTCTCTTTCTTCTTCTTCTTCTCCTTCTTCTTTCCCCCTTTCCCTCCCCCCCCTTTCTTCTTGGTTTCTTCTTCTTCTTCTTTTTCCCTTTCTTCCCCTTTCCTCTTCTTGGGTTTTTTTCTTCTTTCTTATCCCCTTTCTTATTATTCTCTTTCTTTTTCTTCTTCATCATCTTCTTCTTCAATTGTTTCTTCTTCTTCTTCTTCAATTTTATCTTCTTCCTCTTCCTCCTCTTCTTTCTCTTAATTTACTTCATCTTCCTTTTTGTCTTCCTTCCTATTAATGCTGTAATTATGACCTTGTTTCGCTTCCACGTCTTATTTCTCCAGTTCTGGTTTATTCCAATTTGTCTTGTTATTCATTACTTACATCGTGCTTTCATCAGCGACTCTTCTTAATTATTTATATATCTATTTCTCTGCCAAAGTGCATATCCGGCCTAGATGTCTCTCCGCCTGGCTGTCTGTATGCTTGTCCATTAACGTTAATCATACATATGTCTGTCTCCTTATCCATATTCTCTGTATGTTTGTACACACACACACAGATATATATATATATATATATATATATATATATATATATATATATATATGCATATTTATATACATATATATACGTATATACATGTATATATGTATATATGTTTATAAATATATATATATATATATATATATATATATATATATATATATATATATATGTATATATACATATATACACACGCACACACACACACACAATACACACAGTTATATATATACATATATATACATATATATACATATATATATATATATATATATATACATATATATATATATATATATATATATATATATATGTGTGTGTGTGTGTGTGTGTGTGTGTGTGTGTGTGTGTGTGTGTGTGTGTGTGTATATATATACATACACACTAACTACTCCCCCTCCCACAAAGATACATCTAAGCCAGCAGGTGGGGTGTAACTCGGCTGTCTACCTCTCAATCAAAAATCATGATTGCACAGAGCAACGACCCTCTTTGCCAGGAGGCGAAGGAGCCCCTGGTTACAGCGGTGATCAGGATCGCTCCGGAGCAGAGGGTGCTAAAAATCTCCGGTTAAAAACAGACCGCCCCACGTTAACGAAACTTTGCACATATAATATAAGGACAATGAAAACTGAATCCGATTTTCTAGAATTACTCGCGAAACTCTGTTTCATTAAAAGGGATGTTGTAGTACTCTGTGAAGTTAGAAGAAAAGAAGATACTAAATGATGGAAGCGTGCTCTACTGGAGATGCAAACCCCAGGGTAGCAAGCAGGATTTTGGGCTAGGTTTCTTAGTTCACAAACGCTTAGAAAAGAATATCGTGGAATTCTATAGTATAAGCGAAAGAGTGGCTTCAGTAACAATAAAACTACGATGTTACGAGTTTCTACGATGTTCCTTTAGTCAGCGAGAGAGTAAAAACCCATTTCACAAATGGAACAAATGCTTGTCTATTATGCGGAGGTTCGATCACCCAGTATCATGAATATTCTTCGAAAAAAGACTAGAGCGGAAGTGGACATGGACGTAGTCTGACATCAAAAACGAAATTGACTTTATAATTTCAAAGTTATTAATAAAGTAAATGTTGGCATCGACCATAGAATGGTCACTTCTCAGCGACGAAGATCTCAACATTGACCAAATCAACAAACAGTTCAATGACATAATAAAGGAAGCTGCACCTGAAGTAGGCGGTAAGAACGTCAAGCACAGCTCCAGCAAGCTCCCAGTAAAAAACAAAGAGCTTATGTAAAAATTTAGGGTCATGAAAGTATCATCAAACAGGGACAAAATAAAATTAGCTAAACTAACAAAAGCTATAAATAAAAATAAAAGAGACGAAGACCGGAAATTCAATACTTAAATAATAAATGAAACAGTGATCTCAAGTACAAGCATGAAAAACTGTATGCAATAAAGAAACCAGACGGAGAAGTGACATATAATAAGAATGAAATGATAAGAGTAGTGGAAGACTTTTACAGAGATCCATACAACTCAAATGAACAGCCACGGATAGAAGCGAACGCGGTAACTAGAGACGTACCTAACATCAGAAGAAATAAAAAGGGGGCTTAAAGGCAAGAAGAGAGGGAAAACACCAGGTGAAGACGGAATTAGTATAGACCTTATAATAGATGCAGCAGAAATTGCAACAGTGAAACTAGCCAATCTTTTTAATAAATGCCTTCCC
>NC_061837.1:29420108-29422608 GCF_019202785.1 Penaeus chinensis
ATGAAGTCCGGAAAAGGTAGTTATAATGGAATGAGGATTGAGCCATAATATATGGGGCCCTTGTGAGGTTATGAATCATGTAAAATTCACTCGGAAGAATGTTTTAATTCAACCTTATGGATGAAATTACACAGCTTTTAAATCCCCGGTTACATTACTACATATATACGGGACAGTACGGCAAGTTCCGGTCCGCCCCATTTTCATAACACGAACACTGTCCTTTTCAATATCTAATGTCACCAAAGTAAGACTAGATTTCTTCATACATGTTTCAACTCCGAATACCAGCCTTAGTCGAGAGCAGATTGAAGTAAACTATGCATTCCGTCGTGGCATTAGAGCATTCCATATATACAGGAGAATATAAAACTTTATATAGGAAACGTCAGCCACAGCCTTCAAAATTCTACAATGAGATAAAACATGGCTTTCACTATTATTTAAAGGATAGAAGGTAAACCTCGCTTATTGTTTCTTACTTGATACGTGCTGGCTCTCACCGAGGTGAGAAGCGTTTGAACAGCGAACACAAAAGTGAAGCGAGCGTTGCACTGGACGCAGAGCAGAATGTAGGAATGAGTCTGCTATCCCAACTTGCGCTGATGATAATGTGATACGGAAGGTAATGCAATCTAATCTCTTTTATCGCTCCTTATCGCTCTCTAACTCTAATTCTCTCTCTCCCTCTCTCTTTCTCTCTCTTTCTCACTTTCCTTCTCTCTCATACATACATACATATATGGTAGAAAAAAACACAATGCAAAAATATCATAATATCAACTGCAAGACTGTTTTACCATTCACACACACACACACACACACACACACACACACACACACACACACACACACACACACACACACACACACACACACACACACACACACACACACACACACATATATATATATATATATATATATATATATATATATATATGCATATATATTTATGCATACACACACACACACACACACACACACACACACACACACACACACACACACACACACACACACACACACATATGTATATGTATATGTATATATATATGTTTATATATATACAGATATATATATATATACAGATATATAAATGTGTACATATACGTATGTGTATGTGTGTGTATATATACGTATGTGTATGTGTGTGTATATATACATATATAAATATATATATATATATATATATATATATATATATATATGTGTGTGTGTGTGTGTGTGTGTGTGTGTGTGTGTGTGTGTGTGTGTACACACACACACACATACACACACACACACACACACACACACACACACACACACACACACACACTAGTCCTTGGGCCTAGAGGTCTCCTGGATCAAGACCAGGACATTGGGGCCTGTTTAGGAGAACCTGTTCAGTCGATCCATGCTTGCAGTGAGGATGTTGAAGTCACAGAGAGCTTTACATACCTTGGCAGCATAGTCCATATCTCTGAGCTGTAGACCAAGAAGTCAGCAGACGGATTGGTCTGGCAGCAGAAGCCATTAACTCGATTAACAAGAGCATTTGGAGATGTTGATACCTATGCAGAAGGACCAAGCTACATGTCTTCAAGACCTTGGTACTGCCAGTTTTGCTCTATGGAAGCGAAACCTGGACACTATCTAGTGCCTAGGAGTCTTGTCTTGCTTTTGTAACAATTCTCTTCACTGGGTCATGGGGTACAGTTGGCAGGACCTGTGTCCGACCAAAGGCTACACCGTGAGACTGGCATGGGACCAGTTGCTTGCATAACCCGAGATATCCATCTTGGATAACATGGGCACCCAGCTCGTTTCCCTGTGAGTGACCCTGCCCATCAGGTGGCCTCTCTGCAACTCAATCCTGGAGGAGGCCTGCCTGGAGACTCACCATGGGGGACCCTCGTGGCTGGAAACGAAGAGTGGATGCGGCCATGCGCCCCCGTCGGCGTTAGCCCCCTGATGATGATGATGATGATGATATACATACAGTATATGTGTATATTCATAAATATGTATATTAATATATATACTGTATAATATATATATATATACATACTGTGTGTATATATACATACTGTGTATATATACATACAATATTTATATTAAAATATATATATATATATATATATTTATGCATATATATACAAATATATGTGTATATATATACATATATACTAAATGTACATATATGTATGTATATGAATATAATATATATATATATATATATATATATATATATATATATATATACACGGTGTGTGTATATATGTATATATATATATATATATATATATATATATATATATGCTGTGTATATACATATATATATTATTATATACACCCACACATGTATGTGTGTGTATATACACATACAGATACATATATATACACAAATATATACATATATACACACATGTATATACACATATACATGTATATGTATGTATATATGTATATATATATATATATAATATTGCTATTTGCACGTTGCGAGTTGCGTAAA
>NC_061837.1:29427608-29457608 GCF_019202785.1 Penaeus chinensis
ACATATAGATGAAGCTGCAAAAATAGTCCATGGAGGACTGAACAGGCAAAAAAGAAAAAATATGGAAGCTGCTTATATCGCGACGGAGAATAACATCAACACAGCATCGGGCAGATTCAAACTATCCAAGGTCGCGGCAGTAATTATACGAACAACGAGGGGGAGGTCACAGTCATCAATAATTGAAACCGATCAAATGCATCTCTTGTAATGTGAAAATATTCATTCTCATTCATGCGTCTTCTACATATATATATATATATATATATATATATATATATATATATATATATATATATATATATATATATATCTATATATATATATATATTCATATATATACACACATATATATATATGTATATATATATATATATATATATATATACATATATATATACATATACATATATATATATATATATATATATATATATATATGTATAAGTATGTATATATATTATATTATATATATATATATATATATATATATATGTATAAGTATGTATATATATTTATATTTATATATATATATATATATATATATATATATATATATATATATATATATAAGCAACAACCGACACTGAGCTGGCTTTTTAGACCCTCAAGCACCTAGCGAAATTAAATCTATACCCATAATGTAACAATTATACATTCAAAACTCCACCCCATCCTAAACCTTTCTTATCATTTTTCCATTTACTTTTATTCACTTATTCACTTATTTAGTGTGAGATTCTGTAAGGATTTCTGACAGGTTGGGAGGTCGGTGAAGGGAGGATAGGTGGGGAAAGCAGAGGTACAGCTGCATCAAAGCGTGGGCAGGACAACAAAATGTGTGGAACTGAAAGAGGGACATCACAAAGGGAACACATAGGGGCGGATCAGAACATGACATCAGATAGGAGTGTGTTAGATGGGTGTGACCAATATGTAAGCGGGCGAGAGCCGTATCCCAACGTCTGTTCCGATGGAATGGAGCTGACCAGGAGATTGATAGTGTTGCAGTATGTAATTTATTAGTGCAGAGACTTGATAAAAAAGATTGCCATATGGTGTACAGGAAGGTCTCAAAGTGGGGTATAATCCGTGGCAGGAATACGTGAGAAACGTGGTTGGTGATGTGGAAATAGCAGGGTAACGTGCTAGAGTATCTACCTTTTCATTGCCGGGGATTCCAACATGGCGAGTTAAAAGTGCGAGTTGGGAAGGTTACAGCGAAACCAGCACCGGAGGTGGATTTGGGGCCATCATTGTCAACATGAATACTGGAGGAATGAGTGGAGGCATGGTCAAGGAAATGGGTGAGTAGGGTAGAAGGGGGGAGATCTGTTTTTTGGTGGGTCAGGAATAACAGAGGAGCAAATACGGAAGTAGGTTATAAGGTATGGAGGAACGGAATGGACGGAAAACAGAAGAGGTCGGATATAGGGAAAGAGGAATGAGAAAGGAGGGTATCCACGTGAATGGAGAAAGGAGTAGGTAAACATAGAGAAGAAGCAAAGGTCGGAAGCAAGGATCGTGGAATAGTTAGTTTGGTGAGGGAGAGAGAAGAGAGAGAGAGAAAGGTATGGCGTCGAGAGAGAGATGGCATGCCTGACTCAGTGTACAGGCTCTCAACTGGAGAGGAGCGGAAGGCGCCTTGGGCTAATCGAAGACCGCAGTGGTGGAATGTATCAAGATGAGCAAGGAGGCAGAGGAGTGGAGAGGATAAAGGTAACATGAAGATTGAGGAGAGTTTTGCGATCTGAGCCCAGGCTATAAGGGATAAGAGTCTGTCAGATTCGGAGGCGCTGGCGAGCGTTTTCTTTAATATAAAAGATATGGTCTCGCAAGGACAATTTGGAGTAAAAAATAACACCAAGGAATTTGCCAGAGGAACGGTATTGGAGTGGAGCGACATATATGAAGAATTGAGGTTTAGGAACCTACACGTGCGTGAGAGAAAAGGATGGAGGAAAATTTGGAGGTAGAAAAGCGAAAGTCATGGTTAGTGGCCCAGGAAAATACTGATGATATAGCAGACTGAAGGAATTGGCAGAGATTTGGCGAAGATGGTTAAATTATCATCATATAATGATGGTTGGGCTCCTGGTAGTAAGACTGAGACAATGTCATTAACGGCAAGAAGGAATAATGTGTTGCTGAGCACACTGCCTTGTTGGATGCCTCCGAACTGGGGAAAGGATGATGATGTGGCAGAGGCAATTTTGACCCGGAAAGTGCGTTTGGAGAGGAAAGACTTTGTAAAGACACCCATGTTTCCTCGTATGCCTAGGGAGGACAATTGTTGAAGCATATGGTACCACCACGTGGTATCATATGTTTTTTCTAGGTCAAAGAATATAGTTAATACAGATTTATGGCATGCAAATGCAGATGTAATATATGTCTTGAAATGAGCAACGGGGTCACCTGTACTTCGGGCACGGCGGAAACCAAAATGGAAAGGAGAGAGAAGATTGTGAGATTCAAGATAACGCATTAAAAGGAACTTAACCGTTCGCTCTAGTACAAGCAGCTAGTTAGAGCGATGGTGCGGTAATCTTGAGGGAGGGTACCCAATTTATTGGGTTTCAAGTAGGGGAGGATAAGAATTTCTTCCCAATGAGAAGGAAAATTTCCTGGCATCCTTATGTGGTTGAAAATAGTTAATAGGAAGGATAGAGAGGAAGATGGAAGGTGTCGGAGCATACGATAGTGAATACCATCAGGGCCTTCATGAGTGTTGCGGCACGACTGTAAGGCAGCATTGAGTTCAGAGGAAGAATAGGGAGAATTATAGGACACAGCAGAGGATAGGGTGAAGATGATGGGGTGCGTTCCTTGATGGTTTTAATAGAAGAGAAGTGTGGAGAAAGGTGAGAACCACTACTGACCTGGCTGAAATAGTCACCCAATTTACTAGCGACTTGGAGAGGATCAGAGATGAGAGTATAACGAATATGGAGGATGGAGACTGGATGGGGGGAGATGTTTGCCTGAGAGTTCATGGATCCGACGCCAAACAGCTAAAACTGATGTAGATATAACTGAGGAAACAATTTTGCCAGCTATTTGTTTTACTGTTCCAAGTTGTACGACGAAAGCAGGCGGGTGTTCTTTTAAAGGAGATAAGGGCTGATAGGGGTGCCTAATAATGGGTGCGATAACTATTCCAAGCTGCACGTTTTAAGCAAAGCTCTTTGGTGTAATCAGAATTCCACCATGGAATATTAGAGAGTGAAGTTAAAATACACCAGTCGGCTCTATCAAAGCACCAGCGTGTGGGGTTAGGAAGTGGTACATATGAAGTAGGAGAAAGGACTAGAAAGTGCTTGCCATAGGGAAAATGGTCTAAAACTGATCAGTGGAAATCTAAATGGAGAGAAGGGTGTGTCAAAGTGTGTGGGGTGATCTGAATTAATAATAACAAGGAGGGATAGGTATAGGGGAGGGTGTAGGAACATTACTCGAGTAGGGAGTAAGAGAAAAACCTCGTCGACGTGCTTACTGTCTGGCTACACTAGAATGAGACCAAGTCTGAATCAGAGAGCTACCACCTCAGACTCAAATTTGTAGGTGAGACAGTCCCTATGAAATACGTTATGGGGAAAGGAAGCATTCTAGGGATCAGCCTAGAATCACCCCAAAGAGTGTGGCGGCCGTTAAAATCACCAACTAGGTATGGCATAAGGTGTTTTCTGATGGATAAGTATAGACTAGACATATAGGGAGTGTGAGGAAGAGGCAAAATGGTAATTGGGAATTGGTATAGGAGGATGTGTAAGAAAATTCAGATAATGGATGGCGTATAACAAGAAAGGATATGACGAAAGTCAGGTCTGTGAGAACGGAATCCGCGAATATTCCAATGTAGGAGAGCTATACCTTATTTGATCTTTACATGATAGCAGCTACAGTGTATGCTGGAAAATTTGAAGGAGAAGGAGCTATGGGGTGAGATAAGGAATAAGAAAAGGAAGGTGGTGTAGTATCAGGAGGGTTATCAGGAGGTGGAGGATCTGGGGAAGGGCATAGTTGTGACAAAAAGGATTCGCGTGTGCATCCAGGGGGGAGTGGAAGGGATAGAGGGGATGGAGGGAGGGTTAATGTAGGTAGAGCTGGAGCAGGGTGCAATGGGAGGGAGTAGGAGGAAGGGGTGTAGGGGGAACATGAGTAAGAGGAGAATGGATATCGGCAGCTACTTTGAGTGTGAAGGGAGCGGGAGTTATGGAATGTGAGGGTGAATGAGGGGTTCTGGTGTCAATTTGGGACTCGAACTGAATATCTTCAAGAGTTTCTGTAATGGAGTTAGTTGGTGAGTTTTGTGGGACATAGGTTTTCTTATGAGGGGGGGAAGAGGAGACTGGTATCTGAGGAATACAGGCAACGGTAGGTGGAGTTGAGTGTGTGGTAAGAGAAGATGGGGTTGAACGTTTAGTCTGTCTGATGCGGGTAGTGCGAGGAGGGAGAGGGGGAGGTGCTGGGGCTGCAGTGAATATTGGAGTATCTGGATTTAGGATGGCAAAAGAATCTTACTGGGGAAGATAGGAGGTAGAAGTGGGGGAAGTAAGATGTAGGAGGGATAGGTATAGGGGAGGGTGTAGGAACATTTTGGGAGGGAGGGGGAGGGGAAGAGTGAGTGACATTACTCGAGTAGGGAGTAAGAGAAAAACCTTGTTGACGTGCTTACTGTCTGGCTACACTAGAATGAGACCAAGTCTGAATCAGAGAGTTACCACCTCAGACTCAAATTTGTAGGTGAGACAGCCCCTATGAAATGCATTATGGGGGCTGCCACAGTTGGCACATGTGCGTGACTGTGTAGAGCAGTTTGATCGGTTACGACCAGGTTGGGCACAGAGAGCATCTGGCTGTGGAACGGCAGTAATTGGCAGGATGTTTAAATGCCAATAATTTTGACACTGATAGGGAGGAGATTGATATGGTCAGACAGGGAAGGATTCTCCACCATAAAAAACATTAAAGGGAAGGTCATGTCTACAGAAAGTGATTTGGCAATGTTGGTGGGGTTCTTATGATGACCTCTAGGAGGAATGGAATAGTACTGTACTGATATCACATCATGGTCTGTGAGGCAGGCGGGTAAGTTTCACAATCTGACCAATTTTTTTTATAGATAGGACAGTTTCCTGGGGAGATAGAGGCAGTTCCGGTACAAGTATAGAGGGTTGGATGAGGTTCGGCAAGAATGGGGTTGCCAGGAGATCATTTAGAGTTGATAATACTGTAGCTTGGTTTTCAGATGTAACTGTGACAAGACGGGAACGATCGGGTCGGCTATTGAAAGAGATTGCCTACTTGTTTTTGGAGACATTGCCGGATGAGAAGAGTGTTGTCAGAGTAAGGAGCTGTGGGGGGATTACGAAAAATCGGTCCCATTTGGCTGGGCTGAATAGAGTATTTAAGATATTTGAAGAGATGGGAGTGATAGAAGGACGGGACCATGTGGAACAGGGAGTAATTATAATCATAATTGATTATAATTTAGTTTGATTCCATTTGTTACAATAAATATTTTTGGTGTGACATAGTGCTTAATTATCCCTTGTGTGCAAGGAATGACCAGGGTTACTATTCACTGGCGGCAAGAATTGAACGCAGGTCAGCAAGATTGCTAGACGAGATCACTACCGATGCACCACACAGTGTTGAGGGAGGTAGTATTATGGAGGTGGACAATAAGGCTGTAAAGTAGTAATAAGGGAGGATGGGTTAATGGTTAATGGTTAAAAACAAAATAAATGTGCTAGACATCTAAGGTCATGTAGCACTATAGTTAATGTTAGTGAAGGGTGGTTAGGTTAGTGATTAGTTGTTAAAGCTGGGTTAAGGAATTGGTGAGTGAATGGGTAGGCTCGGGTGAGGTAATGTAAAGGGGTTAGATTAAGTGAGGGATACATATGCGTTTGAGGAAGGAAAACAGGTTGTCAAAGCAGAAAGTGTAAGATTCTGTAAGGATGTCTGATAGGTTGGGATGTCCATGTAGGGAGGATAGGTGGGGGAAAGTAGAGGTACGGGCTGCTTCAAAACGTGGGAATGACAATAGAATGTGTGGGACTGAAAGAGGAACATTACATAAGGAACATAGGGGTGGATCGGATTGTGACATCAAATAGGAGAGTGTTGGACGGGTGTGGCCAATGCGTAAGCGGGCGAGAGCCGTCTCCCAACGTCTGTTCAGATGGAATAGAGCTGACCAGGAGGAGATTGACAGTTTTACAGTATGTAATTTATTAGTGTGGAGACTTGACCAAAAAGATTGCCATCGATTTTACAAGAAGGTCTTAAAGTGTGGGTAATAATCCGTGGCTGGGATATGTGAGAAACGTGGTTGGTTTGATGTGGACATAGCAGCGTAGCGTGCTAGAGTATCTGCCTGTTCATTGCCTGGGATTCCAACATGACTGGGCACCCAGCAATATTTGATTGTTTTATGGCGTGTGGACAGGTAGAACAACCAGTTCTGGATCTTACAAACAAGGGGGTTGGTCATGTGTATTGACTTTATGAGAGTTAATGAGTTACGGGAGTCAGTAAAAATTGTAAAAGAGGAAGAGGGGAGTGAGTATATGTGTTTTAAGGCAAAAAGGAGTGCATACAGTTCTGTAGTAAGGACACTGGATTCAGGAGAGAGGGGGTATTTGAAAGTACGTGTTCGGAAGATTACTGCAAAACCAGCACCGGAAGTGGTTTTGGACCCGTCAGTGTAGACGTGAATACTGGAGGAATGAGTGGAGGCATGGTCAAGGAAATGGGTGAGAAGGACAGTAGGAGGAATATTTGATTTTGGTGGGTCAGGGAAGACAGAGGAGCAAATATGGGGGCAAGGTATAAGTCATGGAGGGACAGAATGGACAGAGAACGGGAGAAGTCGGAGATGGGGAAAAGGGGAATGGGAGAGGAGGGTATCCATGCGAGTGGAGAAAGGAGTAGGTAAACGTGGAGAAGAAGCAAAGGTAGGAAGTAGGGATCGTGGGATAGTTAGTTTAGTGAGGGGAAGTTGGTGGAATCGAGCATAACATCGGAGAGAGAGAAGGGCACGGCGTCGAGAGAGAGATGGCATGCTTTCGCCAGCTATTTGTTTTACTATTCCGGATTGTACGACGAAGACAGGCAGATGCTCTTTTAAAGGAGATAAGAGTTGATAGTTGATTTGGGGTACCCCGTTTGTAGCGGTAACTATTCCAGGCTGCACGTTTTACACGGAGTGCTTTAGTGCAATCAGAATTCCACCATGGAGCACATTTCTGAAACGGATGAGAGGGAGGATGGAGGGGTATGAATAGCAGAGAGTGAAGTGAAAGTACGCCAGTCGGCTCTATCAAAGCACCAGTGTGGGAAGTTAGGAAGTGGTACATATGAAGTTGGAGAAAGGAGAACTGGAAAGTGGTCACTATAGGGAAAGTGGTCTAGAACTAACCAGTGGAAATCTAAATGAAGAGAAGGGGAGCATAGAGAGAGGTCAATGCATGAAAAAGACTGCGTGCGTGTATCAAAGTGTGTGGGGCGATCTGTATTTAGAATAATAAGATCAGCTGTGGAGAAGAAGCGCTCTAGAGCTCGGCCACGGGTGTTGGTGATAGAATCACCCCAAAGAGTGTGGCGGCAGTTAAAATTACCAACTATGGGGAAAGGTGATTGAAGTTGGGAAATTAGGTTTTCAAAAGCAACGAAGTTAATGGGGTGGGAAGGGGAGAAGTAGACTGAAATCACTGTGATCCAGCGGCGAAGAGAGATACGAATAACTGTACAAGGGACAGTGGTTTGAAAGGGAGGTATGACATAAGGTGTTTTCTGGTTGATAAGTATGGACCAGAGATAAAGGGAGTGTGGGGAAGAAACAAAATGGTAATTGGGGATTGGTATTGGAGAATGTGTAGAAAAGTTTCTTGAAGGCATATAATGGATGGGTTATAAGAGGAGTGGATATGACGAAAGTCAGGTCTGTGAGAGCGGAAACCACGAATGTTCCAATGAAGGATAGTTATACTTTCGTTGATTTAGTGATAACGACAGTGATAAAGAGTGAGCGACATTACTGGAGTAGGGGGTAAGAGAAAAACCTCGTCGACGTGCTTCCTGTCTTTCTTCACGTAGAGTGAGTCCAAGTCTGAATCTGAGAGTTGCTACCTCAGACTCAGATTTGTAGGTGGGGCAGCCTCTATAAAATACACTATGGGGGCCGCCACAGTTTGCACATGTGCGTGATTGTGCAGAGCAGTTTGATCGAGTATGGCCAGGTTGAGCACATAGCGGGCATCTGGCTGTGGAATGGCAGTGTTTGGCTGGGTGTCCTAAACGCCAACAATTTTGGCACTGACGAGGAGGAGGTTGGTATGGTCGGACAGGTAGGGATTCCCCACCTATGTAAACATTAAAGGGAAGGTCATGTCTACGGAAAGTAATTTTGGCAATGTTAGTGGATTTCATACGATTTCCTCTGGGAGGAATGGAGTAGCATTGCACTGATGTCGCATCATAGTCCGTGAGACAGGCGAGTAAGTCATCTCCACAATCTGACCATTCTTTGTCATAGATTGGGCAATCTGTTGGGGAGATAGAGACAATTCCGGTGCAAGTATTGAGGGTTGGATGAGGTTCTGTAGGGATGGGATTACCACATAGATCAGTTAGTTTTGTTAATGCTATCGCTTGGTTTCAGATGTTACTGTGACGAGACGGGAGTGGTCGGGTCGGCTGGAAGAGGAGGGTGTTTTTAGAGTAGGGAGCTGTGGGAGGGATCACGAAAAATCGGTCCCATTTGGCTGGGCTAAATAGAGTATTTAGGATTCTTGTAGAGGTGGGGGTAGTAGAAGGGCGGGGGCGTGTGGAGGAGGGAGTAGTGTTGAGTGGGGGTAGTGTTATGGGGAGGTGGGCAATAAGGTTGTAAGGTAGTAAGTAATAAGGGGAGATGGGGTGGTTGATGAGAGTAAAGGTGTTGAAGTTGAGCATGTTGGGAGAGTAGAAATGTCTCCTGGGGGTTGGTTGTTGATTAGGGTTGATACTGTACTAGTATGCATTGATGATGGGGTAGTTGTTGCAGTGTTCGGAGCCGTGGTCAAAGGAGAGCCGGGATTGGGGCTATTTGACGAAGGGGCAAGCCTCATTGCCCTTAAAAGTGGGATTACGTCTTCATTATTGACCTTGATAAGCCTGGAGTATGTTGGGGAGAAAAAAACAGTCCACCCCTCAGGGTCCCCTTGAGGGGTAAGGGCCAGGTAAGGCAGGGGAATACCGTGCCCATGGCTCCCTCAGGCCATTCAGGACTGGCACAAAGTCAGCCTTTTATCCTTTCAGCACGGCTCTCACACCTTAGGAGGTGGATAGTAGAAAGGATTGGTGAAGGGACTGAAACGAAAAGTATGAGTGGAAAAAAGACCATGCAAAATTAGTTGAGTTGATGGCTGAGTCCCAAGGTTGAGGAGTTCCCCATCATTGGGTCTCAGTCTCTGTCTCCTAAGCCCTCCCACAACAACAGGCAAAGGACTGGGGGGGAAGGGAGGATGGGGTGACTGATAAAAAAAGGTTGTGGATAATGGACTAGTAGGCAACAAAGAGGGGGCAGTAGTTGCAGTGTTCAGAGTCATGGTCAAAGGAGAGCCTGGGGTCAGGGAACCGTGATAGTTTGAGTTGGTGGGGCTATTTGATGACGGGGCAAGCCACATTGACCCTAACAAGGGTATAACGTCTTCATTATTGGCCATGGTAAGCCTAGTGTACGTTGAAGAGAGAAAAGTCCACCCCTCAGGGTCCCCTTGAGTGGTAAGGGGTAGACAACTAAAACAGGAATACTGTGCCCATGGCTCCCTCAAGCCGTTCAGGACTGGCACAAAGTCAGCCTTTCATCCTCTCTCAGTAATACTCAAGGTTTCAGCTTCCACAGCTCTGTCTTTCACTATTTCTCAGTTTCTGTCTCTGCCTGTGTATCTGTCTCTCTCTTTCTCTCCCAAGCTGTCATTTTTTATATTCTAAAAAGGTAAATAAATAAGGTTTGGGCTACATTTCAGAGGATAAGGAAACACATTTTTTGGGGGGTGATTTATTGAATAAAAGTCAATGCGAAAAAGTATAGACTAGACTCTTTTTGTATATAATGGAAAGATAGAGGTGATTCAACTGCACAAAACATTAAAACATTAAAGAAAATTGTATGACACACAAACTCCATTTTTGTACAAATGATTCATCACATAATAATACCAATAAGTGACCTAAAAAAATAACAATTAAAATGATAATAAAAATTAATAAAAACAGATCATTACATACACCTAGATCTGTGAATATTTATAAACATTTGACCTTATTTGACCTTTTTTGCATAATTCAAAGTCAAGCTATAATTGTCTGGTTTTCTGTATTGGAAAAAAATAAAAAGACAGAGTATAAGGTCGGATGTTAGTGTGCTTGAATGACTAGTCTTATGATACTTCCAAATTGCATGAGAGAAGGAGGAAGACAAGAATAAAAGAGGAGTAAAAGGAAGAAAAAAAGAAAGAAAACGAATGAAAAGAGCAAAAAACATAGAAGGAAAGACAGCTAGACACAAAATGTCAGTGCATTTAATTGTAAAGTCATCAATGTTTAACAGTGGAAAAGTTACAAAAGTATTAAAATGCACTAAAACATCCACTACAGTTTCAAAATACCCTGCCTTGTCCAACCTGAATATCCTGAATCATATTACGATAAAGGTTCTGAACTCGGTTTGCTATTTCATCATGACTTTTATATATTCCATGCCAAAACTATCTGAGTTAACCATCAATGCATTTTTATCATTATCTTTTTAAAGTCATTTTCCCCCTTGCCCCACTCAGATATTTGTTAATCATAACTCCTATTCCATTCCTCAAAATATCACCAGTCAACATTCAGAACATATAATATAATATATGTATTTCAACACTGCTCTCAAACCTAGTAAGCTAACTTATATTTCAACATTCCTTCTTCATATTTAAAAGCAATAATGCCCTAGAAAAAAAAAGAAAAAAGAAAAATTAATGTCACACACTAGCCCAGACTAAGACTACAGTGCCTATTTAAGTAACACACTTTTCAACACTTGCCTTGTCAGAGTGATTAAAGTGAAACCTAAGTAAGGTGGCCTATCACTAACAAACAAAACTAACCACTAATGACCAAATATCTTCTAAGCTAGGATCAACCACACATCAAAAGAAAAAATGCACTAATGCTCACATATGCCCTATCTACTGGAGCTGTCCTAGAAGCTTACATTTTCTTTTCTAAGCAGAAATAAACATACATGCAGCTGTGTGTGGGTTGTCATTAACACCCTTGAAAGCTGAGGTAAACTGCATTATCATCATTATAATTAATATTATAATTATTATATTCCTCATTATTATTTCTTACATGCTACAATATCTTTCTCTGTTTAAATTTCTCAACAAAGTAGTCATTATCTGATATTTTTAAATGTTGTGTCTTTTCTTGCCTATCATGATCATTATTTTACCATAAAACGTTTGCAATACAATCATGCAGCATATGATTCATTACAGAGTAAGTACTGTGTATTTAATACAAAAGAAAAGAAAAGTATTTTTGCAAAGACAAGATACATTCTTCCCTTTTTTTTTTTCTTAATAGAATAGCATCATAGTTATTTGGGGAGAGGGAAGGGAGTGGACAAAAGGGGAAAGGCAAACTAAGAGAGGAAAAGAAATAAGAGAGAGAAAATTCTAAAAATTGATTTAATAGAAAAGGGGGCAAAAGCGGGTTCTAAAAGTTGTCAGAGGTCACACCTCAAGAAACATTATTCTAAATATTACAAAATTACAAAAAAAAAGAAAAAAAAAATGTCTAAAAGATATTGATCTATAAACAAATATTGATTTTCATGAATGTAATACTAAGTACAACAGGCCTACCAAGTGTTAAGGGTATTAACTTTAGCATACAGAGCATCAATATCATTCCTACTAAGTACAACAGGCCTACCAAGTGTTAAGGGTATTAACTTTAGCATACAGAGCATCAATATCATTCCTGCCATCCACACAACCTTTGTTGATTCATCAAGGCTAACTGCTCTAATGAACTTCTCCAAATCAGCAAAGAACTAAGAAATTATCATTATGTCTTTTGTTTTGTTTTGTTTAGTTTTTTGTTTTTTGTATTTCTACTTACATGAACATGGTTCTGAAGTTGTACAGAGAACTTCACTATTTTTTTTTTAAATTGTGCAATTTATCAAGTTTGTTTATAAGGATATTTGTACACAAACCTGTGGCAGAAAAAGTACAACTTGTTAAGACACAATTCCTATTAATATAAACAAAAAGAAAATGACAGTAATGATAAAATAAAGCAACACAAAAATGTATACACTAAAACAGTTAGGGTTTCTTATGAAGTATGAGAATAAATGTTTGTACACATCAGGTCATTAGAACAAGCTTCTTAAAACCAATGAAGACACATAAAATCTTGTTCTTCAGAAATTTGAATGATGTAATTTTCAACAAAATAATAATAATCACAACCTTTCTAGTTAATCATATTTTAACAGAGGAAAATAATGATCACACAAAAACTCAAGTAATAAGGGACCCACCAGAGTCAAGGAATAAGAAAAGGGAAAGAAGAAAAATCAAAATAAAAGAAATGTCTAAAAAAATAAGATAAGAGCAATGATACAAAACCATGCAAGGTTATACTTTTGAACTGCCTAAAAATTTAAGTCTTAATTTACCTGAATGAAGTCACATTCTCATTCTTTACATTCTATCAAGTCAACTTTTCTATCACTGGAATATGGAGATTCTAAGTGTACCTAACTTCTTCTTTTTTTAGCTCCATATACTACTATTTTTTGGTAAAATTGACAAATTTGTAAAGGCAAACACACATTTAGCCTAAAAAATTGCATGAATTCATCATAAAACAAATAATGGTTAATGTTAATCTTATAACTTCAGCATAATGAATATAAAACTAATTTAGTAAGGCCACAATTTGCATTCCTTTTTTTTCAAATGCTTGTTTTTTTGTTGTCTTAAAATCTACAATGCATATTCAGATGAAACAGATCAAATCAACACAAATGAGAATAGCAAGAACATTTTGGCATCCTGATTTAAGGCCACAATCCACATTCTTATTTCCTTATAAGCATCTTCCTTCACACAATGCAAATAAGATCCCTAAACAATTATCTTCCTAATCATCACAATCTTAAGCATCAGTATTTCCATATGCTTTTTTCTTAAATCATTATCCTCCTCCATTGTTTTTTTCAACAAAAGCCAAAAAGGACGAGATGGCAAGGAGTAAAGCAGAATAGAACCAATCACACCACTGAGTACACATTACAGCACCACTTGCTATATGCTACAGGAGAGAGTATGAAGTGGGAGAGAGGGCGGGGTGAGAATGGCGGGGAAAGGAGTAAACAGGAGTAAAGAAAGTAAAAGGTAGGAGAGCTAACCTGCACCTGGAATAAGAGAGTGAGTGAGTGCGAGAATGAGAGACAGACAGAATATGATATAGATATAGATAGAAAGAGCAGGAAGAAGAAGGATGGATCAGTGAGTCAACCTACTTTCTTCAAGATAAACAGCTCAAATTGTGAAGTGAAAATGCAGTCATTCCCAATCTACAAGACAAAAGTCATTCGTGAATCTGAACAATTATCCCTATAAGAAGTTTCTAACCACTTTTGTTTTTGTTTTCTTTACTAACAAAGAAATAAACAAACAAAAAGACATATACTAACACATCTACAATGGGGGAAAAATTGTGGAATATTATCTATCTGATTCCCTACATATGAATAAGGCCCATGACCTTTTCAAGAGATCCTTTTAAAAGAAATTTGCAAGTTCTATAAGAATTATTTCCTCATAAAAAAACAGGACCCTTTCTATATATATATATATAAAAATAATGGTAATAAAAGAAACAAGCATCACTTTAAGCTTGCAACCTGAAATCTACAGCTATCTGACCTGCCTTCATTAGTAGTGAGTAGATCTAAGCTCTCTCTCATCTCTTTTCTTCACTGGGTCAACCAGAAACTTTTAATATCTACTATTTTTCTTTTACAAAATGGATATTAGGTTCACTTAGGCTGCAGTCAAAAGAGATGGCTAGATCACTGTCAGAGTTTTCTTAAATAAAACAGTCATAGTGACAAGTGCAAGAAGAGCACTAGATTTGTTTACATATTACATGCTGATAATTTTTATTTTTTATAGTCATGTCTTACTTGAAATGACTCTTGATACTTAAATTATAAGAGGAGAAAGAATAAGAACATAAAATGAAAAGGACCAAATGCAATATGGGTAAACCTACCCTGTTCATAAAAAAATATATATGTACATGTACAAAAGAGAAAAGAAACAAATTTTTTACACCCTGAATCCAGATAAAAAATAAAATTCTAATTACTACATATTTGGTAAGCTCTAAGGTCCACAGTGAGACATCGTCAAAGTGGGGTTGCTGACATTCTTCTCATTGCAGCTTCAAACACAGGAAGCAAAATGACAAAAAAAAAAAAAAAAAAAAAAAAAAAAAAAAAAAAAAAAAAATTCTTGCCTGTCGAGTTATCGGTGAAGCAAACTTCGTCATCACAAGGCCAGTAAAGAAGGTTGGGGGAAGTTGGGTGGGGGAAGGAAAAAGATGTGGGGAGAGTGGGTGTGCAGACTGGTCTACCTGTGCTTGACATAATGGAAGAACCAGTCTATTTTGGTGGTCCAGGCACCATCATAGGCCTCACTGAACTGGTTCTGGAAGTACTGGAGGGCTTCCTCCTCTGTGGCCTCCACAGCCAGCGTCTTACGCAAGTAGGCGACCTCATCCTGGCTCTGTGATGGAAAGGAAAAAGGTATTCAAAATGCTTTGTTATCCCCATATCTAATTATGGTTTTCTTTATTAACCCATTGGCAACGGGTGTAGAAAACTAAAAAAAAAATCTACGCTCTGGCGAATCACGACCTTGAGCGTGTGAATTCGGTACATCAAGCCGAATCATTGTCTCGGGGCGCTTTGGCGCGCCGCCGTGGCGGACAGCCGCACGCCACATTTCAAGCATATTGTTATGACGCCTATAGGCATGACCCATCGGGAAGGGGTTAAGGGAATTTTTTTTCCCAATGCATTTCCGTTCATATATTATTTTACTATTATTATAATAGTAATAGTAATAGTAATAGTAACAGTAGTAGTAGTAGTAATAAAATATACAACACTATAAAAGTAACACTGATGATGATGATGATGATGATGATGATGATGATGATGATGATGATGATGATGATGATGATGATGATGATGATGATGATGATGATGATGATGATGATAATGATGATGATGATAGTAACAATGACAATAACAATGATAATGTTCATGATACTGATAATTTTCTTTCACACATACAACAGAAAACACATCCCACATACTTGCAGCTCAGACATTCCCGCAGGCAGCAGCAACATGAAGAGGTTTACAATGAGGCGATAGTGTTTACGCAGTGCCAGATATGCCTTTCCGCACAGCACCTGGAACCTGTTGAAGAAAAAACAAAGTTAATAAACAGAGATCTACTTAACCTAATCCCAATGGGCATGAGGTGTACATACGTGCTATGCCCACTGTGAGTACTTGTTTGATTGTTTATACACATAGATGGCTACACTTGTACTAAGTCACCAATGAGCCAGTTACGAGTACTGCCTGTCTCGCACGTTTACCCTTTTCTTTGATTTATGAAAATATTTACGTTATCTTATTTTGCTGTTACTAATGTTTATAACATTATAGTAATTATAATGTTTATAATAAAAATAACACCATCGATATTCGTAGCACTAGTAAAAAATACATTTTTCCCACCAATTCAAATCAGGTAAGGTCACAAGGTCTACTAACTGACTCCTTTGTGGCTAAGCACAGAGCCATCTATGTGCAGAGACATATCACAAAAAATATAGAAAATGAGCACAGCATTTTCCCCATTTTTTATCCATTTTCCCTGGCAGCATTGGATTAAAAGATATTCTATTTAAAAGAACAAAAAAAGATTAAGAGAAACAACTATAACAATAACAATAATAAAATCTACAATGCATCCACACCTCTGGAACTCCTGACTCTCCTTCGCGTTCTCCTCCCCCTTAGCAATCACGCGCAGGAAGTCTTGCGTCAGGACGAATGGTACTCGTTCCCGGTTGATGCCAAACTTCTTCTTGAAATTCCCCAAGATGTGGCCAAAGTCAATGTGGAAAATCTGTTGGTAGATATGGTGAGTCAGACTGATATCTATCTATCTATTTATTGTTTCTTTTCTTTTCTTTCAAGGCAATCTTGCCGGCAGAAATGGTACAGATATTGTGGATGAACATTTCAGGTAGGCAAGTTTTCCATTCTTCTTCTCTTTTCTTTGTTTCTGTATTCTGATCATCTTACAAATGGGAATGGTACAATGGGGACCATGCAGGTACTATTGGTACAATTTATTTTGGGGGTGTCTCTAAAAGTAATGGTTCTTATGATGTCTACTTAGGATGTAGTTATCATTATCATATTTTATTATGGTATCAAACCTGTTATCAAAAACAATAAACAAACTTTCTTTGCAATAATGATAACATAAATAAATATGTAACATGGATCAATACTTGAACACTTAATATTCCTTTAATAACAGGTTTAATAACATAGTCATCATCAGAAGTACAATACACAAAAAAAACAGTTATTATAAATCCCTTACTGGTAAAAATATGTTAAATACTCCCTCTATGTTCAAGGTAACTAAGACTAAAACCTACCTGGCCATCCTGATTGATCATGATGTTGTCTGGATGTCTGTCCCCAATGCCTAAGACAAATGTGGCCACACAGTACCCAGCACAGGAACGTGTGAAGTTGTCAATGGCTTGGTCAAGCCTGTTTGGGGAGATAGGATTATGTTATCTTGAGAATCAGAGGATTGAGGATTTTGCTATAAAAAAATATCACTTCTATACTTTTATGCCAAAAGACTAGCTCTCCTTCTCCCTAGCCTCCTCCTCTTAATCTTGTTTCTACCTCTATCAAAACCTATTATCTTATCTCATTTTACCCCCATCTTCTACCTCTACCTTCTCCACATCCTGCCCTTCCTACTAACTCTCTACCATCCCAACATCCATATCCCTTCCCTCTTACCTGAGTCCCTTGTTCTTGTCACGGATCCACTTGAAGAGCTGTGAAGAGTCCACCTGGATGGCCCCCAGCTTGGAACTTCGCTGAATACTGTAGACTGTCTTGGCATTACGCACCATCTCAATGAGACCCACCTGTTTGCCCGTGCTCAGGCAGGAGTAAGGGGTCATGCCTAGGTCAAGCCCCTCCATGTTCCACAGATGAGACATAATACCAATGGCCTGCAGGGTGAGCATGTCCTGCCTCAAATCTGTCAGGGTTGGAATCTCTTAAGTCAGTGGTAGGGATATTGATGTTCATAGATTGTGAGAAAGGAAGAGGAAAAAAATCAATGATATATAATTCTCAGTTTTATAGGGAAAAGTACCGGTTTTACATTTCCTTCTTCGCAAGTCCATCAGAGGACTGAAAGCAGACATTTTATTTAGTTTTGTTTTTCATATCAAATCACTCATGCCTATTTGCACACATACACAGAGAAAGAGAGATACAGACACACAAACACAAAATATGAAGAACCACCTACCATCCCCACTCTTGAAGATGATGGCATGGGACAGCCAATAGTGAGGGGCCATTGGATCAGGATTGTCCCACACCAGGCAATAAGGGCGACGGGCTGAGTCTAGGACCTTGCATTCCGAGATTCTCAGGCGCCCTAGGGAGTGGCTGGGGTGGAGGGGGGAGGTAAGGTGTTGGAGGGTGGAGGAGTAGTCAGGTTCTGCTAGCTGCTCTCTCAGGAACCGGGTCTTCTCCTGCCAGAGTGGGTAAAGAGAGAGTTAACTGTTGTAGGATATTTAAACTTTATCATTTGTATCGGTATAAATTTATGGGTTAATATAAATAACTCTAAATTAAGACAAATGTATTCACTACTTTCAAGAATAATTACTTACAAAACTAATGGAGAAAAAAACATTAAGATATCTAAACATGCCTGGTCATTTGTGTTTTAGTGGGCAAGCAGTGGTCCCATTCATTTGGGCAACCTATTTTTAAAAACCTGTAATGCATTAAAGTGAACATGCAATCAAAAGCAAGCAGAAAGATCACTTTTTCACCTCATTGCCTTAAAAATACATATAAACTGCAACCAAAATATAAAGAGCTAGTTAAATGTATGTTTCCCATGCTCTTACATTTCAGTAAGTGGCTGGCTGCATGCAAACCACTGTACATGCCTCAGTGTGGCAGACATGAAATGCCATTTTGAATGACAAAATTGGAACTGTTTTTTCTCAACTTACCCTATTGGTGTCAGACCTGTCCTTGATAGCCTCACCAAGCCGAGTCAGCTTGTCAACCACCTCTACTTGTCGTGTGACCGCCTTCAGACTAGGACCCAGACCGCGGCAGTAAGCCTCCAAGACTGCCAGGGCATGAAGGGAGCAGGGCCAGAAGTTAATGTCAGATCTGCAAAGGAAGTAGGGGGGAAATTGTAGGTAATGCACTCCAGTTGGCACTAAATTTTGAATCTGTCACCAGCTGTCTTCACTATGGACCAATTCAGTGTACCTCATCACTGTATTTAGTAAAAGTGTAAACCTAAATTACAATCTGGTCATTCATGGTCTATAACCTCAGCTCCGAATAATGCCTTAGTATTTTCTTTACCAAAGCCAGCCATTTCTGTCCAGGAAACCCTTTTTTCTTTTCTTTTTCTTTTTTTCTTTTTTTAATATTCCTACATCTGTCATTTTGTCTAAATGACAGGTTTTACAGTCTAGCTCAAAAGTTAAAAATATCCGCATTACTAAGCCTAATATACTTTAACTTAACCCTTACCTCAGCTGCCAGAAGAAAATCTGTCCAATTTTGGAGTTTGTCAGTGCTTTCCTTAGTAAATATCGGAGAAGGGATGAATCCAGGTAGGATTCGTTCTTCAGAATCTGGACTAGTTGCAACAAATACTGAAAAAGTAGAAGAAATTAAGTAAAAATTCTTGGAGATACTGATAT
Source organism: Penaeus chinensis (assembly GCF_019202785.1). Taxonomy (NCBI): domain Eukaryota; kingdom Metazoa; phylum Arthropoda; class Malacostraca; order Decapoda; family Penaeidae; genus Penaeus; species Penaeus chinensis. The sequence continues at coordinate 29,446,761 of NC_061837.1, forward strand.
TTTTCAACTTCATTATTTCCTTTCTATTAATCATTCAATTCATGTGCATTATTCTTTAGTTTATAGATTAGGATTGATGCTAACAACATGGTTTTAAAATTAATGCAAATAAAAGAACAAGAGTAAAAAATAAAATAAAATAAAAAATAATAATCAATATTCTTATATAATAGTAACTAACATATAATACTGATTAACATTTGACAACAACAACAATCATAACAATAATAGATAAACTAACAGGGCAATGATATCAATACCATTCAGGATATGAAGCTAATAAAAATGAGTTACCTGGGAGAGCCTCTCATCTGGAAGGCCCTTGTCGAGGGATTTAACTGCATGCTTGCGGACAGTCGGGTCAATATATTTACACTGTAGCAATTCGAGGGCCACTTCAGGAGATACCAGTGGCCACTCCTTCATCAGTAAGTAAAGCTGGATAAAAAAACACCAGGAGTTAAAAGAATGAAAAATAGTTAATAAAATAGTAATAGCACATGAAAACCACATTGTTTTCTCTAATGAGAAGCCAGGTCATCTTCTCTCCAACAGTGAGACAATAGAGTTCTCACTCAAAATCTTCATGTTCCCAAATCATGTACATGATGTGATTAAATATATTTCCTCAAAATAAACTTCAGCAAATCCTAATTGATGGAATTCCACCTTATAGAAACATAGATATCAAATTTACAAATGCACATGCACACACTCCCACACATATGTACTAGCACACACAAACACGTACAGTCATAAGGACCAATACTGTGCTCATCTCACCTGGCTGACATGGTCACGAGAAGACCATCTGACAGCATCTAGGAGCCTAGGCAGTGAGTCGGGCACTGAGAGGCACAGTCTCCTTCTGGACCAGAGGAGCTCCTTGTCTTGCTCACTCAGTTCACTCAGAGAGTCACGTGCAGCAATTTCCTTGATTTTCTCTAAGTCATCCTGGCTGTCCTCTTGGCCCTATCAGAATGAGCATGTGGTTTAAAATGCTTGCAAATAAAATACAAGAAATCACTTTTATATGCATACCAAGTTTATTTGGAGAAGGAATTACATTCCTAAAATATACAGTTGGTAAGTACAGAAATATTTTGAAACATAAAATCCACTCTTCACCCAAACAACAGAAAATAACATTTACCTGGTCCTTTGGTTTTCGTTCTAGCTTAATAATGTAGCGAGCATAGTCCTCCATCTGCTGTGTGTCAGGAAAGGTTACTTGCTGGTTAAAGCGCCTCTCAAACTCCACCTCAAGGCACGTTGTGTCATTGGCCAAAGTTTGACCTATAGGTAGAAATGTGGGGAGAAAAAAAAAAAAGAATCATAATCATACTCATTCTACAATACCTCCTCACCACAAACCCAACATAGACAGTCATAATGAAAAACAACAATCACAACCTCCAGTCAACTGACCTGTTGCACCAAGAGGGTTCAAAAGTGCCTCAAAACCTCTGGGTGGTGGTAGCATTGCAATTGATACCCTGTTGTGGACCAGTTGACTACGGAAATCAAAGAGATTGATGTTCCCCCAGGCCAGCATACAGTGTTCCTGCTATAAGGATGGAAGAGAAAAGATAAGAGCTTGCATTAGGATGAGATAGATCTGGTAAGGTTGCTTCTGATGATTATTTGCAGATGTTGGTGAGTTTGCAACAAACAAAAAACATAAAGTAAAGCCCTAAAAGCCCACACACCATTTTCTCCTTCTTCTTTTTCTTGTCAGTCTGCTTCCGTTTGGAGCAGATGGAGAGACAGAGACGTGCTCCTCTTGGGATCTCCTGGATGGGAAGCTCAAACTGCAGCCACTCCTCCCAGTTGGGGCTGCTGCCAGGCACATGCTGTGTTTCCCGCACTGTGCACAGCTGCTCATCCCCATGGAAAATGCCTGATCGCACATATATCTGCAGTATCAAAGGGAAGTAATAATTTTTTCTAATATATTTTCATTAATCTTATCTTCATTTTAATGTTCTCCCTTTTTAAAGAGAAGACTTGGGGTGGCATTCACAAAAAGGTCTTTGACAGGGGGAAAAAAAAAAAGTCTTTGACACCTGATTTTTGTCTGACTCAGCCGAATTTAAAGACAGGTCTGGAGGTGTCCCATTCACGCAAAGACTGTCTTTACATTATCCTTTTGAGATGCCAATAAAAATCATGTAATTTTATAATTGTTGAAGATAACTATACATCAATAATGATATGGAAAAGTATCATGCCACTTTTTCACTTATTGCCAAAAACGTTCATTGAGCCATTTCCACCATGTTTACTGCAGTTTTCTCCTAGGTAAGTACAGATAGTGCTACATGCCAATGTAGAGGGTACTATGTAAACATATAAAATGTAATTGATATGAAATACTATAGTCATTATATACTAGAGATTTAATGCAATAGCAATTTTATTTCATTATATTGGATTATAATCACAGGGTTTTTTAAAATGTAAATATTAGTTCTCATTAACCCATTGCCCCCAGGGAAAATTAATAAAAAATGGGGAAAATGCTGTGATCATTTTTTATATATTTTGTGAAATGTCTCTACACATAGATTGCTCTGCCTTACCTGATTTCACCTTTCTTTGAATTGGCAGGAAAATGTAGTTTTTACTAGTGCTATGAATATCAATGGTGTTATTTTTATTATAAACATCATAATTACTATAATGTTATAAATATTAGTAATAGCAAAATAAGATAACGTAAAATATTTTCGTATATTAAAGAAAGGGTAAACCGGCAAGACAGGCAGTACTCATAATTGGCTCATTGGTGATTTAGTACATGTGTAGCCATCTATGTGTAAAAACAATTAAACAAATAAACTCACAGTGGGCATGGCATGGACACATAACATGCCCATCACGAATGGGTTAAGCATTAACATTGAAAAGTGGCAACTGTGCAAGTCAGAGATGAGGTCACTAAGGACAGTCTTTAGACCAAGTTATTGACATTCTATGACAATCTTGGAGTCAAAGACTGTTTTTAGGCCAGTCCTTAAATCTGTCAAAGAAAATTCAATGACCTTTCAAGGAATACTGCTGCAGGTTTGCCAAGTCCATAATTCTCATAAAGATGCTTATCAGAAAATGATAAATATATATAAAAAATAGATATGAATCAGCCCTTACGTATTATAGCCAGTATCTAAAACATTAGATACTGGAATCTAAATAAATATGCATCAGATATCATTCCCCTGCCTTAGCACTCACAAGAACATCTAAAACATCCCATCATAAGAGAAATACATCAAACACCAAACTGGAAACCCTTCTGTAAAATAGATGAAAAAAATAAACACAACTCATCTTATAACTGACCTTGTGTGCCTCCTTGACATTGACATATGATGCCCAGAGGATATGCACCTTGAGCCTCCCATCCATACTGGGATGCCAGAGGGACAAGGGTGATGCAGGTGCAGTGTTGGGCATGTTTCCAGGTGTCCTCACATAAGTAGGCAGCACGAAGTCGAACTTGGTGAGTGAAGCATACAGCTCTCCACGGGAAACCATAGACAACTGTGGGGTCTTGCCTCTGGACAGCCACACACGGACAGTCTTGAGGGGGGAAGAAATGTAAATAAAAAATCTGAATATATATAAGAAATGCAAAAAAATAAGCAAACCAATAAAACAATTACTGGAGATAAAGAAAAGAAAAATAAGTGAAAAAAAAAATAAAATAAAAAAATAATAATAAAAATGATAATAATAACACCAATAAAGTGAAATTCCCAGATGTTTGGAATAAATGAACAAATATAAAATAAATAAACAAATAAATAAGACAAAGAATGATAACAATAACACTAATAAAAATTTACCTTGTACTGGGTGATGGGACGACTAGCCAGGAGGTACTCATTTGTGCCGCAGATCTTGAGTGCATGTCTAGAGGACTGCTGTGAAGTGGTGAGGGAGCCCAGCATGTCTGGTGCCGGGGCCAGACGTGTGAGAGCCTCAGCTATGATACCGTCAGGGTAGGTGTCCCATGTGATACGCACACTTGTAGACTCTGAGGTCCCTCTCCACACTGTCACTGTCAGGTAGCCTTGGGGAGGAGGAACTGTTTTAGTGGCACTTCTCAAAACAAATTGCTACAGTTAAAATTTACTCAAACTTTGAGTAAAAGGATTATTTCTTGGGAACTAATGACTACTTTCAAAGTACCCTCATGAATTAGGAAATGTGACTATTAAATGACTCTGTATCCTCTTGTTTAGTTTGATAAAATAAAGGAATACTTTCAGTCTACCTACTCATGCTGCTTTCCAAAAGGCATTAAGGCAATCACACTTTTTTATGAGGGCAATTCAAACACATCATCAGGAGGCTCATATCTATGTCAGTTTCTTGCAACATTCTTTTCTTTCTTCATTCTTCAGGTTCTCCTTCAACTCTAGACTGACTGAAAATCGACAAAACCTTCACGGATTCAGGATTTTTCTGTGCCTTCATGTTGATACTTTTCTGCAGCAGCAATGTTTATTAAGTAAAAAATGATAGGTTACATGGTTGACACTGGGAGAGAGGACCTAACTGGTGAGAAAACATTAGAACATTTACAGGTTCTTTTGCAAAGGAAAATGGTTGTTGATAACAACTTAATGCTCATTATAAACACTGAAATATACTTGATATTCTTTGGTATCAATAATAGAATTCAGTGAACTCTAGTTTTAAAAGAAACAACATTCCTTTAATTTTTACAGTAGTATAATATTTCCCATGGAGGAACTCCCCTCTGTCCACAAAATGCCAAATATCATAATAAAGATAAAAAAAATTACATTTAAAAACTGCAACATTTTTTCTAGATCCATTTTCTTTTTCTTATCATTCATGTTTATTAATGCTGTTGCTATCTACTGAAATGATCAAATACGTACATGTTCCATTTCATTTCTATTCCTGTTTGTTTACGACAATTACCACCGAGGATGTTGTAGATGAAAGTTTAATCAGCCAAAAATGTATCTGCAGGACTATTTAACACTATAATTCATCATAAAATTCTTGATACAGCAATTTCAGAGAGAAACTTTATGAGAACACAATTTTACAATGATTTATATAACTTATCAACTTATCACTAATTAATATTAATTTTGAATACTTTACAAAGTTTTGAAATTCCAGCACCTTCATGATGTTTATGATATATACCACGAAACCCATGATAATCACATAAGCTCATCGCATAAGCTCCACAAAGTCTATGAATATGCCCAATATTCACATTCTAAAGGTTTACAAATACATATACATCTAATATACATACTGCAATACACATAAAATTACCATCCAATCCAATCAACAAAACTGCAGATCCATAAACCTGAAAAAAAAAAAATCAAACCCAAATGAAAAATTAAAAACATTGTGTACCTTCGTCTAAGTGTTTCTCAATGGACCTCGGTAGGTGTGGTGTGGGTTCCAGCTCAGGTGGGTGTTGGTAACATGCTAATGACTCAAGGCCACACTGCTGCCTCACCTTCACCGCTTCACTCACCACCTGTAGAGGGGGTTGTCGCTCGTTAGTGGGTTAGTAAGCTTTAGTGGTCTCCATTCACATGCACTCAGCCAGATTAAGGATTACTTCCAAGTAGCAGCAGTTGGTAACTATGACTGATTTTAAGAGCATCATTAAATAATAACAAGAATGTCCTTAGTGGTGCAAATGTATAGAAATATATACATGAGATCTATGTTTCATGTGAAAAAGAACTAGAAGGGGAAGTAATTGAATAGGATAAATCCAACTAAGTTTCTCACCTCTATGATATTCCTCCTAAACTCCTGCAACTGCAGCTGTTTAGCATCATCAAGATCATGAACAGAACGCCCAATGGCCAAGCCTTGAAGAAAGAGAGTAGTATTATCAGAAAACTTATGAAGACATTATCATCACAATATCATCAGCAATGATGGACTGATAAGCATACAAGATACAGTAATCATCATCTCAGACATTCAGCAAAACAAAACAAAGTCAGACTGAGTCCAACTTCCCAACATGTACTCACTGATCTCATAGTTGAGGACCTTCTCCTCCTTGCTCCCACGTGGCTCCACCACCTTGAGGATTGGAGAGAAGAGGCGCAGGTCGCAAAGCCGTTTGGTCTCATCCCAAAACTCCTCCTGCTCTGCATCCTGTGTCACGCCAACTAGTACATACTCCTCGGGCTGGCCCAGCACCCGGTACAGGGGGTACTTTTTGGCCTCCTGCCAAACCTCGACTGCAAGGTAAGACAGTGATTGTTATTGTTTTTGCTTGGGAGATGGTTAATAATTGGATACAAGATCAAGAGTTTTAGTTATTAGTCATATTAATCATATATAGAGCTTAAGCAAGACACTCACCCTTGAGTTTGCTAAGGGTGATCTCCTTATGGCAGGTGAGAGGCACAATGATGCTGTTTGGCAGGAGGCAGTCGAGGATGATGCATGGGGACATCTGCGGGCAGCCCCACAGCTCACTGCACGAGGGTGGCATGGTGGCTCCACTGTAAGGATTTCCTTCTTATGTTTTGCATGGTGCAGCTTCCTAAGTCATATCTGAAATGAAGACATCATGTCTGACTTATATACCAAATGTGTTCAATTTCCCATTTTTTATTTCTCTATTACTTCCTCATTATCAGCATCTTTCTGATCCCCTTTTTTGCCCCTGATATCCTATCAATCATCATTAATGTTTCAACACATTATGTATATTATCACTGTAGGCCTACAATGAAAAAAAGAATGAGAAACTGTTCACACTATCCTACAATCTGAATTTTTTTTTTAACAACTTGTAATGCTGGCTACATCACCAAATATTGCCCTAACAATATTGGCCTGAATGGATTTCTCTCATTACTGTTCTTATAAGCCTGAAATATATTGAAATTAAAATTAACTACTAATACTCCTTGAAAAGGGCCCTGATAATAGGGTGGGCACCAACACTGATATGGGTAATATTTTAGATGTGTAATATTGAAAAGAAGTACTAACTTAATTTTGGTATTTCCAACTCAGTTCACCCACAACAGTCACCTTAAATTTTACATGTGATACACTAATATATGTAAACATCTATACTGACCAAAAAATAGTCGAAGTAAAGATTACTGATGAAATATTATCTGGCATTCTAATGACAAAAATTTGTGAAAATCAAAATCAAAATCATGTAAAAATCTAACAATCCATTGAGGACAAGTGTCAATGCACAGTTCAGTGATTCTTAACTTTTCTTTTATCAAGACAAAAGAAAATACACTTACAGTCCACTTGATCAGAGGAAACTCAATGATCCACTAAGTTAAGTAGTTCACTCATTTTGCTACTGGTGCATGAAGTGTAAGTTACACTGCATGGCTGTGTAGTAAGATCCCTCACATATATAATTTTACCCCAGTGGGATAACTTTACTCAGAAAAGATATGAATGAGAATTAATACCTTTAAACTACAACAGATGCATTGACCATTTTTATTATATCTACATAAGAAATACATGGCATAACAAAGACATAATTGAAATTAATCAAATACATCTCTTGTAGTGTGAAGATGTCTATTCTCATTCATACCTTTTCTACACTTGCCACATTGAACATGGGTCATTTAACTTCATTCCTGGCTGAGTATTGTTGACCTAGTTGATAGTTTATTTTTTTGCCTGAGCTCAAGCATCAACCATGTGCTAATGCTCTGTGTGGTTTTGAACGGTTCTGAGATAACATATACAGCACAGGAAGTTCACATATCATACATTCTCATGCAGAGATGCAGTAAATATAAGAACTTTGCCTCATATAGATGTTGGTTGTCTCTGATCAAAATCTACTATAAATTGACAATAAATCAGTAGGGTTGTCGGTCTATGCTGGAGTGATGGTCACCAAGAGGCCAGGGTATGCACTGATGTTTTCTAAGCATCTACCAAATTACTGCAGTCAATGTTACTGTTACACTCATGCATTCACATCTTATGCATTCAGGCACTGACCAGAACTACCTTCACACCTATGGAATCTTTAGGAAAAAGCCAGCAAACCTCAACCACACAATATATTCTAACAAGACAGAGTTTATAGACCTTCCTGGTAATTTATCTTCAAATAAAGAACCTTGCCACAAAATATGTGGGAGACGTATGCTGGTTTCTGCCAAAGACTGCAGTACAGAGGTCACAGTAACAATTTGACACTGCACAAATACAGTAGCACTTAAAATTGTAGGCCTTTGGTGCCTGTAGGGTTTTACACCATATGACTTCATATAAGGATATTCTGCTCCTAACTTAGATGATTACCCCCGACATGCCAATTCTCTCTTTCAGTTTCTATATCATTTCCCAAGCTTTTTCAAGCATACCTCACTGAAGTGAAACAAATCAGCTGCAAAATACTATCCAAAGGAATAATATATTTCAACAAATGCTTTATAATAACCACTGAAATATCCATGACCATCATTTATTCTACATACATCATGCTAACTTAGTATGTGCTTTATCATAACTACTGCAACAACTGGAATAATGATACACCATCATGGACATGATTAATGAGAACCAAGTGCTACATGTCATCATATATCTTGGTATCCTTCACCAGGAGCTCATTATTATAGCACCTTTCCTATGATCAAATGGTCTTTTGTTTGTATCTTAACCCAATGCCGCTGGGGAAAATTAATAAAAAAAATGGGGAAAATGCTGTGCTTATTTTCTATATTTTTTGTGAAATGTCTCTACACATAGATGGCTCTGCTAGTGCTTAGCCACAAAGGAGTCAATTAGTAGACCTTGTGACCTTACCTAATTTGAATTGGTGGGAAAAACATATTTTTTATTGATGGTGTTATTTTTATTAAAAACATTATAATTACTATAATGTTATAAACATTAGTAACAGCAAAATAAGATACATTTTCGTAAATCAAAGAAAAGGGTAAACGGGCGAGACAGGCAGTACTCATAACTGGCTCATTGGTAACTTTGTACAACTGTAGCCATCTGTGTAAAAACAATCAAATAAGTAACTCTCAGTGGTCATAGCATGTACATACTTAATGCCCGTTGGCATTGGGTGTAGAGATGAATTGTTGCATCTTAATATAGCATAATCGAAAAAGATTAATAAATAAAATCAGAGCCTAAAAGGATTTCAAGGGATCACTCTTCGTAAGAGTGGTTGTTATGCGGCACATGTTATGACAATTCTCCACCGGGTTATACTTTCCAACTAAATTCAGTATAGTTTCAGTTTCACACAGTCATTTGGTAAACCTTGCCTGTAATGGACAGAATGATGAAAAATAAGACACTTTTCATTTATAGTATTTCTTTCATAAGTTAAAGATAAAAAAAGTTCTGCAACACATAATACTTTGGTATACTTTACATTTTGATTGTACTAACATGGGAAAAATCTAATGATACTCCAAAGTGCAGGTCAAGAACATCAGAAATGAAGAAAATAGGTTATCCCAAATGCTGCACCGAGTCCTTGGCGATTGGATGGGGGTTTGGGGGTGACGCTCCAGGTCAGAATGGTTTTTGGCTCAATGAGTGGTGTTTGCGATGCTCAAGATTGGCTGCAGCAATAGGGATGTGGCCACTTCATAAACAGTTAAGAACACTTTCACTTATATCATTCCGATAGGAAACAATTACAGACTCACATCGCAAATAACTGAAACTAAAAATAATAACTGCAAGGTTGAATGACTGTGTGAAGCCCAAAAATGACCCTTAAATCTTACACTTCAAGGTGGAAGCCGTGAAAGAGCTTCCAAAATAGAGCAATATCTGAAAAGGATCAAGACAAGATGAGCATGGTAGTTTAGGTGCAAATTCATTATATATATATATATATATATATATATATATATATATATATATGGAACAAGATTTTGTTGACTGAATGCTATTACCACCATGCCTTTGAAAACAGATTCCAGCAACACAGGAACACAGCCAGTATAATTATGAAAAAATAGCTCCTCTTTAAAAGCCACTGCATCCATCTGTAAACATTAACTGAAACATCCACATGAATTAGCTCTTTTTTTCAAAAATCTTCCTTACAATGCATATATTCCAGTGACAAAAAGACAAATCGGTTGAAGTTTTACCAACAACGTAGTATCAATAACAACAGAAACTGATAAGTGCATGTGAAGGAAAATCATAAACATTCCGCGCCATCACTAGCTTTTAACAAATACTTTCTTAACTCTAGCATGAGGAGTAAAAATAATAAAAAAAATACTAATAATAACATACCGTCTTTATCTAAGCAAATTCCGCAGATACACGCGTCGATTTCTCCCAATTTCTACATAGAGGAAACCGCAATAATATTCTCATCTCGTCTGGAACAATGTCATCTTGCCACACTCCCGAATTAAAGCAAAAAAGTACGAATAGCGAGAGAGAAATTTGAAATGTTGAATTTACTCCAGATTGGCGTAAACACAACACAGCTGTCCGGGAGCCAAATGAGAGTCTTTACTATTCTTTTGTTCTTTTTGCTCAATATCAAAGTCCTATATCCTAAATGTTCGTTTTCAGTTTTCGAGGTTATAGGATATTTCTTTTATATGTTTCTTAGGAGGTTATTTTTTTTTGTTTTTAGGTGTTTAAAAAAAACAATTTAGATTTTAATTAGAATGAGTTCTGGTAGCGGAAAATTTAAATTTCTATCTCTTCGCGAGGTGTCAATATTGCACTGGTAATATTTAAGATAGAATAAATGCAATATAAGCGATCTGAAAAAATCGTTATGCCATAACTGTTATGTTTTCATAAACACGCGCAATATGA
>NC_061837.1:29495108-29507608 GCF_019202785.1 Penaeus chinensis
TGAATCATCCTTGCTAAGTCCTCGTCCTTCTGTTCTTCGAGCGCTTCCTTGAAATAGAACAGCGCTTGATCTGATCTGTTCCTGCGATGAAAAATTCTACTATTATTTTATTTTTCCACAGTTACAGTAAAATTAGAATGACTTTATAATGTAATTGATTACAATTAATTCCTTGAATTCTGAATTCTGTTATAATTACAATTACAATTACATCCTTTTCTGTAATTAATTACTTGTCAGTTAAATCACAATTTTATTTATTCCAACCCTGTTTGCAGCGACCGAAAGTGTAAACTGTCTGCAAATATGAGCATATACTGGGACACAGATGACTAAATATGGATGTTTAAATATATAGATAGATAGGTAGATAGATATAGATAATTATATATAGATATATATTTGTGTGTGTGTGTGTGTGTGTCGATATACAAGGTATATAGATAGATAGATATAGATTTAAATATATATAGACACACACACACACACGCGCGCGCGCCCACACACACACACACACACACACACACACACACACACACACACACACACACACACACATATATATATATATATATATATATATATATATATATATATAGAGAGAGAGAGAGAGAGAGAGAGAGAGAGAGAGAGAGAGAGAGAGAGAGAGAGAAGCATATTACCATATATTACCATACTCTCCAACCAATTTGGAAATATTTGTTCATTCTATTGACTAAACGACTTCCTCTTAGCCAAGGACAAGTTGCAGCTCTTTACCTAGAATCATCTCTCGCTCTCTTCCCTCTCTTCTACCTTTCCGTGTTTCTCGCTTTTCATTTCCCTCTCTTACCATTATCCATTTCTCTCACTCTTTCACTTCATCGATTTGTATATTTTATTCTCTCTCTCTTTACCCTCTTCTCTCTCTCTCTCTCTCTCTCTCTCTCTCTCTCTCTCTCTCTCTCTCTCTCTCTCTCTCTCTCTATCTATCTATCTATATCTATATATTTATCTATCTATCTTGGTCCCTTACGAACTTCCTCTATCCATTATCTATATATCTACCTCCCTCCCTCCCTTCTCCTTGTCATCATATCTCCCTCTCACTCTCTATCTCCTCTCGTCCTTCTCGGCAAACCTCTTTTGCGACTGTCCGTCCATCTCTCCTTCTCTTTCTTGTTTCTCGAGTTCTCCTTCCCTTCATATCTTCCTTCCTCTTTCTCCCTTTCTCTCCCTATCTCCCTCCCCCTTCGCCCCTCTCTCTCTCTCTCTTTCCTTCCTCCCCTTTTCTCCTTATCCTCTTCCTCTGTCTCCCCCCCCTCTTCCTTCCCCTTCTCCTCTCTCCTTCCTTCTTCTCTCCCTCTCTCCCTCCACCCCCGTTTCTCCCTCCCCCCTCCTTCCTCCCTCCCCCCTTACTCCTCCCCCACTTTCTCCCCTCCTCCCCCCCTCGACTTCTTCCCTCCTGATCACCCCCCCCCTCGCCTCTCCTTCCCCCCCCCCCCCCGTTCCTTCCTTCCTCCTTCTCCCTTTCTCTCCTTATCCTCCCCCTCTCTACCCTCCCTCCCTCCTATCTCTCCCTCCCTCCCCCTTACTCCCTCCCCCTCTCCGTCTTCTCCCTCCCTCCCCCTTACTCCCTCCCCCACTCCGCTCTCCCTTCCCTCCCCCTTACTCCCTCCCCCACTCCGTCCCCTCGCCCGCCCTCCCCCTTACTCCCTCCCCTACTCCATCTCTCCCTCCCTCACCCTTTACTCCCTCCCCACTTCCCGTCTCTCCCTCCCTCCCCCATTACCTCCCTCCCCCACCCTTCTCTCCCTCCCCTCACCCTTACTCCCTCCCCCACTCCGTCTCTCCCTCCCTCCCCCTTACTCCCTCCCCCACTCCGTCTCTCCCTCCCTCCCCCTTACTCCCCTCCCCCACTCCGTCTCTCCCTCCCTCCCCCTTACTCCCTCCCCCACTCCGTCTCTCCCTCCCTCCCCCTTACTCCCTCCCCACTCCGTCTCCTCTCCCTACTCCCTCCCCCCTCCGTCTCTCCCTCCTCCCCACTCCGTCTCTCCCTCCCTCCCCCTTACTCCCTCCCCTACTCCGTCTCCCTCCCTCCCCTCCCCCCACTCCGTCTCTCCCTCCCTCCCCCCTTACTCCCTCCCCTACTCCGTCTCTCCCTCCCTCCCCCTTACTCCCTCCCCCACTCCGTCTCTCCCTCCCTCCCCCTTACTCCCTCCCCCACTCCGTCTCTCCCTCCCTCCCCCTTACTCCCCCCCCCACTCCGTCTCTCCCTCCTCCCCCACTCCGTCTCTCCCTCCCTCCCCCTTACTCCCTCCCCACTCCGTCTCTCCCTCCCTCCCCCACTCCGTCTCTCCCTCCCTCCCCCTTACTCCCTCCCCTACTCCGTCTCCTCCCTCCAACTCCCTTCCTCCACCCTTACTCCCTCCCTCCCACTCCGTCTCTCTCCCTCCCCTCCCCCTTACCTCCCTTCCCCCACTCCTCTCTTCCCCTCCCTCACCCTTACTCCCTCCCCCACTCCGTCTCTCCCTCCCTCCCCCTTACTCCCTCCCCACTCCGTCTCTCCCTCCCTCCCCTTACTCCCTCCCCCACTCCGTTCTCCCTCCCTCCCCCTACTCCCTCCCCACTCCGCTCCCTTCCCCCTTACTCCCTCCCCCACTCCGTCTCTCCCTCCCCTCCCCTTACTCCCTCCCCACTCCGTCTCTCCCTCCCTCCCCCTTACTCCCTCCCCCACTCCGTCTCTCCCTCCCTCCCCCTTACTCCCTCCCCCACTCCATCTCTCCCTCCCTCCCCTTACTCCCTCCCCCTACTCCGTCTCTCCTCCCTCCCCCTTACTCCCTCCCCACTCATCTCCTCTCCTCCCCCGTCTCTCCTCCCTCCCCCTTGCTCCCTCCCCCACTCCGTCTCTCCCTCCCTCACCCTTACTCCCTCCCCCACTCCGTCTCTCCCTCCCTCCCCCTTACTCCCTCCCCTACTCCGTCTCTCCCTCCCTCCCCCTTACTCCCCTCCCCCACTCCGTCTCTCCCTCCCTCCCCCTTACTCCCTCCCTCCCCCTTACTCCCTCCCCCACTCCGTCTCTCCCTCCCTCCCCCTTACTCCCTCCCCCACTCCGTCTCTCCCTCCCTCCCCCTTACTGCCTCCCCCACTCCGTCTCTCCCTCCCTCCCCCTTACTCCCTCCCCCACTCCGTCTCTCCCTCCCTCCCCCTTACTCCCTCCCTCCCCCTTACTCCCTCCCCCATTCCGTCTCTCCCTCCCTCCCCCTTACTCCCCTCCCCCACTCCGTCTCTCCCTCCCTCCCCCTTACTGCCTCCCCCACTCCGTCTCTCCCTCCCTCCTTCCCATTGTGTCTTGCTAAGTGTTCATCGCTGTATCTGTGCATTTGTTTATTTATTTGCGTATTTATTTATCTATTAGCCTTTAAAATTTGGTCAAAGATGCGCTTGGCAGGTTGGAGATGATGATTGAGTGACATAAAGCAATGCTATTTGGACGCGTTGCTTCCCGCTCTTCACCATTAATCTTTCAAGCGAATCTTTGCCGCGAGCAAAAAGAGAAAGAGAAAAAAAAAAACGCATGTGTGTGGGTATGTATGCATGTATGTATGTATATATAGATATATTTAAATATATATATATGATATAAATACCCACACTGTAAAACTAGATCTGAAGATGGAATCCAGGTGGATTCCGAAACTGTAGTCTCTTTTTCAATTAAAATCTAGTTTTACAGTGTGGGTTTTTATACCATAGTATCAACACGGTAGTGTGATTTCTCCTTTCATATATATATATGTATATATGTATATACATATATATATATATATATATATATATATATTATATAATCATCTCTCAATCTATAGATGCAGGTAGACATACCTACATACCCATCCTTTTTATTTTTATGATGGCAATGGCATTATGATCATAAAGATGATAGTAATGGTGACTGCGATTATGTTAGATCTAGTACAGAATTATGCTCGAGTTAAATGCATCAGCGTAAATAAAACAATACAAAAAATAATCCATTAATTGACCCTTCGAAAAATAGCATAACAAAATAAAAACACTATCCTTTAGAAAGAAAAAGTATGTCATATCCTTTAGACTGTGGAGAGTCACTATCATAACTCACGCAAAATAATACTTACAAAAAAAGCACAAAGATAAAAGTCACATTACGGACGTTTACCAACCGGATGGCCGGATAAGCGCGAAGTACGGTTGCCGGAAGATTACGGTCGAGGGAATACGTAATCGTGGCTGGAGATCTGTTGCTTTTGAGCGGAGGCGCCAGGTCAGGGTGGCCGGCTTCTCGGAACCAGGTATATATATATATATATATATATATATATATATATATATATATATATATATATATACACACACACATATATATATTGACTTATAATATATATATATATATATATATATATATAGATATATATATATATATATATATATATATATATATATATATATATTTACACACACACACACACATCTCTTTATCTATCTATCTATCTATTTATCTATATATATATGTATATATATATATATATATATGTATGTATATATGTATATATGTATATGTATATATATATCTGTGTGTGTGTGTGTGTATATATATGTTTATATATATATTCTGAGGTGAACCCTGTTCGCCTGGACAAAAATGTCCATTTTAGTGACATCAGAAAATTATGTCAGATTTTTTTTTTTTTTTTTTTTTTTTTTTTTTTTTTTTTTTTTTAGACGAAGTCATATCGCCATGTATCTAAAAGTTCTGAAAGAAATAACTGATTTGAATACAACCGCACTGCTCGTCTAGGAAGTTTCTGAATTGTTATTGCTCCTCTCGCCCAAGCGCTCGCTTCTGTGTGCCTGCGAATGATCTCTGCATTGATGTTGCTTTTAAAATACCTGTAGGCCCTATTTAGTCCACGCATGTCCATCAGGGAAATCTTCGTTTGACGCTGACTGTCGGTCATAGGAATGCACTTTTGAATACTGTTTACTTTATCATCCATGGTTTCACCAATATCTTAAAACTTGACGTTCCATGTGCAGTCGACCAGGGTGTTAATTTTAGATTATATTATGCACTGAAAGCGTTTAATGGTGCATCATGAGCATTCAATACAAATAGGAAAATTATCACTTTCCAACGAGTCATCACTGGTGTGGTACACGCACTTGGCTGCTATTGTAGAAGAGACCAGACGCAGGTCGAGGAAACTCAAATTAATGGTAGTATCGTCATCCTGGACTGCTCTAGGGAAAAACAGTGGTGCCGGTCTGGGGGGTGTAGACTGCGCCTACCCGTGTCACCCTCTAAGAAAAAAAACCCACTGAAGGCACGGGGCAAAGCACAAAGAGTACTGAAAAAGCCTGTAGTTTCACAGTTTACTTCATATTATTTACGTTGCGAATACGGAAACAAAGTCGTTGATATGGAGAGCCCCAAAACTATGGTGTCTCCCTGGCATAAGATTGCGTTGCTGCCTTCTGAGGAGATGTGAGGAGAGGCGAAGAACGTTGTCATTCAAGTAACCTAGTATTTTATTTTGCTTACGTAGTCTCAGAGTCGCTGATACATTTTCTTATTTCGTCTTGATTATTTATCTGCCTCTTTCCGTAACCTGAGAGTTGCTGATTGTCTTAATTCTTAATTTATTGAAGTGAATGTTCACGGGTCACACAATATCAAGCTGGACTTGCAGCTGGACCAATGTGAGGGGAAACTCATAATATAAATATTATCACCAGCTCCAAATTAATTTTTATTAGAATTATTCTTATTCTTATACCTATAACATTACCAAGATTATGTTTGCTACTATAATCATTGCTATTATTGCAAAGTATCAGAATTATTCATTATTAATAGCATATGTATTAGCATTATAGTTTTATATTGAAAATTACAACAAGAACCTTTTATTGTATCTGATTTAAATAAAATATCTTTATTTTGCTAATTACGTTTCATTGATATCCCTCTTGTTCATATCATCTCAATTATCCTGACGATTTATCTTGCCTTTCGCATCATCATTTATCATTATTTCCATCGCGACACTTATGTTAATTTTTTATCGCACTTTCTATTACCATTCGTGCTATACTCATTATCATCATTATTGTTGTTCGTATGGATTACCCATTTTCGCATCATAATTTTGTGGATTCATTCAATTATTCATTTATTAACAGAACTGTGTGTAACGAGACCTCACCAATCATCGCCGGAGCCAAGATGGATCTCTGATTGGCAGGAGGATCAAGCTCCATCCCTCCCACCATGGACAATCCGACCTTCGCTTCTGAGGAGCACCTTGCCTTCACGAGAGGCAGGAACATGGTGGATGATGACGTAAAGCACGGCGTCAGTAACGGCTACATGATTCGCGGGAAGAACTATGACGTTGAAGAAAACAATCGCCTGAATGGTGGAGCACATCGTGACGTCATCCCAAGCAGCAAAATCATTGGTGAAGAAAAGCGTGACGTCAAAAACAACAACCATTCCTTGACCAATGGGAAACACCACGATGTCGTCGAAGAAGAAGAGATTTCGGGGGACATGTGTGGCGGTTTCGGTCGTTATCCAAAATGGCTTCAGTGGTAATTATACAACCTATTACCTTTAAGTTTTAAAATATATGAGAATGAAAAAGGCACTCATATAAAATCATGATATATGTTCATTGGAGATTACTCATTTATAGTAATGATATCTTTTAGTGGTGATGTAGTTTTGCTTTATCGAATGTCAGAGGTAAAAAAAAAGAAAAGAAAAAAAAGCTAGAAATAGCCATTGAAAATACACTAAATCAAGAATTACAATTGATCAGTTAGCACCAGTCATAGAAAATGAAGATAATTTGAGGTGGACTCTTTCAGAATGTTATGTTTTTATAACTAACTAACAAGAAATGATGCAAAAATATATGGAAATTGAGGAAGTTACTTTTCATCATATTTCTAATCATTAGTGATCGAGTTTAAAGCCATTTTAAACTAATTTGATTCGGTCATTTATTGCAATAACCACTCCAGACCGCCGAGCACCACAATAGATAAAGAGAAAAGGGTGAAGCAAAATATTAGTATTATTTACTCCATTCCTTCTACTTGTTTCGTTATTATGCTTATTTTTAGATGTAAATAATCCCAATATAATTACGTCACTTCCAGAACTGGTTATCACTAAAGCTCTTTACAAAACTGAACTACACGACCTGCCCCAAAACCGTAATTACCGCCACCATCCTTATGATATATTTCTTCGTCTCCTTTCCTCTCCCTCCTCCAGCTGCGCCCAACCACGGACCTTTCTTGTCGTTTACTGCATCTTAAACATCCTCGGAGGCGCAGAAGTGACGTTTTTCATGGGCAGCACAACGTCTTTTGAGAAACATTTCCATTTCTCTAGCAAAGATGTTGGTTACATCATTCTCTTCAGCGAAATCGGTAGGTCATCTCAGGGTATGTCTGTTTCTATGTATGTATGTATGTATTTTTTTAAAGAAATTATTAATCTAAGTGAGTTTGTCTACAGTTTTGTAACATTTTCTTATATATATATACATATATATATATATATATATATATATATATATGGGAATTTTTGTCACCATTTTTATATATTAAACGTAGATGTATCTGTAAAAATCTGTCTGCGTAACTTTGGGTTTGAACCACAGCCATGTGTATTGTATGCGTATATGTTCCCTCTGGAATTTACCTGAAAAAAAATCTTAAGAAACCTTTCCCCTCCCCCATCCTACGCCTCCCCCTTTCGACCCCCCCCCCCCCTTTCCCTTCCCTGCCCCCTCTCTCCCAGGACCCATCATCCTGTCGATGGTGCTGAGCTTCCTCGGAGGCCGCGGGAATCGACCTCGCTGGATGGCCCTCGGCGGGTTCCTGTCGGGCGTGGGCACCCTGGCTATCTTCTCCGCCGTCCTCTTCTACCCGCCGCCCACGCTGTCAGGTGAGACGCTTCGTTTTATGGGCTTGGAATTTTCTGCAGAGCTTTGGATTTTTTGCGACGGAGTTTATTCTTTCTCTCCTCAAACATTTCGCATATTACAAAGAGGAGTTCGAAAGTTGATAATGGTGACAGTAATGTAGATAATAATAATAGTCATGATAGTGACAATAATGCTTTCCAAGATAATTATAATAATGATCGAAATAGTAATAATAATAATGATAATAATATAATAATAATAATAATAATAATAATAATAATGATAGTAATAATGATGTTAGTGATGATGATGATATTGATAATGTTTATGATAAGTATAATTCGAATAATAATAATAATGATAATAATGATAAGTATAATTCGAATAATAATAATAATGATAATAATGATAATAATAATAATGATAATCTAATAAGTATAATAATAATAATAATAATAATAATAATAATAATAATAATAATAATAACAATAATAATGGTAATAATAATGATGATAAAAGTAATTCTAAAGGCAATAATTAAAGTGATATGTTCAATTAAAAACGAGGTAGTAAGCCGTTTCCCTTCGGCAGAATCCGGCCTACTGAAGGACAGCCGAAAGTTCTGCTCTCCTGAAGAAGCCCGAGCCATTCGCCACCTGGCCTCCCCGCCCACGACCTCGCCCTCGCGTCTCTCCTCCTTCTCGAGGCTGGGGGTCGAGGTGGAGACTTCGTGCTTCCTCTCCAACACCTTCGCCTTCGTCCTGTTCCTCGCGGGGCGCTCGCTCAAAGGTGCCCGCGCTCGCCCGGCTCCCTCGGGAGAGCGGAGAGATTCCTTGTGTTTTTGCTTTTACACCCTCTCTCTCTCTCTCTCTCTCTCTCTCTCTCTCTCTCTCTCTCTCTCTCTCTCTCTCTCTCTCTCTCTCTCTCTCTCTCTCTCTCTCCCCCCCCCCTCTCTCTCTCTCTCTATCTATCTATCTATCTATATATCTATCTATCTCAAGACCCTCGTTCGAGACTGTTCAATGCCAAGTGTGGAATCACACGTCGGCCCATTTTTATCTTTTCGTGTCTGTAATCACCTTTTATAAAACATAAGATTATCAACCTCAAAAGAATATGGTGATGAATAAATATAAGTGGCATAATACAGTCTGCATAGACCAGCCCCCCCTCTCCCTCTTTCTCTCTCCCTCCCTCTCCCCCCCCCTCTCTCTCTCTCTCTCTCTCTCTCTCTCTCTCTCTCTCTCTCTCTCTTTTTCTCTCTCTCTCTCTCTCTCTCTCTCTCTCTCGTTCTCCCTCTCTCTCTATCTCTTTCTCTCTCTCTCTCTCTCTCGTTCTCCCTCTCTCTCTCTCTTTCTCTCTGTCTATCCATATATGTATTATGTATAAACGTATAGTTTTTACTTATTTGTGTCCATAATATTGGATCATCTGTCTAATCTAAAAAAAAAATTCTTTAATAAAATCACATAATCTCAACCAAAGCAAGATACAGTCAAATCAACACCATTCTTACGACATTGCAAATTGCTTCATTTTCTCGAACCATGTGTTGCTTGCAGGCATCGGCAGCGCTCTTAATTTCACCTTGGGATCTTCTTACCTGGACGACAGCATCAAGAAGAAGGACTCGCCCGTCTATTTCGGTAGATTTTAGATCAGTAAATGTTTTGCGGGTGGATGTTGCCGTGAGTGCAGTGTGAGTGGGTGAGCTTGTACGTGTAGGTGTGGGTGTGTGTGTGTGTGTGTGTGTGTGTGTGTGTGTGTGTGTGTGTGTGTGTGTGTGTGTGTGTGTGTGTGTGTGTGTGTGTGTGTGTGTGTGTGTGTGTGTGTGTGTGTGTGTGTGTGTGTGTGTGTGTGTGTGTGTGTGTGTGTGTGTGTGTGTGTGTGTGTGTGTGTGTGTGTGTGTGTGTGTGTGTGTGTGCAATTATTTCAGTTTGTTAAAACAGTAAAAATATGTATATGTGTGTGTAGCAGTTTTCAAGCTTCATTTGGAAGCTTTAGGAACAATCAGCGATAAATTGGGTTACAAATGCGGTACTGTGTGTTCATTTCATGGTAAAAAATGATTTGTTATCAGTGCAATATATTTGTAATGTTTTCCTCGAATTAGCATTGTTGAAACAAATACAATTCGACTGTAGGTAAGTTTGATCAGTTAGTGTTAAGAACAGAAAGAAAACGTTTTTTTCATAGAAAATTAATATTATTTTAAGGCAAACTTCTCCAAAATGTAAACCCTGACTATCACTACTACTATAGGGTAATATCTAGAATGAACTTGAAATTAAAATGTAACTTAACAAATTCATGTTTTTAAACTTTACATGTATGTCTTGGATGACTGCTATGAAATGATAAAAAAGTAAAGATTAAATAAAAGATGAGGAAAGCAAAATGATAAGAAGAAAATATGAGATGAGTACAATATTAAAAAAAAAAAAAAAAATGAATTAAATGCATAAGAAATGAAAAATAAGATTCGGACAAATCAAGACAAAGTATAAATAAAGAAATGTAATGTACAGATAAGAAAACTGAAATAGTAAAGTAGAATGATAATAAAAAGATGCTTTAACCGACAACCACTGACCCCGTCCCTCTCCGCAGCCATGGCCACAACCCTGGGTATTGTTGGCCCCTTCATTGGCTTCTCTCTCTCTGCTTTTGCTCTGAACATCTACGTCCTCCCTGGGCAGAATCACGGTGAGTAATTAGCTGGGCGAGAAATGCGTGGAGAGATAGAAGGTAAGACGAGGCTTATCGATGCTTAATTTGTTGTTTTGAGTGTTCTGTTCAGTGAAATGGAGAAGTTCAGATCACGCACCATCTATTCGCACCAAATGTGGTCACCGTTGTAATTAGACTTGGTAAAATATAAAAAAATTGTGAACGAAAGTTTAAATGATTTTAAAGTAATGGCACTTTAGAAAGGGTTCGCCACATGCCGCGTTCTGATGGGCATCAAGGGTATGAGGCGGTGAATATTTCGTCAAAGTGGCTGTTCCTTTGAGCAGTTTGACCTTCCTCGGCATGCTAGCTATTCACCGAGTTTAATCAGTTGTATATTAATATGAAACACGTTTAGCTTGTGCTAACCGCTTGTTATACTATATGTGTGCTCTCGCGAGTTTTCCTTAAGTTTTCTTTGCCAGAAAATAATGCAATAATGAATTGGCTTCATTCGAACACGGTTTGTCCAGAATGGGATGCACATTGATAAGTTCTTCAATCCTTTTCAAATTATTTAAACTTTAATCTCCCATTTTTTACCTTTCCATGCTGAATACCTTTGATTATGAACTGTTGATACACTTGGTGTGAATAGAAGATGAACAAGAACATTACATAACCAGTCAACAAGACCCGTAGCTTTCCGTTTGCCAGCATGCTTATGGCTAAATCCCAGTAAAACCTTTTATACCCTTCGTGAAACCCTCTCATCTAAAACGTTTTGCTTAGAACAAACCAAATCAACCATAGTTCTTTTTCAACAAGCTTTATCCCGATTTCCCTCCCGCAGGTATCCTGCCGAGCGACCCGCGTTGGGTGGGCGCCTGGTGGCTCGGGCCGCTCGTCTTCTCCTCCTTCATGTTCATCTTCGCCTTCGTGGTCGCGCTGTTTCCCAGGTATTCGCGGTATTCGGTGTGCAATGTTATCTGCGCGTTATTATTATGTTTATTATATTTGGTTTTATTAATGTTTTCATTTTCATTATCATTATTAGCGTTGTTTTTGTTTTGTTTTTAGTGCTGTCGGTCTTACTGTTGTTGTTGATTAGTTTTATCATTATTGCTTTTGCTGTTCATCTCTTTATGTCGCTTTCGTTGCTAGTACCTTGGGCAAACTTTACACTATGCTTATTAATTGCACTATTAACTTTCACAGTAATAATCATATTGGTGATTATGGTAATGATTGTGCTTATAATGACAGAATAATCATAGTGTATTATTATGTTTACTATTATAACCATAATTATTTTATATCATAATTATCATTATCATCATGATAAAATACGTTTGTCAGGATCCTTGACTGAAAAACAGCATACTCACAACCAGAGAAAATATTAGAATCAATGAGAATATTCAAAATAAATGAGAACCAAGAACTAAAAACCTAGCATTTTCGTCATTCAGAAAAATGAAGAAACCACCGGTCGAGTGCGGCGCCGAACAACAAAATGGCGACGCACAGCAACGCCATCCGTCGGACCCGCTTTCGGATCCGGGAATAATCCACACTTCCGTCGTCCCTTGTGATAATTTGGAACAGCCGAAAACCAAGGAACGAAACGGAGGCATGAAAGAACGGAATGGGGGAACGGGAGAAAGAGGAGAAAGAGGAAGAGGTAAGGAAGCAGGAGGAGGCCGCGATTCGAGTCTAAAGAAGAAAACGGGAGACGAAAGTTCACAAGAGAATACGATAACAGCTTTAGAAACGAAAGCGAGTCCTGTTCAAGGTGAGGTATACTAACTTTCTTTCTTTTTTTTTTACTGTCATAATTCCGTATTGATAACCATAACCGCCATG
>NC_061837.1:29510108-29515108 GCF_019202785.1 Penaeus chinensis
CGTGCGACTTCAATGACGATTTGCCCGGGATTCTGTCCGTGGATAAGAGGTGCGACAACAATAATAACAATAATAATAATAATGATGATGATAATAATAATAACAATAATAATAATAATGAGAATAAGAATGATATAATAATGATAATAATAATAGTAATAATGATAATAATGATAATGATAATAATAATAATAATAATGAGAATGATAATAATAATAATGAGAATGAGAATGATATAATAATGATAATAATAATAGTAATAATGATAATAATAATAATAATGAGAATGATAATAATAATAATGAGAATGAGAATTATATAATAATAAAAATAATAGTAATATTGATGATAATAATAATGATAATAATAATAGTAATAATAATTATAATAATCGCTCATCCAAGCAATTTTCTCTCCCTTTCTCTAATTTCGTTTCTTAACTTCCCCATTTCCCTCCTTTCCTCCTCGCTCCCCACTCCCTTTCTCTTCTGCCTTCTCCTCCTCCGTCTTCACTCCCCCCCTTCCCCCCTCCCGGTCTCCCCACCTTCTCCCTCCCCACTCCCCTTCTCTCCCCCTCCCTATCTTCTCCTATCCCCTTCTTCCTTCCTCCAACCTATCTTATTCCCCCTCCCCCAATCTCTTCCCCTCCCATTTCCCCCTCTCCCCCTCCCGGTCTTCCCTCCCTCTCCCTCCGTTCCCCTACCCTCTCTCTCCTTCTCCTCCCCCTTTCTTCCTTCCCCCAATCCACCCTCTTCCTCCTTTCCCCCATCTCCCCCCTTTACCCCCCTCCCCACCCCAGGAGCATCGACCTGTACCGAGGTTGCAGCGGCGGTTGCATGTGCAATCAGCAGGAGTTCGTGCCCGTGTGCGTGCGCGACGGCCCCATCCGGCTCACCTACTTCTCTCCGTGCCACGCCGGATGCCCCGACATCGAGGGCGCGGGCAGCGACTTTTTCAATTGCACGTATGTTGCTGCGATGAAGCTGGTGGTGTAGTCCTTGTTTAGTGTTGTTATTATTGCGACTAGGGCCTTTTATTTGATATGTAAAAATATAATATTTTGATGTATTTAGTGTTTGCGCTGATCTTGTTTTTCCTCTTCTTCTTTTTTTTTTCTTTTCTTTTTTTGTCTTTGATGTCTGCTTCTTATTTTTCTCACTATTTTACTTCTTCAACTTCTGATTCTCCTTTTATGTTTCCTTCTCCTTCTCCATCTCCTGCTCTTCGTCCTCTACCTTCACATTCTCCCCGACCTCCCGTTCTTATCCTTTTCCATCTCTGCTTCCACATTCTCTTCCTCTTCTTCCCCCTTCTACCACCTTTCTCCTTTCCGTTGACCATCTGACCTCCCCTGACCTCCTCTGCCCCTCAGATGCGGCAGCCCGGCAGCCAGCGTGACCCAAGGGCATTGTCGCGAAACGTGCTCGGGTTTCCTCCTGTACAACGTGGTCATGATCATCATCAAGGCCTTCCTGTCGGTGGGGACCATCGGCGGGATCCTCATCAACATGAGGTGAGTTTTAAGTATTCGCGAGTACCTTAGAGCTCTGTGTATACTCGGTATTGAGTGAAATTGGAGTGTTCATGATTAGCCGGTAACATTGTGTATAATTTTCAGTTTGAGGGCATTTCTGGGCATTCATGAGTGGTTAGTGAGATTCCGCTGAGTCACCAACATGATGCATAACTGACGTGGACAGATATTTAGCAGTAATGTCCCTCCATCAATGCATTAAACCGGCTCTCCCTCTCTCTCTCTCTCTCTCTTTCTCTCTCCCTCTTTCCCTCTCCTCCCCCCCCCCCTCTCTCTCTCTCTCTCTCTCTCTCTCTCTCTCTCTCTCTCTCTCTCTCTCTCTCTCTCTCTCTCTCTCTCTCTCTCTCTCTCTCTCTCTCTCTTCCCCCCTCCCTTTTCTCTCTTCCCCTTTCCCCGCTCTTTCTATCTGCCTCTCTCTTTCCTAAGAATATAAATTTTCCCCCCCAAATCATTCTCCTCTCAACAAGAGGACCGATGCTTCCTAACATCGCTCATCTCAATATATCAGAATTATTCCCCTGTCTCTCAGTGTCCTTTTCCCGCAGATGCGTCGCCGAAGAGGACAAGCCGCTCGCGCTGGGTCTGAAGGCGACCATGGTGGCTCTGGCCGTCATGCTGAACCCTCTGGTCTTCGGGTCTCTGGTCGACTCCGCTTGCCTGGTCTGGGAGGAAGTCTGCGGGGACAGAGGGTCGTGCTGGGTCTACAGTAGTGATGATTTCAGGTTGGTGGAAGAGGTGGAAGAGGTGGGGGTGGGAGAGGTGGAAGAGGTGGGGGTGGGAGAGGTGGAAGAGATGGGGGTGGGAGAGATGGAAGAGGTGGGGGTGGGAAGAGGATTTGGAGAGGGAGGAGGTTGGTCTGGGGGTTAAGGAGGTGCACGGGACAGGGGCTCGTGCCAGCTGAGGAGGAAGTGGACGGGGAGCGAAAGATAGAGGAGAAGGAAGGTGGTCGTAGAAGGCAGATAGAAGGAGATAGGAGGGGGGGGGGTCAGGCTCGTGCCGGGACTGTGGCGATGGCGATTTCAGTTCATTAGAAGAGGGGGTGGAGTAGATAAGGGAAGGGATGTGGATGAGGCTAGAGGAACAGGAGGGGTTAGTTAAAACGCAATAACAAGCTGGCGTAACTAGAATATAATTTCCATCATTGACAATAATATATATATATATATATATATATATTTTTTTTTTTTTTTATGTATACTACACTACTATAACTACTTTACCCAGCTATCTTTCTACCTATTTATGTATTTGTCTCAACCTTCCGCATTTATTATTTTTAATCATCAGTGCAATTAACTATCTCTTCTGTTTACTTGTTTATCTCATCTTTCCACCCACTTCGCTTTGACGCCCACGCCCGCCCTCCCGCAGGTACAAGCTCCACGGAATGGCGTGCGCCATGTTCGCCGTGAGCGTGGTGTTCATGTCGCAGGCCGCCCGCCACGTAGGGGACCTCAAGCTGATGGAGGACGCGGTTCCTGCGTCAGATGTGTCCAGCGCCCTCTCCAGTGGGCCTCCTTCGCTCTTCTCCGAATTCGCCGACGGGAAGGAGCCCGCGGAAGGTGGAAAGAATGAGAGAGGACGAGAAATAAGCGAAAAAGACGGAAAGAGTTTCGGGAAGTTCTCCAGGGGCGTGGCGACGAGGCTCTCCGGAAGGAGGAGGAGGGAGGAGGCGGAGGAGAACGGGTCGACGCAGCCTCCTCGGTGGAGAGTCGACGAGGGAAGGAAGGAGAGAGCTGGGGTTGGAAGGGGGTATGGAGAAACAGAGGAAGGAGAAGTAGGAGGAAGGAGTGATGGAACTGGAGGAAGAAGAGAAAGAAGAGAAGGGGAGAGAGAAGAAGGAAGAGGAGGAGGAAGAAACGGAAGGGACAGCTATCGACAAGTTACTCCTTACGCTTACCCAGGGGAAATGAGAAGGTCAGAGGAGGTACCACACGTACCGAGAAATGAAGTACCAAGGGACTTCTCGAGGTCGATGCAGCACCCTCACATCCTGCCCTCCAATGTCATCAAAACGACCGGCGTGTGATGACACCCAATTCAGTTTTCGATTCTCTGTATCATCTGTATCAATACTGTATCATCTTGAATACTGATGCACCAAATTAAACTGTTCGTCAGGAATCGCTGAGTAAGTAACAAACTCCTCATATAAGACAGAAGTGGTGTCAAAGGACATTTGGATAGGACAGCTACAGCTCTTTGTTGACATTGCTTTGTGCAAAGTTCCGGTAATTCCCAGTTTCGGTTGAAAGAAAAGATGAAGAAAAAGCAATAAAGAAAGAAAAGGGAAAGTGTATAAAGGTTCTTAGAGATCTTAATGGTAATAAAACATTAAGAGCATCTCTTTGCCCAGTTCACACTATGTAGCCACCTAGTATGATATTTTGTAAGGGAAAATTATAGTAATTTTATGTGCACTTGTGAAATACTCTTGTATATTACATCCCACGACATCTTTATATCTATATTCATTATTTACTCCACATATCTTTACCCATTTTGTTATACTTACGATAGAGATTTTTTCGAAAAATTGAAGAATGTATTCTAAAAAAGGGGGTATATGAGCAAAGTTATTGTGATAAACGTAGAAAAGGTATGAATGAAAATTTGTTTATTCTAACAGAAAAATAAACGTCATTGACATATCAGTTGCATCTATTAAGGAGTGAAGTTATCCATGTCGTTCATATCTTTTCTACAGGGTTTGTTAAAGGCGCCCAAGTACTAATGCTAGAGTTTCGTCCGCAGAAATAAATGTGTTGTACTTCTGCTATTAATATTATTATCAATTCTAATTATTAATATTATTATTATTTCTATTTGTTTGTGTAGACTCTCATGCATCATTTTCAATAAAGTTAGCGTTTGTGTGTGTTAGTGTAATGATAGTAACCATTATTAGTCTTTATTTCCTGTAGATTATATGAATTAAAAATGTATAAATAACAAACGATGATAATGATAATGAAGTTTAATAGTACCCATGTTTCAATGCATGAACTGTAAAATGACAATAATAAGATGGAGAGCAAGAATATAAAAGCATATACAAAGAATTGGGATACACACACACACACACACACACACACACACGTGTGTGTGTGTGTGTGTGTGTGTGTGTGTGTGTATTCCTGCATACATGTATGCATATATATATACATATACATATATATATATATATATATATATATATATATAGAGAGAGAGAGAGAGAGAGAGAGAGAGAGAGAGAGAGAGAGAGAGAGAGTTTTCTGACTGTCAACCCCCGCTCCCCTCTCTTTCTCTCAACAAATCATGTAAAATGAAAGTTAAAGCTATAGGCCTATGATAATGATCAGATGAATTGACAAAAATTACATTTTAAATAGTTCAGCTAGACAGAGAGGGTAAGAGAGAAAGAGAGCGCGCGCGCGCGCGCGCGAGAGAGAGAGAGAGAGAGAGAGAGAGAGAGAGAGAGAGA
>NC_061837.1:29532344-29534844 GCF_019202785.1 Penaeus chinensis
GAGAAAGAAAAAGAGAGATAGAGAGAGAAAGAAAGAGAGAAAAGTAGATAGAGAGAGAGGGAGAGATAGAGAGGGAGTATACCGTGTACATATACACGCTATATTGCAATATACCGTGTACATAAGCACGTAAAGAACCACGCGGCTGCTTGCGGGCCGCGTGCTTGCCACGTGGCTCCTCGAGGGGCTTACCCAAGCCGACCGGCGGTGGCGCCCCCACGCGCAGTTCCCGGGTATTTAACGCCAAGGTTGACCCAGGTCAGAGAGAGTTCGTGCCCAGCGCTCATCCTGGCAAGGTCGTCCTGGCCTTCGGTTCCGGGCTGACCGCGACCCATCGCACTCCGCGTTTACCCAAGACCTTGTCTCGTTGATGTTCATATCTCTGTGTCGCTATCGTACTCTTAGAAAATAAAGCGTCAAAGCCATCGTCCCCTATCATTACTCCTGCATAGCCAATGTATAAAGGTATTCAATAATAATCTTTACAGGGAGAAAGAGAGAGGGCGAGAGAGGCTGATGTGAGTGAATGGAGAGAAGTCGGAAAAAATGGACTAAACCATTTCCTAGTCAAGAACACAAGGATAAATATCCTAACACTCCAGTTCGCCGTTTCATGAAAGGAATGTCTCGTATTTTCGTAATATGAGGCTATATATAACACAGAGATCACGAGTCATAATAGAGCGGGGGGGGGGGGGCGACGAGGGGGGATGCTTGGTGGATGAGGCAGCAGGAGACAAAGAGGTGGGTGGAAGGAGGAAGGTGGGGGGGGGGTGTAAAACGAAGTGAGTGGAAAGAGGAGGCAAGAAAGGGAGATGAGTGGAGGGAAGGAGAGGTTAAGAGAGCGGGAGAGAGGGCGAAGAGAGAAGGAGGGAGGGGGAGAGGAAGCTGGAGGGAGAAGGGAAGGAAGAGAGAGGGAAGAGAATAATCATAATAATAGAAGGGAAGAAGGCGAAGGAGGCAGAAAGTGGGCGTAAAATGGGATGGGTTGGATCTCTTAGCTTTCTCTCTCTCTCTTTCTCTCCATCTCTCTCTCTCTCTCTCTCTCTCTCTCTCTCTCTCTCTCTCTCTCTCTCTCTCTCTCTCTCTCTCTCTCTCTCTCTCTCTCTTCATCTTCCCACTCACTCACTATCCCCCTTTCTATTAATACATCCATTCTCAGTCAGATGAACAGGAAAAAAATAATGAATAAAATAAGTTAAAAGCGAAAGTTTTTGAGGTCCGATTGCCCTTAGTTTCCCAAGGCAATAAAGTCCTTGAGATTCCTCCAAAGAAAAAAGGATTTCTCACTCGCTCATCTATTCCTTCCTGGTCCAAGGTCTGCCTGATGCCTCACACCCACACAGGTAGTGATCAAAATGTTAATGGTGATAATGGCAATAACAATATTGATACTGATAATGGTAGTAATGGCAATGATAATGTGATAATGATAGTAATAATGATTATAACGATAACAGGAAAGGTAAATGCACACACACAGGGAACACATACACACACAAATAAGCGTATTAATTAGCACGGACATACACATAGACGTGCTTACACAAATACATGTGCACGTACACATTCGCACAAATAAATAACAGACATACAAAGTGACACTTTTTATATGTCTATTCATTATCGTCTACTAATGATTATCATTATTTTTTTCTCTCTTTCTCCTTTTTCCATTTTTCTCCTCCTCCTCTTCCCCCTATTCGTCTTCTTCATCCCCCTTGCCTTCTTTCCTCTTTCTTCCTTTCTCTTCTCTCTTCTCCCACTTCGTCTTCTCCTCCTCCTTCTCCTCCTCTTCTACCTCCTCCTCTTCCATCTCCTCCACCTCCTTCTTCCCCTTTTCTTCTTCTTCTTCCTCCTCCCCCTTCTTCTTCGTCCTCTTTTTCTTCTTCATCCTCTTGCCTTATAAGATAGGGTAGATTTAGAAAGAAATATTATATGGAATGTGTATGAGATTCTTCAAAGTGCAGTTTGGGCGTTTGGGGCTAAATGTTTTGTTTTCTACAGTACTTTTTTATTTTTTATTTTTATTTTTTTTTTTTTTTTATTTTTTTTTTTTTTTTTTTTTTTTTTTTTTTTTTTTTTTTTTTTTTTTTTTTTTTTTTTTTGCCGCGATCATATATTAGGTGTAAGATGTCTATGTACACTTTTTGTCTTGCTTTTCCTATTTTATTTATTTTTCCTCTTTCTTCTTTATCTCTTATATAATCATCATATTATTATTCCAATCTTCATTTTTTTTCCTCTTCTTATTCTTCCTCCTTCTCCTTCTCCTCCTCCCTCCCTTTCATGTCTCTCCTCCGCATCTCTCTCCTCCACCTCTTCCCTCCTCCTCCCTCCTCCTCGTCTCTCTCCTCCTTCCTCTCCTCACTGTCCTTCTCCTCCTCCTCTTCCTGTTCTTGTACCTTTATCTTCTCATATGCTTTTTATCTCCATACATACATAGAGTACTTACTATGATATGCAGTGCGTTCTGAACCGGATGTAAGGTATCCTGCAT
>NC_061837.1:29559844-29562344 GCF_019202785.1 Penaeus chinensis
AACACGGTAGTGTGTTTTCTCCTTTCATATATATATATATATATATATATATATATATATATATATATATATGTACACACACACACACACACTCTATCTCTCACACACACACACACACACACACACACACACACACACACACACACACACACACACACACACACACACACACATATATATATACATATATATATATATATTTATATACACTTATATATATAAATATACTTATGCTTCATATCTCTAGTGGCAGTTTACGCTCCTACTGAGGGAAGTGGGCTTGAAGAGAAAGAGATGTTCTACACCAAACTTGACTCTATAGTGGATCAATGTCCCCGGGGGGACACCCTCATGGTCTAGGGGGACTTCAATGCAGTCACTGGAACTGACAGGGAAGGATACGAGCTATGCATCGGTCCCTATGGCTCTGGCACTAGGAACACCAATAGCTCATACCTCTTAGACTTCGCAAGATCTAGGAGGCTGAGGATTGCGGGCTCGTGGTACCAGAGACGAGATCCACACCACTGGTCTTGGTACTCCAATACTGGCATTGTAGCTAAAGAGATCGACCATATTCTTGTGGATACTCGCTGGAGGATCCTTCAGAACTGTAGAGTTTTTAGGAGTGCTGAGTTCTTTGCTACCGACCACAGACTTGTTGTTGCAACACTAAGGCTCCGCCTCAGATCTAGACGCATCCCGAGATCTCACCAGCAGGTGTTCCATCTCGAGAGGCTCAAGAGTGAGGAGGTGGCTCAGGAGTATGCAGTGGCAGTCTCAAAGCGGTTTGAAGTGCTTGGGACTCTACAGGACCCTGCTGAACTGTGGGATACCTTTAAGCAGGAAACTCTGTCAGCTGCCGAGGTGTGCCTTGGGGTCCGACCTCGGCGAAGGAGGCGTGTAATCTCGAGCGAGACACTGAGCACTATAGAGATGAGTCGTGCTGCCAGACTGGATGGGAACCATGTCTTACACAGGGAACTGTCTCGCTCTGCTAGGGCCTCTTTGAGAATGGACCAAGAGAGGTACGTTAGGGTCATCGTGGAAGAGTTGGAAGGTCGTTTTGCCCAAAATGACCTTCGACCTGCTTTCTGAGCCCTGAGGGAACTCCGGTCAAAGTCCATCTCTCAATTGGGCTCAGTGAGGGCAGAGGATGGTCGCATTGTGTCGGAGCTGGGTGAGTACAGGGCCCGCTGGGCTGAGTACTTTGAGCAACTGTATAGGGTCGATCCCCCGTCTTCACAACTCCCGTTGGCTGGCACACAGCCACTAGTGGCTGATCCACCAATCAGTGAGGAACCACCTTCCATCAAAGAGATGAGAAGGGCGGTCTCTAGGCTGAAGAGTGGAAAGGCTGCTGGTGTCTGTGGGATTGCTGCGGAGTTGTTGAAGGCGGGTGGAGAAGCCATGATCTGTGATTTGCATGCAGTCCTGTCTGCCGTTTGGGAGACTGGTACCATTCCTCCTGACTGGAAAAGGGACTTGGTCATCCCTATCTGGAAAGGGGACCAAAAGGACTGTGGCAACTACAGAGGTATTACATTGCTCAGCATACCAGGCAAGGTCCTCGCTCATCTGCTTTTGGCATGAGTGCACGACCACCTATTACGAGTACAGAGACCTGAGCAGTCTGTTTTACACCCAAGAAGTCAACTATAGACCGCGTCTTAGCACTTCTTGTCCTTGTGGAATGCCGACTTGAGTTTCAACAAGGTATGCTTGCAGCTTATGTTGATCTCAAGAAGGCTTTCGACTCAGTGCACTGGGAGAGTCTCTGGACCTTACTGGGTCTCCGTGGGATCCCCCCTGGGATTATTGGTTTGCTGTCTGGCCTGTATACAGATACCGAGAGTGCTGTCAAGTGTGGGGAGGGCATCTCTGCCTTTTTCCCGGTGTCTGCCGGGGTGAGAGAGGGATGTGTCCTGGGCCCAACCCTTTTCAATACCTGTATGGACTGGATATTTGGCCGTGCCGTGAACCGTAGTTCCTGTGCGGCATCAATTGGTAATTTCAAGGTCACAGACCTTGACTTTGCCGATGATGCAGTGATTCTAGCAGAGACATTGGAGGTCCTGGAAGTAGCTCTCGAGGCGCTGCATGAGGAGGCGAACCCATTGGGACTTGCAGTCAACTGGACCAAGACCAAGGTTCAGGAATTTGGGGACTTTTTGGATGTCGATGTTCAGTCTGTGTATGCCTGTGGCGAGAACATTGAGGTCTTGGATAGCTTCACTTATCTTGGTAGTGTAGTGCAGAGCGACGGAGGTTCCGGCCGGGAAGTCACTCAACGACTCGGACTGGCCTATGAAGTTATGGACTCACTCAATGGGAGTATTTGGCGTTGTCGGTATTTGACTAGGAGAACTAAGATCAGGCTCTTCAGAGCACTGGTGATCCCGGTCTTACTCTATGGGTGTGAGACCTGGACACTGAATAGTGCTCTGAAGGCCCGTCTTGACTCCTTTGGTACTAAGTGTCTTCACAGAATCATGGGGTA
>NC_061837.1:29567344-29582344 GCF_019202785.1 Penaeus chinensis
TGCCATCTCAGCATAAAAGGATAAGCAATTGTGCGGACTGACATAATGATAAAAAAAAGTGGATAGAATTACTCGCACTTTCCAAGAAGAGACGGAGATTTAAATTTTCTGCTATGGTATTTATGAAGCTACATAATACGTAATTATGCCATGCACTCTTCTTTGTATACCTATCGCTGTGCGTGCTATAGAGTATGGTGAAAAAAATGGGCAGGTGTTTCCTCGAAACACTTTTCCCAAACTTACAGAAGAGTTACGGGCTCAATTCAATTCTGAAATAATCATATTAAAGCTTTTATTGGTAATAAAATAAAAAAATGCCCAGGTATGTCAGGGGCCATTTTTTGCTATTTTTATCTGTGTTTATATTCAGATGACGTGTGATGAATAGATACGTTTTCTTTTTCTTTTTGTTTTTTCTCTCCTTTTTTTTTTTTTTTTTTTTTTTTTGAGTTTTAAAGTTGGTCATCTTTAGAACTTATTACAAAAAAATAGAAACTCCAGACAGATAACCTCAGAAATTAAATATTACGCTGTCAAAACTGCCACATATTGGGGCGACGATTCTCTGGGGGATTTTTTTTTTTTTTTTTCTTTTTTACCATCTTTTTGATGCACTTAAAGAAATCAACATTTGTGGTATTCTTCGTAAAGAAAAAAGGGATGCAAGGTTTATCGTTCTAGCTCAAAAAATTGGTAATGGCGGGAAAAATTAGGCGGTGCCCATAAGGGAGGACTTTTAATATATCCCGAATAATTTTCTGCCGCGCCAACATCTCAGGTCATTAGCAGCATATTTAAAATACAGCGATAAGGTAAGGAAGGAGTAAGAAAGTTTTTTCGTTCATAAAGCGATGTTTGTGGATTCCTAGAACGGTCAATGGTTAAACAAATAAATTTGCTTGACAGTATAGACGACACTTGAAGGGAGTGTGAGGACAAGCCAAAATGGTAATTGGGAATTGGTATAGGAGGATGTGTAAGACAAGTCTCATGATAACGATTAACGATTAGGATAAAATGTGCTAGATGTCGAAGGTTGAGTGCTGTAGGATAGTATGGTAGTGAAAAAGGCAAAGAGGAGAGGACACGGTTCTCACGCCTTAGGAAGTGGGCAGAAGGGGATGAAGAGAAGGGAATGGAAAGAGTGAGAAGAAAAGCCTATGCAAAATTAGTTGAGGCGAGGGCTGAGATCCAAGGTAGGGCTGATCCCCTACCTTGGGTCTCGGTTTTCGTCTCCTAAGCCCCCCAATTGGGGGGAACAGCCAGATCTAGCAGATAATGACGGGTACTACGCTAGAAGGGTCCACTCATTTTCTGTCCACTGTCAGACTGGGCAGTTGAGATTGGACTCGGCTCATTTTACCTCAACTAAGGGTATGGCCCCACAGCCGTTCACTTTGTTGAGGTAATGGTTAATGGTTTAATGGCTAGAACAAAAAATGTGCTAGACATCAAAGGTCATACAGTATTATAGTAAAGTATTGTAGCAGAAAAGGTAGGAATGAGTTAACGATTAGGATAAAATGTGTTTGATGTTAAAGGTTGTAGAGCGTTGTATGATTGAATGGCTATATAGGGGGTAACATATGGAGTAGAGTGGGGATGTGTAAGAGGGGAAGGGGTTAAATGTACATGACGATCAAATGGAGAGTGTGTGTCTGAGGATGGGAGAGTAACGCTGTATGACGGAAAACTACAACAGATCCATTATAAAACAATTTACGGGTAGTACGGGTAGAAATGGCAGTTGGAGAAATAAGAGAGGAATCTAAAGAATGAGATAAGGAAACAGAGGAAGGTGGTGAACAGGAAGAACATTGTTACGACATAAGGGAGTCATGTGAGCATCCAGGTGGGAGTGGTAAGGATAATGTGGAACGAAGAGGGAATGGTGGTACACATGGAGGAGAGGATGGGGTGTTTTGGGTGAGAGAGGTGGGAAGAGGGGCAGGGGGAACTTGAGGAGGAGAATGGATATCGGTAAATACTTTGGGTGTAGAGCGAATAGGAAAAGATTGATTGAAGGATGGATGAGGGAACAGAGCGTTCTCTTGGGTCATGTTTAGGAAGTTTTGGATGTCTTCAAGAGTTTCTGGAAGGGACTTAGGTGGGTCTGAGAAATAATAAGTTTTCTTGTGAGAAGAAGATGGAATAGATGGCCGAGGTGCAGACGCAGAGGTGGGTGAAGGAGAGGATGTGGAAGAAGTTGAGATGGGTCGTTTAGAGTGCCTGATGCGACAGGTAGAGTGAGGAGGGGTAGCATCGGGGAAGTGGTAAAGATTGGGGTATCTAGATTTGGACTGGATAAAGAAATTGATCGGAGGAGAGAGGGAGAAGAGGTAGGATGGTTCAGGGTATAGGGAATAGATACTGGGGGGGGGAGGTCCAAGGTAGGGTTGATCCCCTACCTTGGGCTTCAGTCTCTGTCTCCTAAGGACCCCCACGACGAGCAAGGGATTAGGGGAGTTCGTTGATTTTATCTTATTTTTAAAGAAAAATTCTGCCGCGTCAACATCTAAGATCATTAGCGGTATATTCAAAATATAGTGGTAGTGTAAGGCTTGGGGGCAAAGTCCCCAGGTAAGGACTGCTATATGATATCAAAGGTCATATGGCGCTATGGTAAAGTAGAGTAACAAAAAGAGTTAGGAATGAGTTAATGATTATGGTAAAGTTCCAGGTTAAACAGTACTAGAGGGTAGTATGATAGTGAAACGGGTAGAGAGGGGGAGCTGATGTGATATAGTAAAAGTTAAAAGTTGCTAGAAGGGGAAGAAGGTAAGGGAGTAGGGAGCATTATGATAAAGTATTGTGGAGAAAACGGCAAGAATGAGTTTAACGATTCGGATAAGTGGACAGAACAAGAGGATGAAGAAAATCTCCTAAGCTGCCCCCCCCCCCCCCCCCCCAACAACAACAACGAGCAAGGAATGGGCGGGGTGAGGTTAATAGTTAATGGTTAAAAGCAAAATAAATGTGCTAGACATCTAAGGTCATATAGTACTATAGTAAAAGTTGGTGAAGGGTGGTTGAGTTAGTGATTAGTTGCTATAGCTGGGCAAAGGAATTGACGCATGATAATAGAGTGTGTAGAACTGAAAGAGGGACACTGCATAATGAACATAGGGGTGGATCAGTGTGACATCAGATAGGAGTGTTTTTGACGGGTGTTTCCAATGCGTAAGCAGGCGAGAGCCGTCTTCCAAAGTCTGTTCCGATGAAATGGAGCTGACCAGGAGATTGATAGTTTTGCAGTATGTAATTTATTAGTGCGGAGACTTAACCAGAAAGATTGCCATCAGTTGTATAAGAAGGTCTTAAAGTGAGGGTAATAATCTGTGACTGGGATACGTGAGACACGTGGTTGGTTTGATGTGGACATAGCAGCGTAGCGTGCTAGAGTATCTGCCTGTTCATTGCCGGGGTTTCCAACGTGGCCGGACACCCAGCAAAATCTGATTGTATTATGTCGTGTGGACAGGTAAAACAACCAGTTCTGGATCTTACAAACAAGGGGGTTGTTCGAACGTATTGACTTTATGAGAGTTAATGAATCACGGGAGTAAAAATTGTGAAAGAGGAAGAAGGGAGTGAGTATAATTTTAAGGCAAAAAGGAGTGCGTACAGTTCTGTAATAAGGACACTGGATTCAAGAGGGAGGGGGTATTTGAAAGTGCGAGTTGGGAAGGTTACAGCATCGGAGGTAGATTTGGAGCCATCAGTGTAAACATGAATACTTGATGATTGAATGGAGACATGGTCAAGGAAGTGGGCGAGAAGGACAATGGGGGGAATATTTGATTTTGGTGGGTCTGGGAAAACAGAGGAGTAAATACAGGGGTAAGGTATAAACCATGAATGGACAGAGAACAGGAGAGGTCGGAGCAGGGGAAAGGGGGAATGGGAGAGGAGGGTATCAATGCGAATGGAGAAAGGAGTAGGTAAACGTGGAGAAGAAGCAAAGGTAGAAAGTAGGTATCGTGGGATAGTTAGTTTGGTGAGGGGAAATTGGTGGAATCGAACATAGCATCGGAGAGACAGAAATGTACGGTGTCAAGAGAGAGATGGTATGCCTGAGTCAGTGTACAGGCTCTCAACTGGAGAGGAGCGGAAGGCATCTAGGGTTAAGCGAAGACCACAGTAGTGGATTGTATCAAGATGGGCAAGGAGAGAGGTTTTGGCAGAGGAGTAGATATGGCATCCATAATCGAGAGTGGAGAGGATCAAGGTAACATGAAGAGGAAGGAGAGTTTTGCAATCTGAGCCCCAGGATGTATGGGGTAGAGGTTGTACGATTCGGAGACGGCGGCGAGTTTTTTCCTTGAATGTAAAGAGAGAAAAGGATGGAGAAAGATTTGGAGGTTGAAAAGCAGAAGCCATGGTTAGTGGCCCAGGAAGATACTGATGATATTGCAGACTCAGGGAACTGGCGGAGATTTGGTATGGATGTGCCAGAGGCGTAGATGGTTAAATCATCAACATATAGTGATGACCGGGCTCGTGGTGGTAAAACTGAGACAATGTCATTAACAACAAGAAGAAATAGTGTGGTACTGAGTACACTGCCTTGTGGGATGCTTTTGAACTGAGGAAAGAAGGATAATAAGAATATGGCTAATACGGATTCATGGCGTGCCAATAATTTGTCTCAAAATGAACAAGGGGGTCAGCTGTACTTCCGGCACGGCGGAAAACAAACAGGGAAGGAGATTGTGAGATTTTAGATACCACATTAAACGGAAGTTAACCATTCGCCCTAGTAGTTTGCACAAGCAACTAGTTAGAGCGATGGGACGATAGTCTTGAGGGAGGATTTATTGGGTTTCAAGAAGGGGAGAATAAGAGCTTTTTGCCAATGAGAAGGAAAATTTCCTGACGTCCATATATGGTTGAAAATTGTTATTAGGAAGGATAGGGAGGAAGATGGGAGTTGTCTGAACATACAGTAGTGAATACCGTCAGGGCTTTCATGAGTGCTGCGGCAAGGCTGTAAGGCAGCATTGAGCTTAGAGGAAGAGAAAGGATTCATTATATGACTCAGCGGAGGACAGGATGAAGATCACGGGGGTGCATTCCCTGATGGTCTTAATAGAAGAGAAGTGTGGAGAAAGGTGAGAGCCACTACTGACCTGGCTGAAATAGTCACCCAGTTCATTAGCGACATGGAGAGGATCAGAGATAAGAGTATTTCGAATATGGAGGAAGGGGACTGGATGGGGGGGGGGGGGGGGTTGCCTGATAGTTTATGGATCCGACGCCAAATAGCTGAAACTGATGTAGAAGATGTAATTGAGAAGACATATTTTGCCAGCTATTTGTTTTACTGTTCCGTATTGTACGACGAAGACAGGCGGATGCTCTTTTAAAGGAGATAAGGGCTGATAGTTGATTAGGGGTGCCTCATTCGTAGTGGTAACTGTTCCAGGCTGCACGTTTTAAGCGAAGCGCTTTAGCGAAGTCGGAGTTCCACCATGGGACACATTTGGAGGTATAGGGTCTTGAGGTTCGAGGAATGGTTGTATGAACAGCTCTTAGGACTGGAGTTGTGAAACTGCACCATATCTGAAATGGACGAGAAGGAGGATGGAGGGGTAGGAATAGCAGAGAGTGAAGTGAAAGTACGCCAGCGTGGAGAGTTAGGAAGTGGTACATATGAATTAGGAGAAAGGAGAATTGAAAGTGATCTAGAACTGACCAATGGAAATCTAAATGGAGAGAAGGGGAGCATAGAGTGAGAAAGATTGCGTGCGTATATCAAACTGTGTGGGGCGATCTGAATTAAGAATAATAAGGTCAGTTGTGGAGAGGAAGCGCTCTAGGGTTCGGCCACGGGAGTTGGTGATAGAATCACCCCAAAGAGTGTGGCGACAGTTAAAAACAACTATGAGGAAAGGTGGTTGGATTTGGGAAATTAGATTTTCAAAGGCAACAAAGTCAATGGGGTGGTTAGGGGAGAAGTAGACTGAAATCACTGTGATCCATCAGCGAAGAAAGATGCGATTAACTGCGCAAGGTGCAGTGCTTTGAAAGGGAGTTATGACATAAGGTGTTTCTGATTGATAAGTATAGACGAGACATAAAGGAAGTGTGAGGACAAGACAAAATGGTAATTGGGAATTGGTATAGGATTATGTGTAAGAGAAGTCTCTTGAAGGCATATAATGGATGGGTTATAAGAAGAAAGGATATGACGAATATTCCAAAGGATAGTTATAATTTAGTTTATTAATGAGTGATAACGGTTACAATGCGTGTTGGAGAATTTATAGGGGAAGGAGCAAGTGGGTGAGATAAGGAATGAGAGGGGGGAGGTCGTGTTGTATCAGGAGGGGTATCGGGAGGTGGAGGATCTGGGAAAGGGGATAGTTGTGACATAAGGGATTCGGATGTGTATCCAGGAGGGAGTGGAAGGGATAGATGGGATGGAGGGAGGCTTAATGTAGGTGGAGCTGGAGCTGGGGTGGGGGGGGGGGGCTGTGTTGGGAGGGAGTAGGAGGAAGGGGTGTAGGGGGGATATGAGTAGGAGGAGGATGGATATTGGCAGTCACTTTGAGTGTGGAGAGAGCGGGAGTTGTGGAATTTGAAGGTGGATGAGGGGTTTCAGTGTCAGTTTGGGACTCGAGCAGATAATTTTGAATATCTTCAATTGTTTCTGTAATGGAGTTGGTTGTGAAGTTTTGAGAGACAAGGGTTTTCTTATGAGGAGAGGAAGAGGAGACTGGTGCCTGAGGGAGGGAGGGGGGAAGGTGTTGGGGCAGTAGTAGTGATTGGAGTGTCTGGATTTAGGATGGCAAAAGAATTTGACTGGGGAAGGTAGGAGGTAGAAGAAGGGAAGGAAGATGGAGAAGGGATAGGTTTAGGGGAGGGTGTAGGAGCTTGTGAGGTAGGAGGAGGGGCAGAGCGAGCGGCATTACTTGAGTAGGGAATAAGAGGAAAACCTCGTCGACGTGCTTCCTGTCTGGCTTCATGTAGAGTGAGTCCAAGTCCGAGTCTGAGAGTTGCCACCCCTAGATTCAAATTTGTATGTGGGGACAGCCCCTATAAAATACATTTTGGGGGCCACCACAGTTGCCACATGTGCGTGATTGTGCAGAGCAGTTTGATCGAGTATGACCAGGTTGGGCACATAGAGAGCATCTGGCTGTGGAACGGCAATTTTTGGCAGGATGTCCTAAACGCCAACAATTTTGACACTGACGGGGAGGAGGTCTATATGGTCAGACAAGGAGGGATTTTTTTTTTTTTTTTTTTTTTTAAGAGATACACCGGACCCGCCCCCCGGCAAATTTGACCACGACGCTTACGCGATACCGTGACGCTTCGGTGTCCACCCCTCGTTGCTGCCGCGATGCTCATTGCTTACTTGCAATCAGCTTCGTGCCCTGTAGCTTATTCTTTCCTTTATGGAATTTTCGGCATTAGGATAACTCTCTGCGCACCTTCTTGTGAACTGGACCCCATCTTCGAGCTCATGCTCGGACGTGAGCAGACCTTTACCTCCCGCAGGGAAGGGTGTATCTGGGGGGCCTTAGCGTGCCTGCCTTACGGTGCACTGGTATGGCAGACCATCTGATGACTGCCACTCTTGATATTTCGTTTAGGAATGATAGGCAGGTAGGAGCTCCTCCCTTCGTCAGGCCCTCAGCCTGGTTCTGTCGAAATAGCTGCTGCTAGACAAAACCGAACTCACGTCCCGCCACTGTAACAGCCTAGGAAGTTAACTTCTCCCCCTCACTGTGGTGAATCAGCCTTTGGGTGGCTGTTTCTGAGGGTTGAAGACACTTCCTTGAAAGGCGCTGGACTCCTCTTCCATCACTGAGGTGAAACAACCTTTGGGTGGCTGTTTTAGAGGGAAGAGGAATTCACAAAGACACAGGTCCTTTCCTCCCTCACTAAGGTGAAACAACCTTTGGATGGTTGCTTCAGAGGGATGAAAGGAACCAGCTGACAAAAGGACAAGACCCCCCTTCCCTCACTGAGGTGAAACAGCCTTTGGATGGCTGCTTCAGAGGGAAGGGGGAAACACTTTGAAAAGACACAGGTCCTTTCCTTCCTCACTGAGGTGAAACAACGTTTGGGTGGTTGTTTCAGAGGGATGAAAGGAACTGCCTGGTAAAAGTGCAAAACCTCCCTTCCCTCACTGAGGTGAAACAGCCTTTGGGTTTCTGTCTCAGAGGGAAGGGGGAACTACTTTGAAAAGACACAGTTCCTTTCCTTCCTCACTGAGGTGAAACAACCTCTTGGGTGGTTTCTTCAGAGGGATGAAAGGGACTGCCTGGCAAAAGTGCAAAAGCTCCCTTCCCTCACTGAGGTGAGGCAGCCTTTGGGTGGCTGTCTCAGAGGGAAGGAGGAATCCCCTCGAAAAGACACAGGTCCTTTCCTTCCTCACTGAGGTGAATCAACCTTTGGGTGGTTGCTTCAGAGGGATGAAAGGAACCAGCTGGCAAAAGTGCAAAACCTCCCTTCCCTCACTGAGGTGAAACAGCCTTTGGGTGGCTGTTTCAGAGGGAAGGGGGAACTACTTTGAAATAACACAGGTCCTTTCCTCCCTCACTGAGGTGAAACAACCTTTGGGTGGTTGCTTCAGAGGGATAAAAGGAACTGCCTGGTAAAAGTGCAAGACTCCTCTTCCCTCACTGCGGTGAAGCAACCTTTGGGTGGCTGCTTCAGAGGGCTGAGCAAAAGGGCTCCAAACAATGATGTCTCGTAGGTGGAAGGGCATCCCCTCTGATCTCTCCCCAGGGGTTTACACCTACCCAAGCGTTTGCCGTGCGTAGCAGCCTTGTGCGCTGTGGAGACGGGAGTCCTGGAGGTTGAGCGATGCCGGGAAAGAGTACGCCCTGCGGCTAGCAACACGCCTCTTTGGTCCTCTATTCCAGCAAGACAGGCGGCCTGATCCCGGCCCGGTCACGGTCAATCGGCTGGTCTCCCCCGGGAGGCTAGGGTCAAGCAGTCATGCCGCCATTGGCACTCACAATAGTCACGCAGCCAATGGCTATTGGCTGCGTATATCCTCTCATCACTCCTGTTGCTGTTAGACACTGGTTCTGACACTCAGCTTCCCCTTGTTGGACTCCGTGGTGGGTGGGGGCGTGAGAGGATGAAGCACTGACCACTATATGGAAAACTCAAACAAACACCCGCCCACAGACTGATAAAAATGTTGACGAACCGCGCAAGGCCCAGACCACGGCAGTCACCATGAAGCCATATGTGCCTTCTGGTGGCAAAAGAAAACCCCATGCACAGGATGACACTGTCACGCCTGCTGCTAAGGTGGACAAGACCGAAGCCAATGGGTCTGTCCACCAAATAGTCAAACATCTTGACTCGCGAGCTGGCCTCTCTAGGCCAACAGCTAAGCCAGGGAGGCCCCTGAGTTCTCAGACGGCCTCCCCGATTGAGAGGGGAAAGCAGGCTGAACCAGCCGTATCAGCTGCTGCCCCCACAAACAAGCCCCAAAGCCGAAAGGGCGGGCCGAAGCGTCCGAGGCCGGAGACCGACTCTGATGAAGAGTCGGGACCCCCTAAACGCTTCACCCAGTACAAAGTGCCAGCTAAACCCGACGGCTTCGAAAATGCCTACCAATTGGTCAGGGAATTGGAGTTGCAGCGGAAAATCCGGCTGTCGATCCGGGTCGCCCGAGATCAAGGCATGATCATAATGCCCAAAGATCAAGCTAACCTGAATTTCCTCCGGGAAACGAAGGAGCTAGCCGATGGGAGGAAAGTGAGTCTTTCCCCACTGATTCCGGAGGAAAAGAGAGCCATGAGACTGAGAAGCCAAGTAGCACACTTGGCTTCTCATTCTCATACGATGTGGAGCTGATCGCTTCACACCCACAGGTCGTGCAGGCTTCCCGAATGTCGAAGGGAAAGACTCCAACGAGGCAAGTCCTGGTGACCATGAAAGATGCCCCAACCACTACCCTTGATCTGGGTAACTGGGGCACCTACAACCTTCGAACGTATGTGCCAGAACCACTTCGGTGTTTCAAGTGCCAGAAATACGGTCACCACCAGGCTAACTGTACAGCCAAGCCTAAATGTGGTGTCTGTAGCAAGGCACACAACACAGAGGTATGCCTTAAGGCATACAAAGAGGAAAAGAGGGACACAACAGCCAAATGTCCCAACTGTGCCAAGAAGCATCACGCCTGGAGCCTGACTTGCTCTGTCAGAAAAGAGGCGGCCCTCAGGCAACAAGAGGTTGCTCAAAAGCGACAAGACTTTGTTCCTGCCCCCCCAGGCACCCACGTCTGGGGAAGGAACAAAAGCGAAAAGGCCTCCCGACCTCCTAAGAGGAAGGAAGCCGCCCCCAGCCGACAATGCCAAAGGTGCAGAAAAAGAACCTAAAGAAAAAAGGTTCTAAGAGCATAAAAAAAAACTCCCCAACAGATGATCATCTCCTCTTTGACGAGGACGATATGACTCTCCTGTTGACTGCTGTTGTCTCAGCAGTAGCAACAGCCCTGGGGAGGTCGAGTGAGGAGGCCGAGAAGGCAGTTTCGGTCGCCATGACGGCAATGACCAAAACTGTCGCAGCCCTGAAGGGAAGAAAGCTAGATAGAGCAAAACAAGCCCCAGCCTCACCCCAGGACGAGACTCCCCTCCCCACTCCAAACCAGGCCATGCCTTCACAGGCAGAGCCAAAACAGGCTGAATCTGTGCAGCCAGAGCCAGATCATGCTGACTTCAGTGCACACCACCCCATCCTGGCTCCCTGCCGGGCACCGGATGCGGCCGGCTATCACATAGCCGACGTGCTAGAGACATTCCTTGAGATCGCTCTCCTCAACACCCAAGAGCCAACGCATGTCAGAGGAGGGGTCCTAGACCTCACCCTGGCCACTGCGACTCTGGTGGGGAGGATTGGCTGGCGTGTCGATGAGACCGTCACAAGTAACCATTACGGCACTATAACTACCCTCATGGATGCTGG
This sequence comes from Penaeus chinensis, assembly GCF_019202785.1. NCBI lineage: Eukaryota > Metazoa > Arthropoda > Malacostraca > Decapoda > Penaeidae > Penaeus > Penaeus chinensis. The sequence continues at coordinate 29,578,289 of NC_061837.1, forward strand.
CCCAGCCGAAATCCTAAGACCGAATCCATGATGGAAAATAGACAAGGCCAACTGGCAGGCGTTTCAAAACGCCTTGGCCCTCTGTCTGAGATGCAATGATCCCCCACAAAGCAAAAATGTGAAAGTGCTCGAAGCTAGCCTACTAAACGGCATTAATGAAGCAGCCTCACAGACCATACCCAAAACTCGGCCTGGGTTCAGTAGTCACAAAGACGCCTGGTACTTCAACGACGAGATCAGGGAGGTCAACCACAGGGTGAACATGTGCCGGAAACAATTCCGAAGGCAAAGAACCCCTGACAACTTATCCCTCCAAAGGGAGGCTGTCACGGATGCCAAGGAAACTGCCAACAGAGTCAGGCAGGAAAAGTGGCTGGAATGGTGTGAGTCCTTCTACCACCAAACCACCCTTTCAGAGCTGTGGCAACGGGTCAAGCGAGCTACCAGCCGCTCAGCCCCGAGGTGCACCCATCACGACCCCCAAGCAGAGGCTAACAGACTGGCGCACGAGTTCTCTGCGAGAACGAGCAGCAACAGTCTGCCAGCCGAGCTGAGGGCAAGACAAGAGCATCTACAGCCAGACAGACACGCTCAGATCAGAGAGAGGGCAGCCGAACCCGATAACTCAGACGTTATCTTTTCTCTGGGGGAACTAAGGAAAGCCTATAAAACCAGTTCCAACACAGCCCCGGGCTCTGATGGGATCTCGTACCCCATTCTCTCCCACCTAGGACTAGCAGGTGAGCGTGCACTCTTGCACCTCATCAACAAGTCCTGGGAAACTTCCACTCTACCCCAGAGTTGGAAGAGGGCTACCATAGTTCCCGTCCCAAAACCAAAGGAGCCAGGGAAGTACCCCCCTATTTCTCTGCTCAGCTGCCTGGCCAAGACGGCCGAGAGGATGGTACTAAACCGGCTCCAATGGAAAATGGGTCCCCCGCACGAACACCTCCACGGGTTCACAAGGGGCGTGGGCTCAGCACACAGCATAGCCACGCTCTTAAGCACAATCAGCAAGGGCCCAGCTGTGGTGGTATTCCTTGACCTGGAGAAGGCTTTTGAACTGGCAAGTCCTCCTGCCATTCAGGAAAGCCTGATCCAGAAGGGAATCAGAGGAAAGCTCTTGGCTTGGATAGGTGACTACTTCAGGAACAGGACTGCCAATGTCAAATTCCAGGGTCACCTATCGCAGCACATGCCGCTCGAAAATCGAACGCCACAGGGTGGGATTCTCAGTCCAGCCCTATTTAACACTTTAATGTCTTGCATCCTCAACATAAACCTCCCATTGGGGTGCAAGATCATCTCGTATGCAGACGATCTCGCTATCACCTCCACTGGACCACGCAGCCAGAATAAAGCCCAGCGTTGTCTGGACCTCGTGTCAGAGGAGTGTTGTAGGACAGGACTAAAGATCTCTGCAGCCAAATCCAAAGCCATGGCTCTGAGACAGAGAATTCGAGGCACAAGACTGAAAACCCAGGGAGTGGAATTAGAATGGGTCCAGGCCTACCTTTACCTTGGGGTAAGGATAGACCGAACCCTCTCCTTCCATAAGGAGGTCCAGTACCTGGTTGACCGAACCAAAGCAAGACTGTCTGTCATGAGAACAATGACTGGGAGACGCATAGGGGCCAGACACAAAGTACTAAGATCATTCTATGTACTTGCTGTCCGGCCCATTGTGGACTATGCCTCAGTCGCTCTAATTGCCGCAAAGAAAAAGCACACAGACAAATTAGAGACAGTCCAAAATGAAGCCGCCAGGATCATTCTGGGTGCCCCGAGCTGGACGAAGGTCCTCAACCTCCTGATGGAGGCAAGCCTTCTCCCCCTGGACTCACGAATCGATCTAATGGCAACACAATTCCTGTCAAAGGTCATCCAGGCTCCCAGGAACACAAGCCTAAGACAAAAAAATAGTCGGACGCCTCGAACAAGACAACGAGCTCGTTGCAAACAACTCCTGGCTGTCTCACACAGCCAGGGTGTTGGTACGCCATCAGCTCAAAGAACAGCTTCTTGCTAAGGGCATGGACTCCCCCCATCCCGACTTTGCCGAAGCCCCGCCGTGGGCACTGAGCCTGATAGAGTTCAACATAAATGGTAGTGAAGGGTGGTTGAGTTAGTGATTAGTTGTCAAAGTTGGGCAAAGGAATTGACGAGTAAATGGGTTAAGGTTGGGTAAGGTAATGTATAGGGGTTAGATCAAGTGAAGGATGTATATGCATTTGAGGAATGAAAACAGGTTGTCAAAGCAGAAAGTGTGAGAAGTTGTGGGAGGGATCACGAAAAATCGGTCCCATTTGGCTGGGCTAATTAGATTATTTAAGAATTTTGTAGAGATGGGGGTAGTAGAAGGACGGGGCATGTGGAAAAGGGAGTAGTGTTGAGGGAGGTAGTGTTATGGGGAGGTGGACAATAAGGTTGTAAGGTGGTAATAAGGGAGGATGGGGTAGTTGATGAATAAGGTTGTGGGGGTATAGTTGTTGAAGTTGAGCATGTTGGGAGTAGAAATGTCTCCTGGGGTGTTGATTAGGGTGGATACTGTACTAGTCGGCATTGAGGAGGGGGTATTAGTTGTAGTGTTCAGAGCCGTGGTCAAAGGAGAGCCTGGGGTCAGGGAATCGGGCGAGTTTGAATTGGTGGAGCTATTTGATGAAGAGGCAAGCCTCATTGCCTCTAATAACGGTATGGTTAATGGTTAATGGTTAAAAGCAAACTAAATGTGCTATCTAATAATGGTATAAAATCTTTATTGTTGGCCATGATAAGCCTGGAGTATGTTGGGGAGAGAAACGGTCCACCCCTCAGGGTCCCTTGAGGGATAAGGCTAGACAACTAAGGCAGGGGAATACCGTGCCCATGGCTCCCTCAGGCCGTTCAGGACTGGCACAAAGTCAGCCTTTCATTCTTTCAGCACGGCTCTCACACCTTAGGAAGTGGACAGTAGAAGGGGTTGGTGAAGGGACAGAAACGAAAAAGTAGGAGGGGAAAAAAAAAGACCATGCAAAATTTGTTGAGTCGAGGGCTGAGTTCCAAGGTTGGGGAGTTCCCCAGCATTGGGTCCCAGTCTCCGCCTCCTAAGCCCCCCCCACGACAACAACGGGCAAGGGATTGGGGGGGTACTTAAGGAGAAGTGTGCCTTGGTCGGTCGTACCTTCCTACAGCAGCTCCACAGAGAGGAAACGAGAACCTCCCCCTCGGCCAGCTGGTACTCAGACGCCACAGGCTATGAACCACTGGTACTCTCTGAAGTAATCAACAGAGGTACCGAAGTCATTCTTCACCGAATGCGCCTAGGTTACCACTGTGCATGGCAGATTATCCCAACAATCGAACGCGATGAAAGGTGCTGCAAGCACTGCGGCGAGCCGAACGCCACACTAGTCCACTACTTTAAAAATTGTGACCATACACAATTCCTGAGACAGGGACCGCCCACAACGGCCGCCGTGCTGGTAAAGAGGCTCTGCGAAATGCTTACACCATGGCAGCAGGAGCGCCTGCTGGCAATCCCGCCGCCACGGTAAGCACCGAGTGTCAGACAATTCAATGAGACAGCCGTAAAAAGCTGACACAGGCCGGGCCATATTTAGAAGGCCCGGGCGAAGCTAGAACTTCGCAAACCATAAAAAAGAAGAGTAGCACTGTACTGATATCACATCATTGTACATGAGAAGCACGGGGGCATGTGGAAGAGGGAGTAATGTTGAGGGAGGTAGTATTATGGAGAGGTGGACAATAAGGCTGTAAAGTAGTAACAAGGGAGGATGAGGTAGTTGTTGAAGGTTGTGGGGATAGAGGTGATGAAGTTAAGCATGTTGGGAGAGTATAAATGTCTCCGGGGGGTTTGGTGTTGATTTGGGTGGATAATGTACTAATAGGCATTGAGGAGGGGATAGTAGTTGTAATAGGCATTGAGGAAGGGATAGTAGTTGTAATAGGCATTGAGGAGGGGATAGTAGTTGTAGTGTTCGGAGCCTGGGGTCAGGGAATAGGGAGAGTTTGTATTGGTGGGGCTATTTGATGAAGGGGCAAGCCTCATTGTCCCTA
>NC_061837.1:29592344-29597344 GCF_019202785.1 Penaeus chinensis
AGACTGTGCATAACCTTGGTAGATGAAATACATGCTATCATCCTGAGGAGTTTGGAGCTTAAGGTTTTGCTAGGAATTTTTAGTGCCATGCCACATTAGGCAAATCAGTGTTATGATCTGCAGTACTGTAATACACAAACAGAGAAATATGTACTTAAGCAAAGTAACCAACCTTTTGTGCCCAAGATGGCAGGCCCCACCGAGAACTGATGAGTCGGTGTGTGTGCAATACACCATTTTCTACACGACGTTCAACAACATCTGTGCCAACAACTGCTGGGTTATGAGGATTTGGGTACTTTCTCCACACTGCTTGGGTCACAGTATCCCATGGATGACTGGAGAGAGAAAAAAAAAAGGGTTACGGAGGGTAATAATGGGTAATGATATAATCATAATATCAAAGGAAACTGATACAAATAACAATAAAAATTAATTAATTCTTATGGCAACCTCTTCAGTTTCTTTCCCAAAGAGATGGAAGGTCCCCTTAAGGACTACCAATTTGATTAAAAGATAAGACATTATGGAAAAATTGTATTATTTATATTTATATATATATATATATATATATATATATATATATATATATATATATATATATATAGCAGGTACCTATCATGAGTCACTTCAGACACTTTCATTGGACAACGGGCTCCCCTCATTCGCTGCACGCTTACACAGCACACGTGTATTTAAGCTGCAGACTCCGGAACTGTGATCAGCATTCCCCAATCCTCCAGCAGAACACGAGAACAGAAGCATCAACACAAGGACTACCCAGTCCTTAGCTGACTGGGGAGCCGACTGGGGAGCCTACCGGCTACTCCGTTGATCGCCACTTCACCTTCAGTACCCAGTCATACCTGTGGGCACTCACACCCATACACACTCCATAAAGAGATATAAACCAGTCCAAGTAGTAGATGTAAACAACCACTGGTGACCCTGGAGTGACTCGAATACCAGCCAATTGGCCAATCAGCGTCTCAGCTGTGGACTCCATTCTCATCCTTGCATGATCTTGATCTGTGGTCCTTTCTTCCTTGATAGGGGAGAGGCAATGTGGAGGATGCCACAATCAAATCACTCAGAACAGTTGCCTCCGCACCAAGTTAGCCTGAGTGACACGTCATGGTATTTTGCTCACTAGCTTAGCTTACTCTCTGGAGGGGGAGTATCTATAGCAGCATGATCCTGCAACATGAAGTTCAGCATACTTTCCCAGGTCGGGTCACATTTGGTCCACAGCCTTGTCCTCGCACTCTCAGCAGCAGGCACTTCTCTCAACTGGCTGACAGAGACACCTCTTGGCTCTTTCATTGGACAGCGGGCTCCCCTCGTTCCCTTACACAGCGCTTGTGTACTTAAGCTGAAGAATCCAGAACCAAGATCAGCATTCCCCGATCCTCCAGCAGAACATGACAACAGCAGCAGCAACACAAGGACTACTCTCTCCTTAGCTGACTGGGGAGCCTACTGGCTCCTCTGTTGATCTCCACTTCACCTCCAGCACCCAGCCATACCTGTCGCCACTCAAACCCACACAGTCACTCTTATAAATGGATATAGACCAGTCCAAGTAGTAGATACAAATAACACCTGCTACAAAGTAATATTTTGGCTATGCCCAGACTACTGAAATGTGAAATATTTGCAATTTGTACATTTCATCATCACATTTCCAATATCATGCAATACATTTTAAAGGATGTGTGAAATGTTATTACAAAAAATATTAAAAAATAACAGTGAAATAAGGAGACCCAAGTGAGGTGAGAAGTGTTGGGATAGATTCCAAAATATTCCAAAATAAAGTCTTCTAATAATATTTTGCTTTTAAAAGAATTGCTCAATATGCATACAAATACAATTCAAATTTTTTAATTTCATTATACCTATTAATATAAAATGTTCACCAAGTGAAGGCTTACCAGGAAAGAGGAACATGGTCGAGCACCTTCATGTAAGACATTTATGCTGGCACTCCACCACCACTCCAGTTCCAATAATATAGTGCTAGTTCAGGGTGTCAGAACACCAGGCATCTAAAGCTACATTGTTTAACCCTTTGGCTGCCCAACACTTTTTCACTCACTGTTTACATACGCCAGAACATGTATATTTCCTCATTTCCAGTATGCCACCTGATGCCTAAGGCAGACATATACTATACTATCCATCTCAACCACTTCAAGTAGTGAAAACTAATAATATCAAAATGCAGATGTTCATTTTAACTTGTAGATGGTTAATGGTTAGAAGAAATAAATGTGCTACACATCAAAAGTCATATAGTACTATGGTAAAGTATTGTGGCAAAAAAGATAGAAATGTATTAATAATTAGGATAAAATATGTTAGGAGACATCAAAGGTTGTAGAATGTTATAAGATACTTGAGTAGTGAAAAGAGTATAGAGGGAGGAGCAAATGGAGTATGGCAGGGATTTGTAAAAGGGGAAGGGGTCAAGGGTATAGGGCAAGCCCAGGAGTAGCTGGAGTAATTGGAACAACAAACAATACCAATACTTTAATTTATAATTTGTGATGGAAAATAACAAGAAATTCACTCATGTAACAGTGCAGATAATTCAAACAAGAAATAATAATTATAAGATTGGATGGCAGTGTCAAAGCAAAACATTACCTATGGAGTTTTTAATTCACAGCTGTTTGCATTGTGGGTAATGAAGGCCTCAGTGGGTTCTGAACATGGCCTCATCATCCTGCTGGTCCTGACAAGCCAAGAAAGACAAGAAGTCCCAAACACAGGACAAGACTAAACAGACTGCTGAACTCCTTCACTGTGTACTGTCCACGCTCTATCCTGTCATATATACACTTGGGAAATCTATTGGGGTTTGCTGGAGTGAAGTGCAGAGGCCATGTATTATCAAATTCAGGGTTAATGTTACTGAGAACAATGCATGGAGATAGAGGGAAATGGACATTGCCATCTTATAGAGCATAAAAATTAGAGTTGGAAGCAATACAGGTATATCTGCAGTGGCCTCATATTTACTGGGAATGTGTGTCACCGCTCAGAAGACCAAGTCCACAACACCTTAACACAGCCACAGTTTTTAATATCAGGTTTTCAGCAAGTCTGCACAAGGTGTTAATAAGGGGGAGGGGGGGGTACAAGGGGGGTAAATAGAAGGTAGGAAAGGTTAGATTTGCATTTTGGGTTCACATGCTATCCTGGATTTATTAGGACTCTGTCTCTGGAGGGTGCATCACCCTAAGTAACAAATACCAAATTCAGTCCTATACTGAGTAATTACCATTTTCATACTTAGCAAAGTACATTAGACCATACATACCAATTAGGTAAATATTCAGAATACCTTCGCACAGTCAATCTCGAGGTTATGGTATCGAGGGATTACTCTCATACTCTATCCATATATATAAAAACTATGCCACGGAATCCCCCTATTATGCACTATCGTGGCCCTAATAGTAGGGGAGGGCATGAAAAGTACTAGAGAAATTGCCGGGAAAAATGTGAATGATTTACACAAAATACATCACTACAATAATAATATACAATGAATAAGTTAGTAGACTGTCTAATGCAAGGAGCTCTAACCCCTAAGACCCCTGGGCAGCGGTTGCCCCCCAACCCCTCCTGGAAGACAAAGAGTCCTCCATGTATTCACGGAAGGGTTAAACACATAGTAGAGAGTGAGAGGAATCCACTGATATTACTTTTGTCAGTCAGTCATGCAAAGGTATTCTAAATATCTACCTACCAATTAACCTATGATGTAAAGTTTATCTTGCAGAAAGGAGTCAATGCAAATGCTACTATTATATACCACTAAGAACTTATGCTGTGGAAACCCTCCATTAGTGACAATCTTGGCTCTGATAGCAGGGGAGAGCATGAATGGTATCAGGGAAAGTCCAAGTAAAATATGAATAATATGCACAGAATCAGTCACTAGCATCTATCCCCCTCCCGGAGAGGACAAAGAATCCAACATGTATTAACCCAATGCCGACGGGTATGACGTGTACGGACGTGCTATGCCCACTGTGAGTACTTGTTTGATTGCTTTTACACATAGCTGGCTACACTTGTACTAAGTCATCAATGAGTCAGTTATGAGTACTGCCTGTCTCGCCCGTTTACACTTTTCTTTGATTTACAAAATATTTTATGTTATTTTATTTTGCTGTTACTAATCTTACAAAACATTGTAATAATTATAATGTTTATAATAAGAATAACACCATCGATAATCATAGCACTAGTACAAAATACGTTTTTCCAGCCATTTCAAATCAAGTACGCTCACAAGGTCTACTAATTAACTTCGTTATGGCTAAGCACTAGCAGAGCCATCTATGGGCAGACATTTCACAAAAAATACAGAAAATAGGAACAGCATTTTCCCCATTTTTTGTTCATTTTCCCCGGTGACACTTGGTTAACAGGAGAAAAGAGATTACAAACAAGGTCAAGTCTGTCCAATGCTCCCTCCTGCTGTACATGTGGTGGATTCTTTGCTGTCCTGGCTGATGGTTGGGGGGCAGTAGTTGCAGGGGACCAAATCTCTGTATATTAATTGCAAGTTTCCCCATAATTTCCCCAGTGCCATTCATGCCCTCTCCTGCTATCAGGGCCAAGATTGTGGGTACTGGGAGGGATTTCCGCGGCATTATTTCGATATATTTGGACAGTAGAGAGAGAGAGGACTTTATCCATAACACAATCATCGATTCTGCGAGGGTATACCGAAAAATTACCGAAAGCACCACACCATGCCTCCGTCACGAGACCACCTGGGCTGCCGACCTTGAACCTTCCCCTTCGAGCTGGGGAGCTGTTCATCAAGGGAGATAAGGCTGCCATTCCACACATGCCACTGCGACTATTGTTCTCACTCTTTTCTAGGTAAGAATGGAGAATACATAAAATTGACAGGGAGCATGAAAAATCGACGACCATGTATATTCCTTCCCGTCGCCGGCTCAGCCCGAATGATGCAA
>NC_061837.1:29604844-29607344 GCF_019202785.1 Penaeus chinensis
TACCAGATTAAACAGGTGAACGAATGGGTTAGATTAAATTAATTATAATTATAATCATACCTTTTTAAACGTAGAGTGAACAAACAACCTTGTTTTTATCAGTGGTATGTATGCCACGAAATAAACCTCAAAGCACAACAATTATCTCATCAGCTTATTCTTTATGGAATCTCAGGAATGTCGCGAAGCCCATTCATCGCACTCGTTGCTAAGGGCGTAGAGAGCCTGGCAGACGCAGCAGGTGACGTGTTCGGGGGATGAACTGAGTGTGCGGCGGCAAAGTGACCAGTGGAGGCACTCTGCCATACGAATATCAGGCAAGGAATGAAGGAGAAGGAGAGAACACAGCATATGTCTAATGAAAAAATAGATCAGGAGTGGTCAAATTTCCCAACACAGGAACAATAATGTGCATGAATATAATTATTTATATATATATATATATATATATATATATATATATGTGTGTGTGTGTGTGTGTGTGTGTGTGTGTGTGTCTGTGTGTGTGTGTGTGTGTGTGCAGTCACCCAGTCACTCTTTCATTTAAAACATATCAATTGGTAACTCAGCTACTGTGATTAATGACTGATGAAACAACAAATGTGCCCTAGAACATTCATTTTACAGTGTAGGAAACGGTTTTCTGTTACTGTTCCTAATATTTTCGGCATTAGAGATACCAGTACCTCCCAGATATTGTTTGCATCTACTCTCACATATGCCTTTAAGTGTCCATTTGCTTTTATGCAAGTGATCATGCAGATCTAATGGATCGAAATTATTGGTTGTCCCTATCACCGTTTTAAAAGATCATCACCTTTCCATGGCAAAACAAATATTATACATCCTAATTAATAATAACAAATGAAACAGTAAATAACAATTGCTGGTGTTGATGGTGGTAAGCAAAGTATAGTGCCTGTCAGCTCTCCCCGAGACTATGAAATACGGGGGCTAGTCTGTTTCACGGGTAGAAGGATTCTTTATCTTTAATTGGCAACCCCCTCCTTGCAGGTTAAGCCTTTTAAGGCAGACAGCCAAAAGCGAAAAACCGTGGAAGAGAATTTGGGCCCTCACCACGTATTACCTAAGTATAAGCATGAATGGTAAAACAAATGGAAAAATCAGGAACGACGTTAATGGGAGCACTGCCAGAGCAGCTGTTGTCTCGTCCGGCCGGTCTGGATACATGCGGCAGGTACCAGCCGCCCGTCATCAAGCTACTGTACGCGTAGATAAAACAATGAAATTAGCTACATGAAATATTACCACCTTATTCCAAGCTGGTAAATTTGATAATTTAGTGAAAGAAGAGAAATCAAAATTAGATATAATAGGAGTAAGTGAAACAAGGTGGACAGGAAATGGAAGTTGTAAGAGAGATGGATTTGAGTTTTATATATTCTGGAGGAGTGAAACGTAAAAGGAGAAGGAATTTTACTATCACCTGTAGTTTCAAAACGTCTGGCTGGATATATGTCTATTTCTGACAGTATTGATGGTGAAGATCAAAGCAAATTCAGTGAATCTCAGTGTTATCCAAGAGCATGCACCAACAAGAGATCATACTGATGAAGAAGTTGAAGAATTTTATGGGATGAGAAACCTAGTGAAAAAAAAAAAAACAATCTTGGTGAGGTACAAATGTGAAGAAAATATCTAATTGAAGTGAATAATAGGTATCAAGTGAGGGAATATCAGAAGGTGTAGAGGTGGAGCATGAATATAAAAATTTCAGTCAGCACTAGTAGGATCAGCTGACAAAGTATTACCTGAGAAAACAAGAATCATAAAACAATCATGGATGACACAAGAAATACTTGATTTGATGGATGAGAGAAGAAAATGAAATTAAACACAGAACGGTACAAAGAGTTAGATTATGAAATCAAGAGAAAGGTGTAGAGAAAGAAAAGAATGGATTGTGTTGAAATTGAAGATCTGGACAAAGCTAATTCACCAAGAATACATGATATGAACAAGAAATTTGGAGGCAAGAAGGGGATCTCTAGAAACAGTGTCATTAAAGATAAGGATGGTAACGTCTTGGTTGAAATCGAGGGGGTAAAGAATAGATGGGAAGAGTATGTAAAAATGTTATGTAATGATAATAGAGGATATATATACCAATTTGAAGATACTTTGTCAGGACCTACAATTATGTTGGATGAAGTAAGAGCAGCAATAAAAGCTATGAAAAAAGGAAAGGCAGCAGGAGAAAATGGAATTGTGATAATGATAGAAGCTGCGGGAGAATTAGGAATAAGGGAGATAATTGATTTAGCGAATATAATTTATGACGGTGGATATGTTCCAGAAGCAATGAAAAAATGAAAGAAAATAGGTACCTTAGAATGTTCTAAACACATAACCGTTAACATTATGAGTCAATTTGGTAAAGTATTGTTGAGAGTTATAATGAATGGATTGCGAGGAAGGAATGATAATAGAAAGAACAGTTGAAATGCAGAAGAATGTTTTTTATGTGTTTTGTGGATTT
>NC_061837.1:29612344-29614844 GCF_019202785.1 Penaeus chinensis
TAATGGACATATTAGATTAGAACATAAATATGGTACATGAGCAGAGAAATGGATAGAGTAATTGCAACAACGGTGGTTTCTTGATCAGGTATCGGTCTTTATCAATTTACTCTTATATGGAGTGAAAATATTTTGAAAGTCCTAGATGATATCAGCTGAAATATTATACATTTCTTATAATAAAAAGTTTTTCCTTTGACATTTACAGTAAGTGTCTGTTAAATGCCCTTTAAAGGAATGGAAGCACTACAACACTTATTTAGTGAGAGCAGAAGTTCAACCTTGAAATAGTGAATATGTGAATAGCCAACAGCACGAGATAATTCGAGGCTAAAATGTAATTGATTTCAAACTGTTACAGTCGTGGAGTTAGATACATATTAAGAATATGCAATAAATAAAAACAGCAGAGGTAAAGTCACGAGTACTTAAGTTATTAAAGAAAGAACAGCAGAAGTAAAATCACGAGAACTAAGGTTATTTCACAGGGCTTAAATACTTGATTCTGGATTCTGAACACCCAGAATGTGTCATTCCGGAGAGCTAAATTTTCGCAACAAGCATTACAAATAACAGAAACCATATATTTACTTCAATGTATTTGCACTCGGTAGCGCCATATTTTGAGAGCTAAAGCTAATTAACACTGGATCAGGATGTTGAATTTCCCTTAATCTTCACTTCCATAGTAAAGGATAACAATGGGCCAGCAAGGGCACAGTACCAGGCTCCGCTCTTTTTGTGATTTATCTCATGGAGTCAGCTTACCAAGCATGTGGAATCACTGCCGTGTAATAGCATAACCCAGGTGGCCAGAGTTTCAAGGTTCCAAGGCTAGAAACTTTACCATATTTTTTTTCAGGATTATCAATATAAAGAACATACTCAGCAGGGAAGAGAACAAATCAGCAGAGTAGCGTAAGTTCTAAAAGAGATGCAACTTTCGGTATAAAGTTAAAAGCTTCAAGGACCGAGTAAAAGACTAGAACCTAACGCCGAAGTGAAGAAAACTGAGCATACTGGCCAAGAATTTCATTTCAAGATAGAAGATTCTCAGCAAAGAAGACAGAAGAACGAAGAAAGGAGCCTTTAATCTGCAGGTGTAACAAGATGACTTAAATCTGAATCAATTTAAGACAGAGAGAAAAAAAGGAGAAAACTAATTAATGAGTTTTTTTGAGTGACTTTCAATATTAAGAAAATAACAACCTTAGCTTAGCCACAAAACCGAGGGAGATATTGCAGGAACTTACCCAATGGTCCTCTGTATTGTCCACGCCATACCTCAAGCGTAGAGGCAACTGCGGGACTTTTAACTAAACTCTGTAACACAACAACTAGAGTTAATAGAATATTCAATCTTGACACCGATACCTTGAAACTGTCACCACAGATGCATTGTTACATTTCGTGAGAAGTTAGTATATCATATATGAATATGTATCTGTAAGTGACATTACCCGACCCGCCTATTATATGGTCAGATGATAATAATATCTTCAATATTATTGATAACAAAGAACCCAATTATAGGATTATAATTCTGTAATCCAGGGATTAGCTTTTACAATGTGAAAACACATGACGCTTTACATCAGTAGAACATCAGCGTACTCACTCACACCGCTTGCTTTAGGGAGCCTTACGACATCATTAAGAACAGTTATTTTTTGTGATACGGGGCAGTATAATGATTCGAAGGTGACCTTATCACTTGGAGTAAATTCTAAAATAGATAAATAAATAAATAAAAGCAAGGTACTGAAGAATCGAAAACTGCTACAACGCAAAATCAAAGATAAAATACAAGCATGCAGAAAAATGTCAGCATACATGTCAAGGCTGCATGTCACACTGCAGGCAAGATACATGAGAGCAGCAGGCTCATGTAACATATCTACTTTATATATATGCTTGATATAATCTAACAAAACATGAGAGTGCCAACGGTAGCATATGATCGGAATTAAAAGAATGACTTTTATAATTATAGAAATAAAAGTAGACAGACAATGGTTTTCGGTAGACGTTTAGTTGGTCATTTTTACTTTCGGTAAACATTATGATCATTATCATCATTATTTATTTGTTTCTGTTATTACCATTATCATTATTATTAAGATTATTATCATTGTTATTTTCATTATAATTACTATCATCATCATTATTATCATTGGCATTAATATCATTATTATTAACATAATCATCGTCATTAATATCGTTATTATTATTACCATCATTAATAGCGTTATTATCATCATCATCATCATCATCAGTATCATTATTATCATCATCATCATCATTAATATCATTATCATCATCATTAATATCATAATTATTATCATCATCCTTAATATCATTATTATTATTATCATCATCATCATTAATATCATTATCATCATCATTAATATCGTTATCATCATCACCATCATCATCAATATCATTATTATCACCATCATCATCATCATCATAATTAATATGCTATGATTTTTCTAGTATT
>NC_061837.1:29617344-29634844 GCF_019202785.1 Penaeus chinensis
AATGTCATAGCCCAATAGACTAGTGTTTGTGGATGTCGTTAAAGTTAGTACAATCGCAGGGATACCACTTGTTTTGTGTTTTTCAAACCATTCACAATACTGTGGGCTTCCCAAGGTCACAGATGGAGTTATGTCCCCAGTAAATTAGTACCGAATCAAGTGTCACCTAAATAATATTGTTTTTATATCTGCCTTATTGTAAGTGTATTTAGCATTTCCAAATGTTTTATGTGTTTTTCACATTTCTTCGACGAAATTTAATACAATTTGCAATAACAGTGTATGCACAATGTCGCCTGTCCAAAGCAGGCTTTTTTGGCTATACCTGTCATTTTGGCCCTCCTAGCAAACTAAATTGAGAATGAAAGGAAAACCGCCACAGTAAGAAAATGAAATTGAAATGTAACGTTTCGAACTCTTCACGAGTTCCTCTTCAGACGAATGATTAACCTAAATGGATCCATTTTGGTTTATCATTCGTCTGAAGAGGAACTCGTGAAGAGTTCGAAACGTTACATTTCAATTTCATTTTCTTACTGTGGCGGTTTTCCTTTCATCTTTGTGTACATGTTACTGTGTTTGTCTTTGTGTAAATTGAGAATGTATCATGTCAGCTATGACTATGGATGTACTAGTACGACCTTACATTATATTTTGGAGCAAATACCAAACTTTGAATTATTCATCTCATTCTGGATGGGAGCTTCACACACCATATTGGACAATGCCCCGGGGGCTGCATGCAATCAGTCACTTGCGGAAAAAATCAAAAGTATGGAAAACATTTAATTTTCCGACCCTCTTTTAATTTTGCTGCATCATATACAACCTTCGAGTGAATAAGACTAAAATATATTTTTGAGGGGCTGTAGATCCTGCAGTAATGGCCAAACAAGCAAACAGCAATTTAACACACATATCTTAGAGCAGGTACAGTGCATGTGGCATTAGTGTACATTCCACTTATTGGCTAGATGGTAAGTATTCATGCTAGCATTTTAAAAACTAGCATGCCCTAATTGCAACACTGAGTGAGGCTTAGATTTGCTATTTGTTACCAAGAGTGACACACCCTCCAAAGACGAAGTCCCAAAATAAGGCTATCATGAGAACCGAAAATTTCAAGCTAAACCTTTCCGACCTTCTGTTTATTCCCTAGATGAGGAACACCTATGTACCTCCCTTTATTAGCACTTTGTGTCAAATTACAGAATACACGACATTAAGAACTCTGGCTGTTATGGACTTGTGATTTGTGATTTGTATATATGTATATATATGTATATATATGTATATATATGTATATATATGTATATATATGTATATATATGTATATATATGTATATATATGTATATATATGTATATATATGTATATATATGTATATATATGTATATATATGTATATATATGTATATATATGTATATATATATATATATATATATATATATATATATATATATATATATATATATATATATATGCTCATTGTGTGTGTGTGTGTGTGTGTGTGTGTTTGTGGGTGTGTGGTTGTGGGTGGGTAGGTGTGTGGGGGTGTGTGGGTGTGTGGGTGGGTGCATGCGTGGGTGTGCGTGTGCCTGTGCGTGTGCATGTGTGTGCCTTGTATACCTATATGCTTTGAAAGTAGATGTGGAATGTAGGTTACCAGACCATGTTTTTTGTGGTTAGTTTTTGAGTGCCAAATTCATGTTTCAGATATTGTACACAGCAAGAAACTGAATCTGGGACTTTTTGAAGAGGAGTTTTTCCTACACCCTGATGAGACCTCCTCAGTCCTCCATGGAATTGGTCTTCTCAAGTAAGTTTGTCTGAAAAAATAATTCTTTTGGTTCCTTGAGTTGTTCCTTTCTTTTTTCTCCTTTACATCTCTGTTATTTTTGTTTTGTTATTAGACTAGTAATAGTGACTTGTATTATTATTATTATTATTGTTATTGTTATTGTTGTTGATATTAATATTATTATTAATAATATTGTTATTATTAGTAGTGTCAGTTTTAGCATTGTTATTAAACTATTATTGATATTGTTGTAATTTTCATCATCATCATTACCATCATCTTGGCCATTAACCTCTTGGATCTGGATGCTTCCCTGCCTTCAGACTCCAGACATTAAGCTTTCTTGAGTGGCCAGTCTGACAGGTTTGTGGCTTGTAGGCTGGGTGCACACAAACACTCAGTGTCAAGACTCCATGCCTCCCTTTTACAATGCTATTATCTCATTCGGCATAAGCATTTTTTTCCTTGCACAGACTCCATATCATATCTATAGGTAATTCATATCTCAGTGCAGTAATGATAATAAAATTCTCTTGACTGTATTTTCCCATCACCTCGCCCCTCAGTCAACTGTTTCCATGTCATCCAGATCACAGGGGTTAATACATTCTCATTAAGATCAATGCCTTTATTATTATCACATTCATTATTTGCAGCTGCAGATACTTTTGTCTTTTTTATGAATTGGTTTTATAATTGTTTATACTCAATTTGGATGAATACTTGAGATATAATTGTCTCTCATAATCTTTACTTCCTATAGTTTCTATTGAGATATGTATTATGTATTATTTAACCTTGGTGCAAGGGCATGTGGGTATATGTACTGTCCACTGTGAATTTTTGGCTTACACAGATGTTTCCACAAGTACTCAGCCATTAAGGAGTCAGTACCCAATTCCTTGAATTTTCAGGGAAAATGCTATTTAAATTGATAATGTTATTGCTACTGATATTACAATTATTTAAATGTTAAATGCTGGTACCTAATAGTGTAAACAAAATCAGTGAACTAAAAGCTAAAATCACTGTGGACATGGCATGAATGTCATGCCATCCCAACACAGAGAGTTAAGTGTTTGTGTGTTTTTTTTAAGGTCAGAAGAGTGTATAATAAATTCTAGTTTAGTTGGAAATTTAGAGAAACAAGTATTTAATTTTTATTTTTTTTTTTACTACCAGATTAAAGACACTACCAAGTTCTCAAGAGGCAGAGGGAAAGAAGAAGAAAAAAGGCAAGAAAAAAGCTAAAGAAGAGGACAAATCGGTGAATGAGACAGCGAAGGAGAAGAGGAAAAGGAATGCAAGTCCAGATGTTCTGCCACCACAGAGGAGAGAGGAAAGAAGGGAAAGAAGAATAAAGGTAGAGGATGTAATAAGCACTTCTGAGAGTGATTCTAATGTTAGAGAAGAAACTTCAAGGAAACGTAAAAGAGCATCAACTTCAGAAGAGGAGAGTTCCATAGAAGAAAGCAGAGGGAAAAGAAAAAGTAAAAGAAGTAAGTTTTCAAAACTTGAAGCAAATTTCTGTGATGTAAATGAAAGTAAAATACATAGTGTGAGTAATAGTGACTTGTTAACTGAATCAGACAGTGAAACAGAACATTTAACAAATCTTGGGAGAAGGAGGAATGTTCCATATTTGGGTGGTGGAAGCTGTCGAAGGAAAAGCAGAAATGAAATGTCCAGTTTGCAGTCAACTGGAAGAAGCAATGACTATGAAATAGGAACAGACATAAAGTGGAAAAAGAAAACTAAAGTCATTGAAGAATTTGAGATAGATGGAGATGAGTTACAAGAGCTGTACTGTAAAAAAGGAACAAAAGGTCAGCAAATTGAATTGGGATTTGAAGAGAGTAGGAGTAGCAAGAGAAATAGATTTCAAAACTTAGCAGTAGATTATGAGTTAGGGAATTTAAGATCAAAGAAGAAATCAGGTGAAACAGACATCATTGAAAAACAGAAGGAACTAGAACGTAGATATTTGGAAGACAAAAAGTCTCAGGTAAAAGTTGTATCCACAAGTACTGTTATTAACTTGCTAAGTGATGATTCTTTGGATGATGAATCCTCTGATAAAAGTGAAAAAACTGTTGGTGAAAAATTATCAAATATCAGATCATATGAACAAGATGATGGTCCTCATGCAGCTGATTCAGTGACTGATCCTTCTGCAAGCTTTGAGCCATGTGGCCCACTTAAAACAGGAAAGAGAAAAAGAATAAGAAAACACAAGAAAAAGAAACGTAATGAACAGCAGAGTGTGATAGAAAATGAAACTACATATGGGAATATACCTGAGAAGGCAGTATTTGATAGAGAAGTAGCATACAATTTTCCATTTGCAAAACCAAGAAGTACAAAACAAGGAATGCAGCCTATAAATCAGGGCAAACATGTGTTTTTCGAAAGTGAAGAAGAAATAATTTCCAATAATGAAAAAGAGAGAAGTTCCGTTCATGATGTTGAGGTTCTCGCAACTGCTTCCAGTATATTTAGAAAAGATTCTCAGCTTCCAGAGCAAAGCAGTAGAAAGGAAAGTTTTAGACAAACGCGTCAAAGATTGACAGAACCAGTTGTTGTTGAAATTGAAGGAGAAGCTACACTACCTAGCAGTTCATCAGTTTTTGCACCAAGTAGATATCAACCCCAAAGGAGACAAATTCCTAGTTTCAGTGACAGGCAGTTTAAGAAGCACAAAAAAGAGGATTCAGATGTATTGTTCCCAGGGCAAGATGTTGAAGAAGAATTACATCTGGGAGACAAATTTAGATATTCTACACCAGTCATGAAGAAGAAACCACCAGTACAAGTCCAAGATGATGAATGTATACAGATGCTACGGTCTGAAGATTATCCATCAGTTGAAAACAAGGCCATTTCCCTTCCATCTCAGCCAAGCGATGACACTGATGATTTAGCCACCTTCAAAAGAATTTGTGAAAATAATACCCTTATGGTTGTAAAGGTTGATCCAAGAAGGAGACCTCAAGTAAAGCCTCAAGTAAGAGAAACAAACAAGACAGGTAACACTCTAAACCTTGGTCCACCAAGCCATTCAGACCACTGTACTGTAGATGTAAGTGAAGAAAGTAGACAGACCTTCCATAATCTGACAATGATTGAAAATAGTGATATGACTTTAATCATTCCAAGGGCTCGAAGGTCATTGCGAGGTTCTGAAGAAAAAAGTGTAGGTGAGAGAAATACAAATTATGCTAATTCAGGAAATAATGTGGAGCAAGAGAACTGCTCACAGTCTGGGAATGGCACATGTACAGAAGTTCCACAACCTCATGATTCTATAAATTCAATGCAAGACAGAAGAAACAGAAGTAAAAGTTGTGAAATTATTGAGAATAACATGGAAAGAACTCAACTGAACCA
The DNA here is from genome assembly GCF_019202785.1 of Penaeus chinensis. Classification (NCBI taxonomy): domain Eukaryota; kingdom Metazoa; phylum Arthropoda; class Malacostraca; order Decapoda; family Penaeidae; genus Penaeus; species Penaeus chinensis. Next base: position 29,622,532 of record NC_061837.1, read on the forward strand.
TCCCAGTAATTCTAATTCAAGCTCAGTGGATACAAACAGTAAGTTATCTCCAAATAAGCCTGAATTTGGAATGCATTCGCATTACAGAAAAAAAAATAGGCCAAGGGTTTTTCAGTCTGTTGGTGCAGTTCTTGCCAGTCTTAAGTATTCAAATGAGGAAGGCAGAGAACCAATTGCTGAACCCACTTCAGGCAAGGAAAAGGTTCATGAGGCAGCTCTTGAGCAAAAACTGTCACAGGCAGAAGTGTATGCATCAAAACAGTCTTCTGATGCACATAAAGATTTCAGTACAGAAAGTAATAATGTACTCAAAGAAAATGTAAATCAAACTGATGGTTCAAGAGCAGTAGAGGATGATGACATTGTTCACTTGGAAAGTGATGAAGAAGACCATGTTGTCCAAACTAAAAATGTAGTACCTGAAACTTTAGATGATTTAGACGTCATTGAGGAGAGAAGAGAGAGGATGCAGGGAATTGCAGAACGAGGAGAGTTAAGTGATGTGCAAAGACATCAAGAAATTATGTTTTCAGAACAATTTAAAAATATTCCAGGTATCATGGAAGCTGTTCCAGAAGGATACAGAGGTTTCCCAGAAATTCTAGCAAAGGTGCTAGGAGGAGGAGTTTCAATGAAGCATCTTCTTCCAGAGCAAGAGACCATGTCACATAGAGAGAATGAGTTAATTTCTAAAGATAGTGTGAAAGAAAAGCAGGAGGTTACTCTTGATGATGAAAAGAGTAATCAGCTTGTTTCACAAACTAGACAAGATATTTCAGTAAACAAAGTGCATAGTGTGCCAGAAGAAGCCAGTGATATAGTGCCAGAGGACAGAGAAAATTTGATACTTGAAAGGAGAAAGAATGAAGACTTAGGAGAAATATCAGAAGTTGTATCAGGAAAATTAAAGGGAAAGGAAGAGGAGGTTGTGCTAGATGAGTTTCCTGAAGACAAAAAGAGGTCCCCAATGAGAGATGATTTGTGTATTACAAAAGAAGTCCAAGAAAGAGTTTTGCAGAAAGTAGAGGATGAAGATATCAGAGTGGTGGTTGATGATGATGTTAATGTGCCAGGAGACCTAAATAATGACAGAGCTGTTGTGAATAAAAATGATGACAGTAGATCAGATGTGAAAGTTGTACCAGAAACTGAGGATTCTTCAAAGGAAATGAAGGATGATATGAAGAAGACTAAAATGGAGGTAAGATATTAATTTATCTATATTATATAATAAGACAAATGTTGGGTTCTATTTTTTAGGTTTCAGTTTATGTGTATATTAAATGTCATCCATTTCAGTAGTTCCCATCTTCCCTTCAGTATGAAATTCATTACCTCATTTGTTTCCTGTTTGTCTGCACAGACTCTTTCATTACTCACTGGTTCTCTTCCAATCCCATGCCCATTGTTGTCCTGGGGGGCTTTGAGGATCTCCCCTACCTTGGGTCTCAGCTCTTGGCTAAACCAATTTTTTTTTCCCTCCTTTCCCTTTCCTTATCTTTTCCAACCCCTTCCCCTGTCCACTTCCTAAAGGATAAAAGAATGACTGTGCCAGTCCTAAACAGCCTCAGGGAGCCATGGGCAGGGTATTCCCGATTAATTGTCGAGCCCTTACCCCATATGGAGATCCTGAGTAGTGGACTGCTTCTCTTCTCTACACATTTTAGGCTTACCATGGCCAGAGATGGACATTTTGTACCCATATTAGGGGCATTGAGACTTTTAATTTTATCAACTAGCCTCCCTGGATATAACTTCTCTGGTTAACTGACCCCTGACTCTCCACTGGTACTATAAATTCCTCCTCAACACACACTGTCAACATGACCTATTCTGTATCATTTCCCCAGGTATAACTCAGCCTTCGAAGACATTTCTGTCTCTCTCCCAACATCCTCCACACAATCTCCTCCTGTACAGCCTTCTTCATTTACTGACTTCTTCGCCCTAATAACAACTCTTCATCCTCACTGCCCTCACTCCACACCACTCCCTCTTCCTCCTGTGCTTGTCTGTCTGTAATTCCCACATCTACAAACCTTTTAACAACCCTTTTTAGCCCAGCCAAGTGTGACTGATGTTTTGTTTCCCCATACAACCCCTTACTCTGACAATACTCTTCTCTTCCAATAATGTCTCCAAAAACAAGTAGGCAGAGTTTCCTTTTACAGCCGTTCTAATCGTTCACACCTTGTAACAGTTGCATCTGAGTCCCTGGTTGACATTATTGGTAAACCTATTCTAGCCCAATTCCACTCTTCCTTAAGTACTTGTACCAGAACTATTTCCATATCCCTGGCTGACTGCCTTGTCTGCGACATGGATTGGTCAGACTGTGAAAACGACTTGCTTGCCTGCAACATTGACTGTGACGTAGTAGCAGTATGATGCAGTATGCTCACTATTTCCCCCAAAGGACACTGTAAATCTTACATCAATTTTAGCTTGATTACCCTCTGTAGACATGACCTTCCCCATGATGTCTTTCTTGGTGGTGAGTCAAGCCCTGTTAGACCATATTGACCCCAGCCCCTTTCAATGTCAGAAGTGTCCCGGTCAAAATTCTGCATCCAGATCCATCACTTTCCTGGTGTATCTGGACATCCAAAACTTCCTAAACATGACCCAAGAGAATACCCCCTCTCATCTGCCCTCTAATCTCTCTGCTCACATTCTCGCTACATTCAGAGTGACTTCTGACATCCATCTTCCTCTTCCTCATATCAGCCCCCTACCCTTCTGCTCCAACTACCTTTCCTCATAGTTGCTGATATAAACTATCACCATAATCTTTAGGGTGATTTTCTAAGGCAGTTTCCTGGAACACTTTTTTTCAAATACTGACTTTGTCCTTCTTAATTCAGATCCTGTACCCACTGTGACATGCATACCAAATCCTTCTCATGCCTTTACCTTCCTCTTTGCTCCCCTTCCTTTTATCTAGACTTTTATTGGTCAGTTCTGAACCAATATTCAGCAGTAATTAAACAACTAGACTCTTTACTCCCCACAGTTTTAAAGCCTTTATCCTACCTTTTATGAAATCCAGTAAAACTGCAACCTCCCTCAAGATAACCATCCCATTGCTCTGACTAGTTGCTTATGGAAAATACTAGAGAGAATGTTAAAAATCTGCTTAATGTGGTACTTTGAATCTCATGCCCTTCTCTCATCTTCCTAGGTTGGATTCTACTATGCTTAAAATACAGCTGATCCACTTGCACATTTTGAAACAAATATCACATATCATTGCACGCAATGACTCCATATTAGCTGTTTTCTTTGACTTGGAAAAAGCATATGATACCACATGGCATTACCACATTCTTTAGCAATTATCTTCTCATGGCATACAGTAATATATCATCATCATCATCATCAGCCTGAATCAATCCACTACAAAATGTAGGCCTTTCCCAGTCTTTTCCAACTTTGTCTGTCTTGCATTTTTTGTTTCCAGTCTTGGCCCCCAAATTTCGTTATTTCGTCATACATCTTGTCATGACGAACAAGATGTATGGTCTGGCTCTTGGCCTCTTTATGTTATCTATAGCCCAGTCTGTTACTTTCTTTGTCCATCTGTCATCCTTTCTTCAGCATATATGACCTGCCCATTGCAATTTTTTCTTTTTGATTTTCCCAAGTATGTCTTCCATTTTGTCTGTTCCCTGATCCACATTACCCTCATTCGATCTCTTAGGCTAATTCCCAGCTTCAACCTGTCCATCCCTCTCTGGGCACTTGTATGTTTTCTTCCCAGTAATTTGGTTGTAGTCCATGTTTCTGGTCAAGAGGTCATAACTAGGAGGATGCACTGGTTAAAGATTTTCCTTTTTAAACATAATGGCAAGGAGCCTCTTAGCATGCTACTGTGTCTGCCGAAGGCGCTCCAGTCTAGACTGACGCATCACTTATTTTCCTCTTCCTTAGATGTGTTTGTCTGAACTTGTCCACTACCTCTAGTGGTTTGCCTTGTACATGTATCTGTTGAACATGATATTAGTCTTTTTCTTGTTCATCTTGACTTTCAGACTTTCTCTATTCAGATCGTTTATTAGTTGCTGCATTTTATTTGCAGATTCAATGAAGAAGAGAATATCATCTGTTAATCTTGGATTGTTTAGGTATTCGTCTGCTATTTTGATACCCTTTTCATTCCATTCTAGCATTTTGAATATTTCCTCAAGGCAAGCTATAAACAGTTTTGGTGAGAAGGTGTCACCCTGTTTAACACCTTTTTTAACCCATTCATGACGAGTCACACCTATAGGCGTCATAACAATGCGCTCGAAATGTGGCGTTCGGCGGCGCGCCAAAGCGCTCCGAGGCAATGATTAGGCGTGATGTACCGAATTCACTCACTCAAAGTTGGCGCGTTGCCGTGGTTCGCCAGAGCGTAGTGTTTTTTTTTAGTTTTCTACACCTGTCGCCAATGGGTTAATTGGTATTTTATTGGTTTCCGTGTGGAGCTTGATGGTTGCTGTCCCATCTTTGTATATATCTTCCAATATTTTACAATATACCTCCTTTACTCCCTGTCTTCGAATAGCTTCTAGTACTGCTGGTATTTGTACAGAGTCAAATGCCTTTTCGTAATCAATGAATGCCATACACAGTGGTTTCCAAATGCCTTTTCATAATCAATAAAGGCCATACACTGTGGTTTCTGATATTCATTTATTTTTTCTCTTATTTGGGTGAGTTTGGTCTGTTGTTGAGAATCCACTGTGTTCTATAGGCTGGTTAGAATCCAGACTGTCAGAGATGTGAGTTGTGATGACTTTTGTGAACAGTTTGTATGTAACTGAAACGAGGCTTATGGGTCAGTAGTTTTTTAGATCCTTTCTATCCCCTTTTTTATGTTTCAAAATAATTGTTGCATTTTTCCAGGCTTTCAGAGTTTTTCCATTGCAAAGGCATTTGTTAAAAAGATTGGCTAGTTTCACTGTTGCAATTTCTCCTGCATCTAATAAAAGGTCCATACTAATTCAGTCTTTACCTAATGTTTCCCCTCTCTTCATACCTTTAAGTGCTCTTTTTATTTCTTCTGTTGTTATGTTAGGAACATCTCTAGTTACTGCTTTAGCTTATATCTGTGTCTGTTCATTTGAGTTGTATAGATCCTTATAAAAGTCTTCCACAGCTTTTATGATTTCATTCTTATTATATGTCACTTATCAGTCTGGTGTCTTTATTGCATACATTTGATTTTACCCTATTCTGAGTCTCCTGAGATCACTGTCTCATTTATTATTTAAGTATTGAATTTCTTAACGTCTCTACTTTTTATTTATAGTCTTTGTTAGTTTAGCTAATTCTATTTTGTCCCTATTTGACGATACTCTCATGACCCTACATTTTTCCAGAAGCTGTTTAGTTTCTACAGAGAGCTTGCTGGAGCTTTGCTTGATGGTCTTACCGCCTGCTTCAAGTGCAGCTTCCTTTATTATGTCGTTTAACTTTTTGTTGATTTGGTCAATGTTGAGATCTTTGTTGCTGAGAAGTGAATATCTGTTTAGGATTTCATTATTTATATGTTTATTCATATATTTCTTTATATTTTTATTTATATATTTATTTATTTATTTATTTATATTAATATATTTATATTTATATTTACATATTTATATACATTTATTTGTACATATATTTAAATATATATTTTATATACAAATACACGTATGTGTGTGTGTGTGTGTGTGTGTGTGTGTGTGTGTGTGTGTGTGTGTGTGTGTGTGTGTGTGTGTGTGTGTCTGCGTCTGCATGTGTGTCTGTGTGTGTGTGAGTGTGAGTGTGAGTGTGAGTGTGTTGTACATATACAGAGTATTGCCAGATTGTCCATGCATTATTACAGTATATGCTTTAAGGTGTTTATTACTGTACAATTTCATATGAGAACTTTTCTTCCAGCAGATTATTGAATTGGCGAAGTCAGCTGAAGATGATGATTTTGAAAAGTTTCCGCTGATGGAATCTGCTCCTAGAGTGGGGGAGCTTATTGCGCTGAAAGTAGTTAGCCTTGATGAAGGTTATCGTCCTGTATACTCGAACTATGTAAAGGCACAAATATTGGCAGTGAAAGGATGGAAAATAAAGCTAAGATATATTGGTAAGTTTATGGTACCTTTCAAAATATTCTTCATAAAATATACATATATATGCATGATAAAATATACATATATATGTGTGTGCATACGCACATTGTGTGTGTGTGTGTGTGTGTGTGTGTGTGTGTGTGTGTGTGTGTGTGTGTGTGTGTGTGTGTGTGTGTGTGTGTATGTGTGTGTGTGTGTGTGTGTATGTTTGTGTGTGTGTCTGCACACACACACACACACACACAGGGTGGGTGCTTCATGCTTGGGGTGATGTGAAGCGATGGTGTGGTAGCCTAGTTAGTGTTAAGTGCTTTGCATGCCTTCTCGCTTACAGCTGCCACCACAGGCTTGCCTGGTGCGCAAAGGGAGCAGCTATGCATAAGACTCCCCTGCCAGCTCATAGCCTCGGGTGGGAAGAGGGGGTTACCCGTCATGCCATCTGGGTCCCAGCAGCTGCCAAACTGGCGTGATGCTTGTGGGGGAAAGCCCCACGGAGCCCTGCAGGCAGATTATGGGACCTGCAGCCCACCAACCTCCTCTATATGGGGCGGCATCGGTAGGGGTGGCAGAGGTGGCGCCCATCCGGAGTGACTGCCTGAAGTTAGACCTCAGGCGGGCTGTCAGGGTGGGCCCTTGGGGCTGATCTCTTGGAGGTGAGAAGACCTGGCAGCGGCGCGATTAGTGTGGGTGGCTACACTTATTACTGGTCGGGCTGCAGCGATGGCCACCATCTCCAGGGAGTAGCCATAGCCATCTCCAGCAGACTTCAACCCTCGGTAGTAGAGGTCACTCCAGTCGATAAGCATATTATGGTATTGAGAATGAAGCTATCATTTGGCTTCATGTCTCTTATTGCTGTATACGCTCCTACGGATGTATATAAACTTGAGGTGAAAATTGTATCTGTGGCAGACAATTGTCCTCGACAAGATATTTGTATTGTTCTGGGTGACTTCAATGCTGGCTATGAGATGTCTGTCGATCCTCATGGCTCAGGGCTCCTGGTATGAGCGTTCTGACCCGCATCATTGGACTTGGTATAGCGATTCGAGTAGTGTGGCCAAGGAGATCGACCACATCCTCGATTGTCAGGGGATCGCAACTTGCACTGTTCTCTGGTGCGCAGGAGTAGGTCACTGTTGAGAAGGGATAAGGAACAGTTTATCAGTAATCTTGCAGAGGAGGTCGAAAGCCAATTCTTAGTAAATGACCTTCGTCCTGCCTACCAAGCCCTGAGAAAGCTGAACTCCAAGCCCTGAGAAAGCTGAACTCCAAGCCCTCCTCACAGACGACTGCAGTCCGCTCAGCAAGTGGCCAGATAATCTTATATCCTGATGGGGTGCGTGTGCATTGTGCTGAGTATTTTGAGCAGTTGTATCAGGTTGATCCACCAACAGTTAACATGGATGTGGGTAATGTTGAGATTCCTCTGCCAGACACACCCATCAGTGAGGATCCACCCTCTCCAAGCTGAAGAGTGGTAAAGCAGCAGGTGTTTGTGGCATCCCATTTTAATTATTAGAGGCTGGTGGAGAACCTATGGCAAGGGGCTTGCATGCAGTCCTGTCTGCCATCTGGCAGACTGGTACCATTCCCCCTGACCTGCTGAGGGGGTCATCCCTCTCTGGAAGGGGAAAAGGGGATCATTGGGACTGCAGCAATCACCGAGGCATTACACTACTCAGTGTACCAGGCAAGGTACTCGCACACATCCTACTAAGGAATATCAGAAACCACCTGCTGAGGCACCAAAGGCCGAAGCAATCTGGATTCACTCCTGGTAAGTCCACAATAGACAGCATCCTGGCACTTCGAGTCATTGTAGAGCGCCGTTGTGAGTTCGGACGTGGGCTTCTCACAGCCTACATCGACCTCAAGGAGGCGGTTGATACGGTGCATCGCAAATCATTCTGGGAGATCCTTAGGCTAAGAGGAATTCCAACAAGGATTGTTGGATTAATAGAAACCTGTATACAGGCACTGAAAGTGCTGTAAAGTGTGGTGGGGACCTGTCGAGCTTCTTCCCTGTTAGTTCAGGCATGAGGCAAGGCTGTGTTCTTGCACCAACACTTTTCAACACTTGTATGGATTGGATACTGGGTAGAGCTACTGTCCAAAGTCACTGTGGAGCAACTCTGGGCAACAAGGTTACAGACCTTGACTTTGCAGTTAATGTTGCCATTCTATCTGAATCTCTGGAAACCCTAGTGGCGGCTCTTGATGCATTTAGCAATGAAGCGAAGCCCCTGGGGCTAGAGGTCTCCTGGACCAAGACCAAGATCCAGGATTTTGGAGGCGTACTAGGAGACCCTGTGCAGTCGGTACGTGTTTGCGGTGAAAACATCGAAGTCACAGATAGTTTTATATACCTCGGTAGTGCAGTTCACAACTCTGCTGTCAGACCAGGAAGTCAGTAGACGGATTGGCCTGGCAGCAGCGGTCATGAAATCTCTCAACAAGAGTATTTGGAGATGCCGGTACCTGTGCAGAAGGACCAAGCTGTGTTTTCAAGGCCCTGATACTGCCAGTTTTACTATATGGTAGTGAAACTTGAAACACTATCTTGTGCTCTGGAATCTCGCCTTGATGCCTTTTGTAACAGATCCTTGCGCCAGATCATGGGGGTACATTTGGGAGGACCATTGAATAAAAGGACGTAAGCTACCTTTTCTTGACGTCCTTTTATTCAATGTAAATGGCTCGCTTAAATTTTCGGCATACTGTAAATCTACACACACCTCTAATTACCTTCATTTTTTCTTGAATCACCCCTTGTATGTTAAGAAGTCAATAGTCTCGTCCATGTTTCTAAGAGCATATAGGATTTGTGATACTGCATTTATCGATCGAGAAATTGATGTCATATTTGATACGTTTTTTAAACTAGGATATCCTCGATTTTTCTTAAATCAGGCACATTCATCTGTGAGATGGAAGTTTTATACTCATTCCCGTAATACTCAACAGGATAGTGACAATAATCTTTTAATTATTCCCTACAACCCGTCCTTCGATAAGAAACGACACGTTTAAAGGCCATGGAATTGACATTTTTACGTACCCGAACACATCGTGTAATAGTTTGGTTAACCCAATGGCATCGGGTATAGAAAATTAAAAAAAACTACGCTCTGGCGTGAATTCAGTACATCAAGCCGAATCATTGCCTCGGGGCGTTTTGGCGCGGCGCCGCTGCGGACAGCCGCATGCCTCAAATCGGGCGTATTGTTATGACGGCGATAGCCGTGACCCGTCGCCATTGGGTTAAACACAATGCAACTAGCAATGCTCTGGGGACCTCTCCCGGTATTTATACTATACCCTGTAATGATTGCCCTAAGTTTTACATAGGTGAGACCGGTAGAGCTTTTGAGAAAAGAATCAGTGAATATAAACGTGATGTTAGATATGCCAGAGATTCAAATGTGTGTTACGTTTATTTGCGTGATAAAGGTCACCAGCTTAACTGGAAAAACGCTAAATTAATTCATAAATCAGCTAATTCGTATGAAAGGAAAATGTTAGAATCTCAATTAATTTGAAAAATGCCTAACTTTAACTTGAATGCTAGTCAATGGGGCTTGGATGACCTTACCTCCTCGTTAGTTAGCAAAGCCTTCCCTAGACTCTTTGACTTTGACCCTCGTCCTAAGACCTGATTCAGCTCTTGTTTATTCTGTCTCTCAACCACTATATATTCTTATCAAAATTCTCTCCTTGTATCCATTTTGGTATATCATTCATCTGAAGAGGAACTCGTGAAGAGTTCAAAACATTACGATTCAATTTAATTTCTTACTGTGGCTGTTTTCCTTTCATATTTATATATGTAGAGATATATTTTTTTTATACATGTATATATATATATATGTGTTATCTATGAATATAATTAGAAAAGAATATATAACTTCATAATTACCTTAATTTCAGATGATGTTTAGTCTATGAAAAAGGGAGACAAAGAGGAAGTGGTTTAATTTAACTTCATAAATATATATATATATATATATATATATATATATATATGTATTTATATGTATATATATGTATATATATGTATATATATGTATATATATATATATATATATATATATATATACATATATATATATATATATATATATATACATATATATATATATATATATATATATATATATATATATATATATACATATATACACACACACACACACACACACACACACACACACACACACACACACACACACACACACACACACACACACACACACACACACACACACACACACACACATATATGTATATGAAAAAAAAAACATACATATACATGTGTATATATACATATATTCATATATACATACATTCATATATATACATATACCTACATATATATATATATATATATATATATATATATATATATATATATATGTATATATAATTATATATATTGTATATGTGTATGTATATTTATGTATATGTATATATGTAAATATATTTATGTACATGTATATACATGTAAATACATTTATTTATCTGTATATGTATGTATATAGATGTAAATATATTTATATGTATATGTGTATATATAAATATATATATATATATATATATATATATATAATTGTGTGTGTGTGTGTGTGTGTGTGTGTGTGTGTGTGTGTGTGTGTGTGTGTGTGTGTGTGTGTGTGTGTGTGTGTGTGTACATACACACATACAGAATATTATCAATGAATGTAATTTGATAAGAACATATAATTTCATAACTTCCTTCATTCCAGATGATGTTGAGTCCATGAAAAAGGGAGACAAAGAGGAAGTGGCTGATGTAGAAGAGGTTGATTTGACTTCCGATGACGAGGAGCAAGATGATCTGATTGAAGTGCTGGATTGGCGTGACATACATGCTCCAAGGCTTCTTTATCCTTGAAAGTGATTAGAATCACTATTTTTATTATTTATTTTATTATTTTAATTGTTATCTATCATCAGCATCACAGTCATGATTATGCTTTTTCATTTATAATTTTTATTTACAGAATTTTAATTTGGTTTGTTCCAAAACTAATGGTAGTCATTAGATTGCTTAAATTTGTATGTATGATAATTGCCCTCATGTGGAGGGTTTAAAAGGACATTATGTTTCATGTGTATAGTTAATACTAAAGAAGTCAGCTTGTATTTGTAGTGCAAAGTTATATTCCTTTTGCTTAATACAAGTGTAAGTAATTCAATACAGTTATCGTTTATTTCATTTACTTCATTTTTACAAAGATGATGGAACTCATCTGTGACTTTTTGTGATTCAGGTGACTGAAGGTTATTTTTTAAAAACCTTTATTTTTTATCTTTATAAAAGATAGATGCATATTTTAAGGGTGATTGGTAAATGATATTATAAATGCAGTGTTTTTGGTTATGAATGATAGCTGATGTCTACTACTTGAACTGTATCAGTTGAAAGGAATTTAAATGTTTTTGTTTTTATTCTTCTATAGCATATAGTGAATGAAAGTTGGTTAGTATCATTATCTTACTAGTGTATAACAGTAAGTAGAATGTGACTTATTTTTGGTGAAAGTGAAGTAAAACAATTTGCTGTCTAGGTGTCAGACTTAAGAAGCCAAATTTATGCCAACTGTTTTAGGACATTGTATAATTGTTGCTTTTTCTCCTACCCATCAAATCTGATGCATCACCAAAGAAATAAAAATCAGCAACCTTCCATTTATGTTTAAAAGAACTTCAATAAAATTGTCATGTTAATGTTTTGTATTTTTAATCTTTTTTATCTACACATTTTCATATTTCTTATAGGTTATAATGTTTCTGTTTTAGAGGTTCTGTTAATAAATGCCAAACCCAAGTAGTTTTTCCCGTGGTAGATATGCTTCAAATTCTTACTGATAAACCCACAACCCATTTATTAGAGGTATAAGTTGAAAATATCATAAAAGTGTTTTATAAACCTAATTTAGCAAACTTTATAGCAGTATACACTGTAGAGTTACTATTGTTTATGAGGCAGGTTTGGAACTGAAGCTCACTATCATCATCATCATGAGGAAGTATTATACTACATATTACAAACTTGGAGAAAAGATCAAAATTTAAAATTCAAACTATGGTTTCTACTTGATGTGTATGATCTTTTTACCACCAAAAAGTCTAAAAATCAAGTAAGCTGTAAAATGAGGATTGTCTGTACATGATATGGATGCTCAAAATGTACA
>NC_061837.1:29664844-29672344 GCF_019202785.1 Penaeus chinensis
TATTTCTTGTGAAATAAGACTATTATTGTTGAAAGCTGTAAAACTGATTTGGTCTTTTAGAACCAAATGAGTCTTTCATAGTGGGTGTGTTGATATCTAATATCACCTCTTGATTGCATATATAAATGTGTTCAGTGCATGAACAATAAAAAACAACAACAAACAAGCCTTTCTTTTTCTTATTAAAATATCTAATTCATGTGATGTATCTAAAATGTTCTTGATGAAATACATAACATATAATGACTATTTTTTACTATTATGGGGAAAAACGTAATAATGTTTTTACTCTAGTAGTTAGGGTAATAAAAATCCTAAAGATAGTATTATAAACTAAATTAAAGATAGTATGTAAATCTTAAGTTTCAAATATTAAAAAAAGGAATTATCTCCACGTCTGGATTATCAAAGTGAATAATTCTTTCAAGTTTTGATTAATTAGTCTGTACATAAATAATTTCTGAATGTAGTTTGTAGCTGAATTTTCTAGGTGTACATTGACAGATAATGGTTAAAAGCTTAAGTAATCCTAATCATGAAAATAATAATAATTAATTTTTTGCTAAACAGATGAGAAACAAGTCTATAGTGCAAGTAATAACTTTCTATGTAACATGTATCTGTGAACCTTTTCTCAAGTGGTATTATATTATATTTGACTTTATTATTACAATAGCTCTGTTTCTCCTGTTTCTTTCTATGATGATATTAGAAAATACCTTCATTATTAATGGGCCTTTGATACAGATTTCTCCATCAATGCCAGGCCCTACAGAATCCCCAGTCTTCATATCTACAATCTGGAAAATTGAAATATATAGGTTTTTAACAGCATGGATCATATTTACAAACATGCCTCATTTAAATATTAAAGTCTGTAAACTGACACATCTACATATATGAGCTCTCTTTCTCTCTCTCTCTCTCTCTCTCTCTCTCTCACACAAACACACACACACACACACACACACACACACACACACACACACACACACACACACACACACACACACACACACACACACACACACACCCACACACACACACACACACAACTTCACAGAGTAAGAGACACATTTGATGTCTTTTAATGACTGTAAATCTTCATCAAAAATACATATATATAATCAACACTCATCCAATCCATACTGTTGTGAAGCTACTAATTCGCATTCATATTTATTCTATAAGATAAACTTATTTCAGACACATGCATAACTAACACACACACTAAAAATATATATATATATATACACATATCAAAATATCTATTAATGCAGTTCTTACCTTAGCTTCACAGTGAGCTGTAACAGTTCCTACTGCTCCTGGTAAGTCAGTTTCACTGCTGAATGTAGCAAGAGTTGTTTCTGTGAGTCCATAACCTTGTCTGACTCTTACTCCAGACAGCTATAAACAATTGAGGAAAATCAGTCTTGGAAAACAACCTGATGAATTTGAATTTGTATTATCTATATCTTAAAGATGCATTTACCTGCAATGAAACAAATTATATTTCACAAAAAAACTATTAATATGTTGAAAGAGGACACTAACCCGTTTAGAGAGCAATGCTTGGATATCCCCCGATAATGAGGCTGCTCCACATATTATATTAGTAATTGATGTCAAATCAAATTTGGTCACCAAGTCATGCTTAGCCATGAAAAGGGCAAGTGGTGGAACCAAAGGTGCTAGGGTCACCTGGTGGAGAAATCTGTGTTAGACTTGATGGAACAAAATTTGCACATTTCATAAAATCTGAATACTGATATAATCATTACTGTAATTTATTATCAGAAAATGATAATATATAAATACAATGAAATTAGATATATATATATATATCCAAAACTAACCTTGTAAGTTTGAATGGATTTGAGAAAGATATCAGGAATAAATCTTGGCAAGGTGACCATTGTCATACCATGAGACAGAGCAGTTAGGTACATGGCCATCCCAAATGCATGGAATATTGGTAAGATTCCAAGGCCAGTGTCATCACTACTCACATCTAGATATTCCTTTCTCCTATAAAAAAAAAAAAAAAAAAAAAACATTCAAATAGTATTACATGAGATGAAAAAATACAAGGCTAACAATTTGCCTTCATCCATATCCTTCAAACTGGTCTGCCACTGGTAAAAATGCAGAATACCTAATCAGACTTATGCCCCCTTTTTGAATCTGTCTTTCTGTGGGCTAAAGCTTAGTGTACCTAAATAATCTTGAAAGTACTGATAACTGACTCTAGCATTTAATGCAAGAGAAAGGTATTCCAATATTATTCTGGTTAGTACCTCCATACAATAAACATTGAACAGTATTTGTAACTTTTTGAGTGTACACAAGACAATTTAATGGACACAAATCTCTCTCCAGATCCAGGAAGAAACCCTGGGAAAAGTGATATGGACTATGATTCCCAATCAAACAGAAGACCACAAGACCACTAGTGACAGTGAAGAAGACCCTCATCCCAAACATCCCTGGAAAACAAAACTGGCAGGATCTTCATGGAACATAACCCGACCACAACCAAAGGCACACCAGTGTACAGGCAAGACATAGCAAACACACCAGAAAAAAAAAAAAAAAAAAAATCCAGGTAAAGGGAGAGGACTTAACACAGCAAAAACAACACAAGAAACTCAATCACCAAAACACAATTCAAGATTCTCCCATAATATGGTCTCTAACAACACAATAAAAGTTTATAGTCCAATTAGGGGCCTAAAAAACACAAAAAGAAACTCGGATGAATAAAAAGTTTTTTTGGGGAGTGAAAGAAATAAAGAAAATAGTAAGTGTGAGATCAAATGCAATACCAACATGAATTCTGAAAACAAAACAAAACAAAAAAACTATGAATAAATTCTCTGAAATATTAGAAAGAAAGAAAATAAGAAAAAAAAAAAAGAAATTAAAAAGAAGGAATGAAAAAAGAAGAA
This sequence comes from Penaeus chinensis, assembly GCF_019202785.1. Lineage (NCBI taxonomy): Eukaryota > Metazoa > Arthropoda > Malacostraca > Decapoda > Penaeidae > Penaeus > Penaeus chinensis. The sequence goes on from NC_061837.1 coordinate 29,667,793, forward strand.
GAGAAAGAAGGAGAGGATGAAGGAGAAGAAGAAGAAGAAGAAGAAGAAGAAGAAGAAGAAGAAGAAGATTACTTGATACATAAAGAACAAGCAGAAATAATAGCAGTATGTGAGCCCTGGCTATAAGAAAAAGTCTTAATTTCAAAAATTATGATGTAATAAGAAAGGATAGAAGAGAACAAATTGGAGGGGTTTAGCCTTTTTGCATAAGAAAGGACTTGCAATACAAGCTCATAGATTTAAGACACAGATTTATACAAAAATAAAAATACTTGGAACAAAAGTTAATTATAGAAATAAATGGCTAAATATACTCCTTATTTGAAATTTATGTAACAATATGAGTAAAGAAATATGAGAATACTACCCACAACATACGGAAGAACCAACATCATACCTGTTGGAACCCAAATTTTAACCTTTTAAAGTCATTTTACTAATATCTTCAGGTCAAACTACAAGAGTAGATCCCAGTAATGGAAAAGGAAGCACAAATGACCTAGTATTAGCCTCACTCACATTAGGTCACTTAGAGATAGAGACAGAACTCAATTTAGGAATCATTTTTCAGTTATCATAAAAGATAACCTCCTAAAAAAAAAAAACACAATCTAAAGAAAAAAAATGGAAAATCATATAAGTGAGGAGGAAATGCCAAAAAGAGATACAAAGTAAAAATATTACAGCATAAAATCTTTCAAAGAATTAACCACCTTGTTAAAAAACATAGGATCAAAATATTTGAGTTTTGAAAATGACAAGAGGATAAATAAACCAAACAAACCACGGTGAACTGCATATTGCAATGAAGTAATAAAACAAAGAAACAAAGCATGCAACATATGGAAAATAAAAATCCAGCCTAGAAAACCAATTTCAATACAGAAAATGATTAGCGGTAACTAGATTAACAGTAAATAGAGGAAAAAGAAAATCCTGGGAATTTTTCTGCACCTCATTAGACTTTAAAACACCTACAAGAAAAGTATGGAACTTGATAAAAAACTTTACCTATTAAAGAAAAAAAAAAAAAAAAAAAAAAAAAAAAAAAAAATATATATATATATATATATATATATATATATATAACAGATAAGTTAATAATCAAAGCTAGAATTATTTAAAAATAATTTAAAACAACTATAAACAAGTCACTCAAAAATGATTAACAAAAAAAGAAAGAGAGGCATTATTAAAACCCCCAGATACTGAAGAACCTAGTAATAAAATAACAATAGAGGAAGTAAAAACTGTCCTAACCGGTGCAAAAAACAAAAAAGCATATGGGCCTGATGAAATATCATACAAACTTTACAAACAGGCTCCCATAAAACTAATACAAAATGTACAAAGAATCATACTTTTTTAGAAGAACAAAAGAACAACAAAATGTTCAAGACAATCCAATACAAATAAAACCCTAAAGAAACAGAATCCTACCAATTTATAAGCAGAACATCAAGAACATTTTTTTTCAGAATATAATAAAGAGAAAAATGGTTTGCTGGCTAGAAAAAACAGCAAATCAAACAGAGTTCAAATAGGTTTCAGACCTAATCAGGCCACAATTTGCATTGTAAATAATAGACTTGAACATTAATACAGCTAGAAGAGAAAAAGGTATGCTTTAATTGCATTTATTGATTTTGACAATGCTTTTGATTCAGCAAAACATGAATCAAAGGTGCAAAAAATGGGAATCAAAGGTTCACCACAACACTTTATAGATAACTTTCTGAAGGACAGGACTTTTCAGATTGCAATAGGAGAGAGCAAATGAGAAAAAGAAAAGAACAAAGGGGGAGTACCAGAAGGATTCCCACTAGGCCCAGCCCTCTTGAATACACTAATGTCAGATTTAGAGTTAACAGGTGACATCCACAAAATAATCTATACAGATGATGTCACATTAATAAAATCAAGTAAAGACATACAAGATACAATCAACAAGTTAAAAAGAGGATTAAAAAAGCTTCAGAATGGACTGATAAATGGGATTTAAAAATAACTTTGCAAAACCAAAATTATGTGTTTCACAAATAAATAGACCAGACATATACCAAAAATAGAAATAGGCAATAGAGAACTACCATTCTTCACAAACAATAGTATACTAGGACTGATATTTGATACACCAAAGCTGACCTAGAAAAACATGTAGAGAATTTAGGAATAAAAGTTCTAAAGAGAATGCAATAAATAATGAAGAAATTGTCAACAAGTTGGGGTACAAACAGAAACAATGATAAAATTTTACAAAATCTATATAAAACCACAAAGAGAATATAGGTTAGCAATTTATGGTGTACGTAATAATAATGAAACAAAAGAAATGACAAACAATACAAAATGAAGCACTGTGAATATCCCCTTGATGTTTCATATTACAAGCATTAACAAACATAGCATCAATAAAAAAATAAGAAAGTCACTAAATAAATAAAATGACATGGCAATAAAACAATGGACAACTAAAGAAATTTTGTGATATAACCTCAATAAAAATAGAAAATCTTTAATTTACAGAGTACTAAAGATATGCATAAATATAAATATTGCACCACATATCAGTCCATTATCACTTTGGTATGATATATCCTAACACACAGAAACAAACTTTAAAGACGGCATAACAAAAAAATATGCCAGATCAACTAATACAAAATCCTTTTCACAAAATTGAAAACAGAAAAACAAATAAAAATTTGATATCTGAAATACAAACATTAATAAATATACTAACAAACCAGTATCAAAATCACATCACAGTGGATCCTAGCACATAAAGGCATAAAAGGTAATGAAATTGCAGACTTAATAGCAAAGAAAGCTCACAACACATAAACATATCACATTTCACAAGAAACATCATAAAAGAAATTAAAATTTACAAACAAAAGAATGGGGAGATTGGTCTAAACAATTTCCTTAACACAAAAGACCCCCTAATAAGAAATAGCCAACCACAACCATGGACAAAATAAAAAACAGAAAGCTAGATGATTGCCTAACAAAACATACAAGACTAAAACAACACCTACATAGACTAAAACTTGAAAATGACCCTACGTGCAGATGGTGCAGGCAACAAGAAGAAACAACAGAACATTTGACATTACAATATCCAAGATCCAAGTCATATAGAACTATTTACCAGATTCCCTAAAGAAAATAAAAATCAATAATCCAAATTTAAATCTTCTAATCACAGATTCAGATCTACCGCCAAACTAAAATGTACCACATTCTGAAACACGTGAACATATTTCTATAAAGAACAAATACAATTGATTACATATAGACTACAAAGAAAATCAGAAGAAAATGATCCAGGGGATATAGACAATATTATAGTCTAATATTTAAGTACACTTGCAGAAATATATGTATGAGGAGAACTGTAAAATGTTTATATTGTCCATATATAAAGAAATGGAAAAAAAGTAAATGTGTGTAATTTTGAAATAATAGGGTATCTAAAAATGGATTCACTGTTTTTCATTTCTGTGATGCTCCCCTTCAAAAGACCTGACCGGTTTTACTGGAAATACTGTATTATCATCATATCAACCCAGAAACCCAGGTATAAACTCCTTTAATCCAAAGTACTTCAGCTTCGGAATATAATCATTCAGATAGAATATAACAGGAAACTATACAGACTACAGGCACACAATCAAATATCTCAGTATTCACAAGGAAAAGTAAAGACATATACATCCAATTGACTGATATTTTACATTTCTATTTTCTCTTATATCATACTATAAATGAATGGTAAACTTACCCTATAGTTGAGAGAACTGCTAGCCAGTTTGATGATGTAAGTTCTACACCTTTTGGGAGGCCTGTTGTTCCTGAAGAATATGGAAGATGTACCACATTGTTGCCAGAGACTCCATGGTATTCCCAGCTGTCTGGTTGGTCTTGTGCAAGACTCACAAGAGGTTCCACTCCATTCACAGCAGATGACCCCAGCACATACACTCCCTGTCATTGTATATTAGAGCTTCAATGCTTAAATAACCCATATTTCTAATATGATGCTTATAATGGGTTACAGGTACAGTGCTAGAGGGAAGTTATGAATGTCTGTGCAGTTACTCATGATCACCAGGGGTGCTACAGGGCTGTGAGTAGCTTTCTACCCCACTTCCAACATTATCTACAAGTCACAACTTTAATTATAACTTTAAAATATAATAATCAATACATGTGCCCTTTAAAATTCTATGTCAGTAATTGAGTTCTCATTAAAAAAACACAATAAAATGATACAAATTTCTCTCCAATAGCCTCTGAGGATTCAGATCTGTAGTCATTAACACTTGACTCTAATATATAAACTATCCATGAACTGTTTCACATTCTATAAGGACAAATTTATATATAACTAATATTTACTATCGGTTTGACTGTATCTGCTTTGACCATTTTACTAGTCATAACTATCACAGAAATGTAATGAATTGTCAGACTTACTTTAATCTCATCTAAATCCTTGATAGCTGCTTGAACCCCTGGGAGACAGAGTGGATGGACAACTATCCAC
>NC_061837.1:29679844-29682344 GCF_019202785.1 Penaeus chinensis
CTCTCTCTCTCACACACACACACACACACACACACACACACACACACACACACACACACACACACACACACACACACACACACACACACACACACACACACTATGAGTGTAGTTGAAAAAAATATGGTATTGGTTTTGATAGCATATTCATGTATCATCAAATCAATACTAATAATACTATTTTTCAGCGTTACATGTATGCAGCTTGTCGAACATGTTGATTTCGACTAATAGTGTAATGGGTAGGAAACTAGCATATTGTCCTCCACACACACGCGCGCGCGCACACACAGACACACACACATATATATGTATATATTATATATATATATATATATATATATATATATATATATATCTGTGTGTGCGTGTGTGAATATTACTATAATTATTACAATCATTAGGAGCAGCCTAGGCAGGGCATTAGTTGTAGACCTGAAGTACCATAATCAGCAGCAATGAAAGATTGATTACAGTAGTAGTAGGTATCATGGAGAGATCATCGGCACTCACAGATATAGTGTCTACCATGAGCTTTAACAGGAGCAGCAGCATTTTAAATAGTAGTAGCATTATATGAGGAGTGTGCAAAAGATCTTACGAAAAACATGGGGTGGGCGTGCGCGTGCATGTGTGTAAAACAAATCAAGGCATGGGATGAAATAACAATGGCTTTCCGTGTGTATTGTTGTGGCAGTGGCAGTCATCCATGGAAGAAGACACGCTCCCAGTACCAAAGGCGTGCTTTAAACGAACAGATACACTTCATATAGACGTCAAGAATTAACACCTTTTTCTTCATTTGTCGCAATGAACGCTGTTCAGACCACCAGTCTTGACTGAAATTATTTTCGATCAGCTCATACGTTTATCCTTTCATTTTATTTTTATACTGCCATCTTAGTTGACAAATGAAAAAGAAATGCCTCACTTCAGCTGAAAATCAAACAGCTCACCAATTAATTAATATTCTTCAAAAGTTTAACCAATTTTTTAGTTTGTATATGACTTTGGGTCAAGAGTATTGTTGTCCCCAGCTAGTACAGAACCAGAATTATTCATTACTGATTTCCATTTATTAGGGTAACTGATGTTCCGGAAGAAACTGTAATCGTGTTAAGTATAGATTACTTTCACCGCCTCACACACCTTCCTTTGCCACTCACTTTTCCTCCCATCAAATCTATGTATGTTTTATCCGAATGTAGAGTCCCCCTTCACGCCTTTCCTAATCTATATCCTGAAGTCGCCTTGCCTTATTCCCTCCTCACCTGAAACCCACCATGCTTCTGTAATCTTCACACAAGTCACGCGCCCCTAAGCCTCACAACACCATTCTTTACCTCGCGGGAATTATAATCTAGCAGACATTCCTGACATCACACACCATCACATGATCTTATCCCTTGGTATCACTAACCCTCACCCCCGAGCTCTTGCCTCACACCGACCCCTTCTCAGCCACCACACTCACGTCCTTCGCTCTCACTTGTCCCTCAGTACTAACACCCAAACTTGTAACTTTTGCAGTTAAGCCACCCGGTTCATAATTCCGACATGATACAATAGGTACGCCTGTTTGTTTCCCTTAGGAGTTCAGGAGAATCGTTCACGACTTGATAAAAGGAAAAATAAACAGCTAAATCTTATAAAAATATATCTTGTTTCACACGTTTTACTAAAGTATCTTACGATTTTCATTATTTTTGCTTCTTAATATACTTATTAGTACCTGAACTACCTTCACTTTGCGGGTAAAAATGCCTTTCTTATATCCTAAATATGTGTACTGGCACTAGTGTACTGACACCAGTGGTGCTTACATCACTCATATCCTATTGCTATTGACAATCCCTTCTTATTTAGGACACTACTTCAATTTATGGAGTACCGGTATATTCACATTCCTCCTGTAACCGCCATTCTTCAAACTATCTTAAATCGAAAAAATAATGTGAATGTCATTCTGAGAACAGTAACACAGAAGGCCGGCTTATTCCATGAACAGACACACTTCGGTCATTCCTCGATTCACGTTGTAAATATTTCACGTCCCACAGGTCCCGCTGCTCTCGCTGGCAGGTTCTCATGCGGTGAAAGTCAACGTTTCCGTTCTAGGAGCGTTGCTTTTCCACTGGTCCGCAGAAATATTGCATGACATTCCTTTGTTATAACTTTACTTCACCTACTAGTTGAATAAATGAAGAGGACTGCAGAAGTCGTATCACAGCAACAGTGATAACCGGCCACTAACACAGAAACATCCACGAGATGGATGGAAGGTCCCTTCTCTTCTAGCCTTCGAACCGCACTGAGTTGGTTAGTATGGTTACTCGCGGGTTGTGGCTGGGAAGTTCACGTGAGACTGCCTGCGCGTCGCCTGCTTTCGTTATAACGCTTTTTGATCTGAAAAATAAAGAAGGCTGCTTGTCACAGGCGACTTATTAAGGAATAAACTTTATATAGATAAGTCTACAATCAAAACGGAAACCGCTTAAAA
>NC_061837.1:29712344-29719844 GCF_019202785.1 Penaeus chinensis
ATAGGCATTCAAATCTCAGGTACATTGTCATAGGCGTAGTTTTGAAAGCGATTATGTACATAAACATTTGTGGATGATGATAATAATAATGATGATAATAATAATAATGATGATAATAATAATAATGATAATAATAATAATAATGATAACAATACTATAAACTACTATAACTTTCTACTACTACTACTACTAGAAATGGTAATAGTAATATTGGTAATGATAATGATAATGAGAATAATAATAACAATAATATTATCAGTAATAATAATAATAATAATAATATTAATGATAATATTAGTAATGATTGTAATGAAAATAATAATGATAATAGCAGTAATACTGTAGTGACCTGGATTGCAGCCTCCACGTCAAATGACCATCTGAGTGGCATCCGAATGTTTGGCGCCACCGAGATACTAAAGGATGCCTGGTGCCGTAGACACAAACAAAAGAGATGCCGAAACTCCCCCACTTTATTCAATTCTATTTCATTTCCATTTATCTGTCCACGATCTAGGTGCAAAATTCCGATCTACAGTATGTCATATCGTATTCAAAGTGTCCAGTTCGCATCCCCTGACTCTCATTTTAAGTACACAATCCCCACACCCACGTAAATAGCCAGCGCTTGTTTCCCACAGGGGATTCTGCAGCCTACCATTGTTTCGAAAGCGCCGCTCTGGACTCTGTTGATTGTTGGAAACCGGTTGTTTGTGAAAACAAAAACCCCCACTGTGAATCGGCCCACCTCAACCTCCGGTCGCCTAAGTTAAGTACGAGTGAGGATTTTCAGGGTTCAGGAATCAAGAGTTTAGGCTGGATACCTTGTTGTTATTCATGGGTCTTATTGTAACGTGGACGTATTTTTATTATTTATCTATCTATCTATAAATGAAGCGGATATTTTATATGTATACATTTAATGTTATGCCTTAGGAATATCCATCCTATCCACCATGGTTTAAACAGTAATCTAACTTGTACTAAAGTTTTAAATAATATAGTTAGCATAATTATTTGCCTCAGTAAATGAGTGATGCTCGCGCTACCACAAGTCACGCTTTAAGAAATCTACCTTGTTTTAACAACGTACAAGCTGGGTGCCCTTGTTAGTGAGACGCTACAATACTACTACTACTAATAATAATATCATTATCATTATCATAACAATGAAAATGATAATAATAATAATAACAATAATGATGATAACAATGACAATGATAAGAATATTAGTAATTGTAATAATGATAATAATAATAATAATGATTATAATAATAATGATGATAATAATATGATACTACTAATAATAACAAAAATAATCCTAAAAACAATAATAATCATAATGATTATGATAATGATGATAATTATGATATTAGTAATAGGAGAAGAAGTGGAAGAATTTTATTATATTCATTATTACCACTATCAATATTATTACTATTTTTCTTATTACTTGTATCTATACTATTATTATATTACTAGCATAATGTTTAGTATTATTGTTATTATCGGTTTCATCCGATATTATTATTATTATTATTATTATTATCATTATTATTATTATTATTATTATTATTATTATTATTATCATCATCGTCATCATCGTTATTGTTATTATTACCATTTATGTTATTATCGTTATCATAATTGTTATTGTTGTTATTATCACTATTTTCTATTATCAACAGTGTAATTGTTACTATGATTATTAGTAATATTGTTATTATTATTGTCATTATTATCATCATTACTGCTAGTGTTATCATTGTTGTTATTATTATCATCAGTATTATCATTATTATCATTATTACTATATTATTATCATTGTTACTGTTATTAGTATTATCATTAATATTATCATTGCCAATATCATTTTATTATTTTTAGTGTTATTATAATTATCCTTATTGTAATTATTCTCATTATTGTTACTATCACATCTTCATCATCACCATCATTATCATCATCCTCATCATCATCATTATAATAATTATTTCATTACTATTACTATTACTATTATTAGTATTACATTATCGTTATCACGACTATCATTGTTCTTTTTGATATTCCTGTATAGCGGTTAATTCCACCGGATAATCAACATTATATTTTTGTGATTACTTTTATTATTAGCAGCATATTAAATGAATAAATTGTTATTATTTTGCACCTTGTAATCAGTGCATGATAATGATGAGGATGACATTGCTATTAATCCGACAGCAACCGTACGAATACCCGCCTTAAGGCTAATGACACTGGCCGCGGGAATAATGGGGAAGGTGATCACACCAACAACAAAGCCATACCCACACACGGGCTGGTACTGAGCGAGGCCCACATTTGCGTAAAACGGAAGCTGAACATTCTCAATCGGGCATTAAGGCCATTATCGGAACAATTCATCTTGCGGAAAGGGACTTCCTGGCGGAGCAGGAGCACAGGGGCCGCCCCACTGAGGCGAAGGGCGACGGCGGACGCCTCTCGCGGTGCCGCGGTGGGCCTCACGGGCGCTGCTCTCGGACGTCGGATTGCTTGCTGATACAATGCACACACACACACAGACACACACACACACACACGCACATACGCACACACACACGCGCGCACACACACACACACACACACACACACACACACACACATACACAAACACAAACACACACACACACACACACATACACAAACACAAACACACACACACACACACATACACACACACACATGCACACGCACATGTATGTATGTATGTATGTATGTACGCATATGTATGTGTGTGCATACTTATATAAAGATACATATTGTTTCACTTATACTGAGCAGCAGTGTTCCCCGATCCAAAGCACAAAGGTCGCCAAAAAGGGAACCAAGGTTACAGTGCGGCTCATACGGAGGATACACATACAGACCACAACCTGATTGATTAAGTTTCTCGTGTGCAGTATGTCATTATACGTCATTAATTGCAGCTGAACTTTATTCAATCAGCCGTTTTCATAACATTTACTCTAAAATTGCATTGTGAAACAGAGACAAGAAAATCCTCGCCAGCGGCCAGGAGTCAGAGGTGGTGAAAGGACTGATGTTGCTTGTCTTAGTGATGTGTCGTTCTTTCAGTGGAGGGAAAGTGCAATTCGACGCTGGAAAAATACGGCGAAAATTTGAGGCAAAGAGGAGATTCGGAAAATGGGGAAGTGGATTAACTGGGAAAATGTCTACAATGGCCTGAGATTAGCGCAATTTGTGATTCCCACCCGAGATGTGAGTAAAAGTTCAGTTGCGACTAAAACGCCCTGAAAAAAAAACGCGCATAAAATCTTCTATGACGATATCAGTCAATACAGTAATTGCATACTCGTGATGTGTACAATGTGGGCGTATCATTTATTCCACTTTTACCATATCGTAATATTTTTCACTTAGCAAAGATCCAAGACATGTTTATATTTGAAATGTGAAAGTCACTCTTGTTAAGTAAGACTGGTAAAAGTGATTTTTCTTCAAACGTCAAAAGTGACACTTTTTCACATTTTGCTGAGTCATTAATCTGTTAACGATGATGGTTGTATTTGTACTATGGTTGATGAAACGGTAATGATCGTGGTGGGTTCTAAGGAGAGTTGACGGAAGGTTAATCTTATTTTAAAAGCATGTCACTGCCACTAGTGGTTCCTAAAGAAAAAAGAAAAAAAAAAGAAAACGATAATAATTAAAGTAAAAGTAAACACTCAGCTGACACAAACTTCCGCTAATGCCATAAGATCCAATTTAAAGAAATAGGCTATACCACAAATTTTCAAAAGATGCTGCACTTTTAAATGGGCCCATTTCCTATAAGGGTTCACACTGAAACATCCAAGTGTAGAATCTAATCAAAACCGGTCAAATACATCTCTTGTATTGTGAAAATATTAATTCTCATTCATACCTTTCACGGGTTATGAAACGGGTTTCATAACCCGTTTCGGTCTATGCTAGTTGAGGAGAAAGATCCCTAAACTAAACAAAACTAAAAGAAACATCTCTCATGAAGAGATCTACGCTTTTGCAGCACTTGCAACTGTACTCGACTGTCTGTAAGCACCCGACGTTCTTAATAAACTGCAACTCAGTTAACAGGATTCAGGTTGTTTAATTAAAGAAAATGCTAAGATAAAGGAGGAAGTGAATATGTAAATTCCTGAAGTATTTACATTTAGTTTGGGTAATTCTTTTCCCTTTTCACTGTTCATTTCATATTGAATATTAACTATGGTTTACCAGAACAAAAGATACATACAATATATGTATATATGCATATATATGTGTGTGTGTGTGTGTGTGTATAATTATATGTGTGTATGTACATATACATATGTATAAATATCTATATATATGTATATATACACATGAGTGTGTGCGTGTCTGCATATATATTTATATATATATGTATACATATATATACATATATGACTGCCGCTATGGTCCAGTGGTTAGAGCACTGGACTCTGACCCTCGTGGTCCCGGGTTCAATTCCCTTTCCGCGGCAGTCGTAAAAATGCCTGCGCTTTGTTTGTTGACTCGAGCCCGAGAAAACGACATATCGCCTTGAGAAGTCAAACGCAGGTGTCGCAGGGGAAGTCACCGCCGTGGCTAAAGTGTTAACGCACCGAACCGCGGTTGATTAGGAGGGGCACTGCCATATAACCTCTCAATAGTGAACAGAGAGAGGCCTATGTGGAAGATATACATATATACATATATGTATATATGTATATATACATATATATAGATAGATATAGATATGTATACACACACACACACACACACACACACGCACATATATATATGTATATATATGTATATATATATATATATACATATGCATACACGCACTCATATACATTCATATATATGTGTGTATATATATATGTATGTATATATAATACATACATATATATGAATGTATATGTGCGCGTGTCTCCATATGTATGTATATATATATATATATATATATATATATATATGTATATATACATATGCAGACACACACACATATACATTCATATATATGTATGTATATATGTATATATGTATGTATATATATACACATATATACATACATATATGGATATATATATACACACACACACACACAGACACATTCAATAACAATAATAATAATAGTAATTATAATAATGATAATAATGGTAATAGTAATAACAATAATAACAATAATGGTAATGATAATAGTAATGATAATGATGATAATGATAATGATAATGATAATAATGATAATGATAATAATGATAGTGGTAATAATATTGATAATAATAATAATAATGATAATAATGATAATAATAATAATAGTAATAATAATGATAATAATAATGATAATAATAATGATAATAATAATCATGATAATAATAATAATAATAATAATAATAATAATGATAATAATAATAATGATAATAATAATGATAATAAAAATGATAATTGTAATAATACTAATGATGGTGACAATAATAGCAATAAAAATAATAATGATAATAATAACAATAATGATAATGATGCTAATGGCAACAGTAATGAAGATGATAATAATGATAATAATTATTACGATAATGATAATAATAGTAGTAAAAATATTGATATATTTATAATCATAATATTAATAACAATAATACTGATAGTAATAATAATGGTAATAATAATAATAATAATAATACAAATAATAATGATAATAATAATTATAACAATAGTAACAATAATAATAATAAAGATAATTATAACAATATTAGTGATGATAATAATAATAACATAATGATAACGATAATGATAGTAATGATGATGATGATAACAATAGTAACATTAATAATAATAATGATCATTATTGTTATAATAATAATGAAAATGATAATGATAACAATAATAATAACTTAATGATAACGATAATATAAATAATAATGAGAATAGTTATGATAATGATAATGATGATAATTATAGTGATAATAACAACAATTATAATGGTAATATGATAGTAGGAATAATAATAATGATGGTATTAATAATGATAATAACAATAAAAATAATGATAATAATAATGATGGTATTAATAATGATAATAACAATAAAAATAATGATAATAATAATGATGGTATTAATAATGATAATAACAATAAAAATAATGATAATAATAATGATGGTATTAATAATGATAATAACAATAAAAATAATGATAATAATAATAATAACAATAAAAATAACAAAATGGTAATATATATATATATATATGTATATATGTATATGCATATTACTATAACATCAATGATATGAACTAAAGATAATAAAAATTATATAAAAGATAATAATGGCAATGCTAATTATATGAGTAACAGTAACAGCAATCCTTATAATGATTAGAAATCAATCCCTGAGAAGCCGAAGGAGGTGCCTTCCCATGGCTCTGCGAGAAGCAATGAGTTGCAGGAGGTCGGAGGCGCAGCAGCTCCTCGCCACTCCACCTTGGTCGCGCTGCCGTGCAATGCGATGGCCAGTAATTGAGGGAAGTACTCAGCTATGGCATTCAGCTCAACAAAAGAGCAGTACTGGCTAATTGTTCTGCTGATATTGGAGAATCACATCGCTGTCGTAACGAATTGCTACACAATACACCTCTACATCATAGTGCGTGACTACATGTAGGAGATGCAGTCCAGATGCTAAATGTGAAAGTTGACAAGGCGTTTTTTCCTCTTCTTTCCTTTGTCACAGGAACATCTCTGTCTTTATAGTTCGTTCTTTGTCGCGAGGGTATTTGCCGGGGGAGAAGAAAGAAGCCGTCGATACGTACAGTTAGTTTCTTTTCCTTCCTTTGCACGTAGTACCGCTCGACCGGCTATGATATCTACTGAGTCCTGAAAATATACAGATGGCCTTAATTACAAGAAGTATATTAAAGATAATGGTGTCATTGTAAGATCATTTCCTTAAAAGTCGTAAATAGACTAATGGCTTTTTTGACTGAAAACTACTAAACTGCGAGGCAAATGGAGCAGGAAAGGATGTAATTTTTGTTACACTTTAATAATATCCAAGACAAAATATAAACAACCTTTAAGGAAAAGTCTCGAGGTTAGGAATCTATTTTCGGTACACGCCGATTAAAGTTTTACTGCGCCGTGGATTCAAGTTTTCCTCCCGGGAAATGGATTGTAAAAAAGGAAAACTTTAGAGGTGTTGCGAGGACAATTATCAACCAGATTTGTCCTATCGGCGCGACCTACTCCTGTAGAGCACGATATACTGCAACTGGCCAGGGGAGTCTTGTTCATCTCACTGTCCCTTGCGCCTCCTGCAGCAGTGGGCCATATGTCTCCTCTTGAAAGGGAAAACATCTCTTAATAAGGGAGATAATGGCGGTCGTTCAGGTAATTTACGCACCTCGAAAATTAGCATTTCTAGGACGCTGCTTTACCACGCTTTCCTCCCTTTTTGCTTTGCTGACCAAATTGCAGCACC
>NC_061837.1:29742344-29744844 GCF_019202785.1 Penaeus chinensis
CACACACATACACATACATATATATATATATATATATATATATATATATATATACATATATATATACACACACATATATGTGTGTGTGTGTGTGTGTGTGTGTGTGTGTGTGTGTGTGTGTGTGTGTGTGTGTGTGTTCTACCTCTCTCGCACTATCTATTACTTTTTCTATATCTATTCATCTATCTATCCATCTATCTACATTATACACTCATCTATCTATACGCAAAGTTACACACGCATATATATATACATATATATATATATATATATATATATATATGTATATATATATATATACACACACATATATGTATATTCATATACATATTCATATATATATATATATATATATATATATATATATATATATGATGTACAGATAGAAAAAGGCAGATAGATATAGGCAGATATATATACAGACATAAATATAGACACACATTACCGTTTGTCTCCAGAGCAGTTGCACAATTAGCGCCATCACGTCCGCTGACAAGCCTTACCTTCCCCTAATGACCTCCTTTATTAGCACATTGTTTCCCGCAGTTGCAGCGCCTCCTACGTCACTAGCAAACAAAGGATGGCGTAATTTCCTCCCTCAGCCACGGCGAGAGGCAGGAGAAGGGAGGCAGCATTGACACTGCCTCGGCCTCATTACTTTTACCGCCGAGGCATTTCATCCTGCCAAAGCGGCGCGAGAGAAGCGATGAGAAAGGAACCGCTGAGATTTTTTTTCCTCGTTTGGCCAGATGATCCTTCACTGGTTTTCTTCTTCTGCGCAAGATGAGGATTGAATGGACACTTTCTTATCCCACAATCCCTCTTTATGACGATCTTCGAAGATGAAAAATGCTTACGATCGGGCTGTGACTAATAAGGTGCAGATTTTTTTGTAATGTTACTAATGGCTTAAAGGAACAGCATGTCAGGGTGTTCTTAATTATATATCATTATATGTCATCACGGACCGAGATCATGTAATTGTATAACCACGTCTTCTCTCTCATAAAATCCTAGAAAATAAAAGATGTAATAGATAGCACGATCTTTGAAGTCGTAAATTTTTCCGTCACAGAAAGGTTGATGGAAATATTGGTCTCATTGTTTTCATAACTTTGGCAAGAAATGTGGGTCATGTGTGTTATCTCGTGATCTTGTAGGCATTCCATCAACACGTTTATCATTCCGATGAAATGCGCCAAAACTAAATTTTTAGAGGCATGCCCAGATCTTCTTTCGTCCATGTCCATTTCCCTCTCAGCTCCAGTCATTTCATTGCGCGTCTCCCTAACCTTACCATTTGATTCATCCCTAATTTCTCTGTCCGCTCTCACTTACTCGGTTGTCCTCAGAGCTTAGCTGCAACCAGATGGTATCCTCGTAACAGAAATGAAAGATTTTGGATTATCTTACTAACACTTTATAAATGTTGTTTAAAAAGATACCTCCGCAACTAAAGGACCTGAGGAGGGATCCTCCGACGCGTGCTTCGTCTGCGGCGCCGACGGCAGGAGGGGCGGGGCTTCGTGGCCGAGTTATGTGTCAGTCACTGTCTCTGCCTGTAAAGTACTGGCTTAATACGGTCAACTTTCTCCCATAGCCACGCACATCAACTTGTACTTTCTATACCGTAGATAATGGTTCCGTGGCAGTGCTCATAACAGCGGCGGATAATTTAAACCCGGGCGCGCCGCGGTGTCCGCCTTTCCTCATTAATGCAGGTGAAACGTATAGCTTGAGGATTAACGCATTTTACTGGTTTCTCTTTCTCATGAGGTCATTCAAGATCTCTTTCTCTGGGTTCAGAATAACCAAATTGTGGTTTAGACACGTTTCTTTTAAAGAGAAAACATTCGTGTGCATTTTTAGTTTAGGCCTTAGTATCCGTCTAGTTTAATTTAAAGTAGATGAGCATCCATTGCACATATTTTGCATGAAAGTGCCATTAATCGACGAATGTTTTGTCCCTAACATAGGATTCCAGTGAATGCATATATTACAAAATACAGAAAAATGGCAAGAGTTTAGGAAGTAGGACGAAGAAACTTTGAAAATATGGTACAAAATCGCCAGTAACTTAACGAGAGAGGATGTTCCAGGCCGGCGAGAGATCTGACAGGATGCTGCGCGGCCTTCCTCTGAGCGCTGACCCAGATGGCGCTCTGATTTATTGCGGGCAGCAAATTTGGCGCGCATGAATGGCCGCCGCATGACTCCTGTCGCAGCGAGAGCTTGCGGCGCCAGACACATGATGGACGTGACGCAGCCGAGAAGGAAAGCTGATGGAACGCAGGAAGTAAAAGATTACTACCGGCGGTACTTGCGGGGGAGAAAACTAAAAGCGCCGTCACGCCTTATTGGCGATGGGCGGTTGGGTTCTGGAGGCCTCCAATTAACAGCAGATTCCATCTTCGACCACGGCTGGCCGGCGCTCGAGACGAGTTCTTTATCGAGGATAAAGGCGGAATTGAGCGAGCGATATAACGTCGCCCACGACTCT
>NC_061837.1:29749844-29752344 GCF_019202785.1 Penaeus chinensis
AGGATCCAGTTCGTTTAACAGGCTCTTTGCGGATTATTACCCCGTGTGATGTCTAGAGGTTCTGAGGCTTTACATAAGGATCAGCCACATTCCCGACACACTAAACTTTGGAGTCTTAAAAGTCCTGACTGCCTGATAAATGCCTCTCACACTGTCTCCAATATCTCACTTGCGTATTTATCCTCTCACTCGTTTTATCTTTCTCAGAGGCAAAAGTATGAAGTCCATAAGTATGATGTTAAATACTTGAAATGATATCACCATTCTTGAGTTAAATCAAATTTGTGGATAAGATCTATGAAATTAACACGTATGAATTTCGATACCATGGATGCACAACCTATGTTTCCAGAAAATCTTTCTTCATCTAGCGTGATGAATAAAGTTCTTATGTTATATGAATCAGTTTTCAATATTAGATAAATCTATTTTCGTGGCTAGTTACTGGTACTTCATGATAATATGTAAAACCCTCCTTGTAAAACTGTAAAACATTAAATTCCGTTTTCTCAAAGTATATACTCCAACTTCACTGTATTAAAGATTTCATGATCACTTTATTGACTGAATCATTTTTTTGTTTTTTGTTATTCGGATGCCCTAAAATACTACCTTTATCAGTGTTAAAATA
Organism: Penaeus chinensis; assembly: GCF_019202785.1. Classification (NCBI taxonomy): domain Eukaryota; kingdom Metazoa; phylum Arthropoda; class Malacostraca; order Decapoda; family Penaeidae; genus Penaeus; species Penaeus chinensis. Next base: position 29,750,476 of record NC_061837.1, read on the forward strand.
GATACCTGTGTGTGTTGGAGTCATGGCATATTTTCTGTCTATTAGTTGACATTCACATTTCTTCCCGCTAATGGATTCAAGTAATTGATTTTTCTTCACATTTTATTTCATTTTTTATTTTCTGGCGATGCAGAAAGGCGTTCAGTATGGCAACATGCTTGCCATAACGAACCGCTTTGTCATGGTCAGTCGAAAAATGTAGCTGCCTGTCAGAACAAATAATTTTTTGACCAAACAAGGACATCAACATTATGCAATGTTTCCTGTTCCGGCGAGGAAAAACTACTATAGTTTTACGTCACGTTGTCATGGCGACTGAATCGGGTGAATGACGCCGCAGATTTGCCGAAGGTCCAGCATTTCCAGTCATACTTCAAGATGATTTCCGTGTACGTGGTTATGTCTGTTTTATATAGATGCATACATACGTGCATACATACATACATGTATGTGTATATGTACATATATCAATATATAAATATATATATAAATATATAAATATATAAATATGTATATATATAAATATATGAATATATATATAAATATATATATATATATATAAATATATATATATATAAATATATATACACACTATATATATATATATATATATATATATATATATATATATATATATATATATATATTATACACTTACACACACACACACACACACACACACACACACACACACACACACACACACACACACACACACACATATATATATATATATATATATATTTATATATATATATTATATGTGTGTGTGTAATATATACATATATATATACTTATATATTTATATATTATACACACACACACGCACACATATATATTATATATATATATGTGTGTGTGTGTGTGTGTGTGTGTGTGTGTGTGTGTGTGTATGTGTGTGTGTGTGTGTCAGTGGAATACATTACTAATTAAAGTCATAATCTAGGATCTGTCTGATAAAACGCAATCTGCACATTGCATCGTGAGTACGTATCACAGTTAGGTTTTCACTGCCTGCTGCCCCGGAAATAGTCCATTGTAGATTTTATAGAGTGTGTTTCACGGAGTACAAATATTATTTCCTTTGCCTTTTCTATAGCCATTACCCAATTTTCACATTCTCTGAGACTTTATCTATAAAGAGATATGTTAAATTTGCTTTTAGTGATCGACCTTGTCAGAGAAGGAAATTCCAGTAAAGGGTGAAAACCCGACTGGTATCTGGATAAAGAAATCCTAATGTCGAAATTGTTCACTATTATTTATGATAAGGACAGCGTCATTTACAGTTGTGGATCAGAAATGTCCATGCTTCCTTAACCCTGTCCCTTGTGGCCAATTAAGATCAGTGGAAGCTACGCAGTAGATTTTTTTGTGTTTTCCTAGTAATGGCTTTAACAATCTGGACGGCCTGATTTCACAATGTGATCTTGCAATTTTATATCATGAAATTATTACCTGCTCTAAACATGACTTAATATTGACATCCTGATGGTATAATCCCTCATCCCTTGTCCGTTTCTTTGCACATCAGTTTTTTTATTTAGTCTCCTTCAACGAATATGACTCAACTTCTATGCCCCACATCGATTTTATGCACTCCCCTGCAATAACTAGAGAGACAATCTCTCTCGTATCCAGTTCCCAGGGCATTTAGGAGCGACTTCCTCAGTTCATCTCGGGGCGAGAAAAGAAATCGGGGGCAAAGTGGGACGCGGACCTCTGACACAGGCAGGGAAAGTAAGCTTACCAACACGGTTTCATTGTGAGGTCGAACTGAGGCTGAAGCCCCTCCGAGTTTCCTCCTGTGAAACCCTGGGTGCAGGGCTGGTGCAGTCCTCTAAGGCTGCTGCTCTTTTTTGTTCAATA
>NC_061837.1:29764844-29767344 GCF_019202785.1 Penaeus chinensis
ACACACACACACATAGTACACACGGGTGCCTTGGCAGGGGAACGCGGGGACGGTTAACGAGCGGCTGAACGACATCAGGGCCTGAGGCTCATCCATTTCGTGGTTAGGTTTTCTGAACGAAAAGAGCGACGAAACACACACAATGTACACTAGTTTTTTTCTTGCGTTTTACCAAGGCATTAGGAGTTCTCGATGTATGGGACAGTGACAGCATCTTGGCAAAAATACAGCAGAGAAATTGGCAGTTTTGGCTTATCAGAAATATAAGACTGGACTGGGGCAGTTATTTATACAGCCTTAAAAATAGATTTTCTCAGGAATGACTACACAGCTGACTGTAAACGTTTACTGGTAGAACAGTAAACACAATGTTGAAATCAAAAGACAATGGCTCGCGGAACAGAATTAGTAACATGCAAGCAGATGCAAAAGAAGCCAGAGAACGAAGGTGAAATATGGGGGGGGGGGGGTGAGCAGGAGTGAGCCAGCATTTGCTGATGAGAAGACATGCAGTAGAGCTGAAGAGGATATGCGAGGCAGGCAATGGTGCAGCAATTACACAATCAAAACTGCTAATAGGACGAAAGGTGTCTGTGCACCAATGTATTTGGACTTTGGTCGGTCATTTACTAGAGTTCATCCCCAGTAAAGTTCATTAATGGTAACTAATGATCAGGTGTTATCCGCAGACTCTTTGCTTCCTAACCAATGGCCACAATATCAGCCTCGAAACGGTCTGGATTCTCAAGTAGAGAAACCGAGTTTATCAAGTAATATTCCAAAGTTCTAGCTTCACTTATTACTACATTGATGCAATACCCGAATTCTGTCCGCCGAGGTGGGCAGAGATCACAACCTAGGACTGCGGCTCCGCGGGCAGGGGAGAGAGTGACGTGGGGCGTCGGCAGTGGCACATGCGAGTCATTGTTAACAACAAAAGGAAAGCAGAATCTCGTGATATCAAGATTTCGTAGATATGTAGATTCTTCATACGAATGCGGAAAAATAACTGATGTTTTAACGGAATGTTCTATATTTGTTCTATATAAATGGTGACATTTCCGTGCTGTTAATGAATAAGTTTGGAAATGATAATCGTAATGATGAATGAAAACAATGTTAATGACGATACTGGTGATAATAAAAAAATATAATGATAATGATACCCGTAATAACAATAATAATAGAAACAAAATGATAATGATAGTAACAAAATAGAAGTAGCAATAATGTTCATAATAATGATATTGATGTTATAAATAATGATAATGATAATCATAGTAATGATATTAAGAGTAATAATGTTTATAATGACAATGATATCAATTATAATAAAAAATATTGATAGTACTACTACCACTACTATTAATAATAATAACAGTGGTAATGAAACCGATATATTGTTACCCACTATGGAAATCTTTAGAAAAAGGCGAAATATGTATGTGTTTATAAGGGGAAAAATATAAATAACTGAGAAATATGTAGAAATACGCTGAGAGTCCGCTGAGGTTGTGCTGGAACTATATATAGTAATACATTATATTCATATATGCTTCCCTCTTTCAGGTTGATGTGTTGACACCATGGGTGAAGGAAGATGGGGGGGAGTGCGGGCCTCCCTCACCTCCCTCCTCCTGCTCCTCCTCTTCCTCCTCCGCACTGCCGCTGTCTCCGCACAACGTGAGTGTCCGTTTCGTGCACGGCATGGCCTGGAGAGGCTGCGTCCTCTGCATCTTGGGTTCTTGCGCGAGGGTTGCGCAGACTCAGCAGCGCGAAAGCACATGCACACACACACACACACACACACACACACACACACACACACACACACACACACACACACACACACACACGCACGCAAACACACACGCACGCAAACACACTCGCACGCACACGCACACGCACGCACGCACACACACACACACACACACACACACACACACACACACATGCACACACGCACGCGCGCATGCACGCACACACACGCACACACACAAACACACACACATATGTGTGTATATATGTATATATAAATAAATAAATAAATAAATATATAAATATATATATATATATATATATATATATATATTTGTATGTGACTGCCGCGATGGTCCAGTGGTTAGAGCACTGGATTCAATTCCCCGTCGCGGCGGTCGTAAAAATGCTCTGACTGCTGGCTTGAGTCCAAGAAAACGACATATCGCCTTGAGAAGTCAAACGCAGGTGTCGTAGTGGAAGTCACCTGCCGTGGCAGAACTGTTAGCGCGCCGAACCGCGGTTGATTAGGAAGGGTATTCAATCAGGCAAGGGTGACACTGCCATATACCCTCTCAATAGTGAATTGAGAAATGCCTATGTCCTGCAGTGGAATAAATGGCTGTTAAAAATAAAAATATTAATAATAATAATAATAATAATAATATATATATATATATATATATATATATATATATATAGAGAGAGAGAGAGAGAGAGAGAGAGAGAGAGAGAGAGAGAG
>NC_061837.1:29782344-29792344 GCF_019202785.1 Penaeus chinensis
GTGGTCCAGTGGAGGTGATAGCGAGATCGTCTGCATACGAGATGATCTGGCACCCCACTGGGAGGTTTATGTTGAGGATGCAGGACATTAAAGTGTTGAATAGGGCTGGACTGAGAACCCCACCCTGTGGCGTTCCATTTTCGAGCGGCATGTGCTGCGATAGGTGACCCTGGAATTTGACATTGGCAGTCCTGTTCCTGAAGTAGTCACCTATCCAAGCCAAGAGCTTTCCTCTGATTCCCTTCTGGATCAGGCTTTCCTGAATGGCAAGCGGACTTGCCAGTTCAAAAGCCTTCTCCAGGTCAAGGAATACCACCACAGCTGGGCCCTTGCTGATTGTGCTTAAGAGCGTGGCTAAGCTGTGTGCTGTGCCCATGCCCCTTGTGAACCCGTGAAGGTGTTCGTGCGGGGGTCCCGTTTTCCATTGAAGCCGGTTTAGTACCATCCTCTCAGCCGTCTTGGCCAGGCAGCTGAGCAGAGAGATGGGGCGGTACTTCCCCGGCTCCTTTGGTTTTGGGACGGGAACTATGGTAGCCCTCTTCCAACTCTGGGGTAGAGTGGAAGTTTCCCAGGACTTGTTGATGAGTTGCAAGAGTGCACGCTCACCTGCTAGTCCTAGGTGGGAGATAATGGGGTACGAGATCCCATCAGAGCCCGGGGCTGTGTTGGAACTGGTTTTATAGGCTTTCCTTAGTTCCCTCAGAGAAAAGATAACGTCTAAGTTATCGGGTTCGGCTGCCCTTTCTCTGATCTGAGCGTGTCTGTCTGGCTGTAGACGCTCTTGTCTTGCCCTCAGCTCGGCTGGCAGACTGTTGCTGCTCGTTCTCGCAGAGAACTCGTGCGCCAGTCTGTTAGCCTCTGCTTGGGGGTCGTGATGGGTGCACCTCGGGGCTGAGCGGCTGGTAGCTCGCTTGACCCGTTGCCACAGCTCTGAAAGGGTGGTTTGGTGGTCGAAGGACTCACACCATTCCAGCCACTTTTCCTGCCTGACTCTGTTGGCAGTTTCCTTGGCATCCGTGACAGCTTCCCTTAGGAGGGATAGGTTGTCAGGGGTTCTTTGCCTTCGGAATAGTTTTCGGCACATGTTCACCCTGTGGTTGACCTCCCTGATCTCGTCATTGAAGTACCAGGCGTCTTTGTGACTTCTGGACCTTTGAGGGAGACATTTAAGCGGGAAATGCTCGACGCATTGGCAAACGCCCGGCAGAATTTCATCTCACCGGAGACATTGGAGGCCACAGAAACGTATCGCATGGTTCGGCTGAATGGCAAATAGGACTTGCGCCGTTCCTTGGTGCATAGAGCTCAGATACTGCTGAGAGGGGAACAGGAACAGTTCATCAGCAACCTTGCTGAGGAGGTTGAAGGCAATTTCTTGGTAAATGACCGTCCTGCCTACCAAGCCCTGAGAAAACTGAATTCTAAGCCCTCCTCACAGATGACTGCAGTCCGCTTAGTGGATGGACAGATAATCACACACACACACACACACACACACACACACACACACACACACACACACACACACACACACACACACACACACACACACACACACACACACACACACACACACACACACACACACACACACACACACACACACACACACACACACACGCACGCACGCACAGAAATCCCGAGACTTAGGGGAATTCTGACACGGATTATTGGTTTAAGAGCAAGCCTATAATACTGCTGTAAATTGTGGTAAAGCCTGTCGAATTTATTGCCTGTTAACTCAGGGATGAGGCAACGCAGTGGCCTAGCACCAAAACTGCATGGACTGGACAGTGGGCAGAGCTACTATCCAAAGTCATTGTGGAGCAACACTGGGCAATATCAAGGTCACAGACCTCGACTTTGCTGACGATGTTGCTATCCTATCTGAGTCTAGCGGTTCTTGATACATTTAGCAACGTTGAAGAGCATTTGGAGATGTCGGTACCTATGCAGAAGGACCAAACTACATGTCTTCAAGGCCTTGATACAGCCAGTGGATGGACAGATAATCTCTCTCTCTCTCTCTCTCTCTCTCTCTCTCTCTCTCTCTCTCTCTCTCTCTCTCTCTCACTCACACACACACACACACACACACACACACACACACACACACACACACACACACACACACACACACACACACACACTGTATGGTAGCGAAACCTGGACGCTAACTAGTGCCTTGGAGTCTCTCGCCTTGATGCCTTTTGTAACAAGTCTCTTCGAGGTACAGTTGACAGGACCATGTTTCCAACCGACGGTTAGATCGTGAGACTGGCATGGGACCTGTTACTTGCGTAATCCGGGACCACCAACTCAGGCTATATGGTACCTAGCTCGTTTCCCTGTAGATGTCCCAGCCCATCAGGCTGTCTCGTTGCGAGACAGTCCTGGGTGGAGGAGGCTCGTGGGACGACCGTGGCTCGTGGCTTAGGCAACTCGACGAGAGGAGTTAGAGATGCCATGAGGGACCCCAGTTGCTGGAAGAGAAGGGTGGATGCGGCTATGCTCCCCGTCGGCATTAGCCCCCCGATGATGATGATTGATATATATATATATATATATATATATATATATATATATATATATAAATATATATATACACACACACACACACAAACAGAAACACACACACACACACACACACACACACACACACACACACACACACACACACACACATATATATATATATATATATATATATATATATATATATATAGGTAGTTAACTGGGTTTTTATAATGGGGTGGCTGACCAAATGAGAGGGAGATGTGTACGGGAATCGGAATGTAGAATTTATATTTTCGTTATGACAGGTACGACATTGCGGTTCTGCGCTTGAACAGGCCTGTCATCTATCGGGACAACATTTTGCCAATCTGCTTGCCAGATCCAAGTGATGACTTCATTGGTGATATTGGCATTGTTGCAGGGTGGGGCAAGACAGATAATTCTTTCGGTAAGTAACAAGTTTGAATTCACGTAACTGCAACTCTTGCTGTAGCTAGGTTTCCATCGACAAGAGAGAGCACTGCGACCCCCAGAAAACCAAAGAAATTGACTCACGCTCACACTCGCTTGGAAGTAGCAACGAGGTATCATCGAGGTCGCTTCGGGGTATCATGAGTAGCAACGCGCTGTTTTCCGCTCCCATGCACTCTCTTGTGGTCGCTATACGTCTTGCGACTGCTAGCTTCGGCTAAAAACACTTGCAGATTTGTGCGAGTCGAGCGACTGGTTACTCGCAACGCGTTCACAATGCTGTATTTTGATTTGCTGTGCAACGCATTAGCAAGGTGGTCGCTACGTTGCTACGCGGTAGCATGTTGACTTGCGAGTGCCATTTGAGGCCAGGATCGAGAGATGCACGGGCATTGGTGTCTGGTCCACTAATAGCCGGTCTCACCTCGAGGCAGGCATCAGGCAGCTCCGGGGGCATTATCACGTAATTCTTGAAGTAGTTTGAATCATCCGTCCTCAGCTTCTAGACCAGCCCTTAGTACTGACTGTGGTCAAGTCTCAGCTGTTCAGTGAGCCAAATACGAACCCTTCACACAGTCTCCGTATCTCCATTATGTTTCGGAGGACCGCTTTTTGCAGGATAAGTGACCAGGATCTGGAGAAGAACGAGGTATATGTCATCCATGTTGACTGCTTGAATGTGCTATCCCGACTGCAACTCGCAGGCTCTCACATAGATTTGTATTACCTCTGGGCTTCGGTCGCATCACATTCGCTAAATGGGTTCGATGGAAACGCGAAACTAGCGAACCAGTGACGACTCATGCGAGTGAGCGAATTTTGAAGAAAAAAAATCGCTCCCGAACACGACTCTAATGAGGCGCTAGCTGCTCTCTTGTCAATGGAAACCCTACCTTTGATCTAATACGTCGGACAAGTTTTCTCTAGGAATATACATATCAAACATTTATGAAATATATATTCTTAAGCAATTAATGAAATGAACAGCGGTGTATGACTTCTATGCAATCGTTCTATTTCAGGGAAAACAGGTACAAATATTCTACAAAAAGTGATGGTTCCTATTATTAGTAATGATGAATGCCTTCGCTGGCATCATCACAAAGGCATTGATGTCAAGTTATATCAAGAGATGTTTTGTGCTGGGCACTCCGAAGGCAAGATGGATGCCTGTTTGGTAAGAGTCGTTTTTGCGTCTGTGTATACTATCAAATGTTTTGCCCTTTCTTGCCATTTTATGTTGTTTTCCTTTACTACTCATTCAAATGTATGAACACCTCGTTTTCTTTCCCCAGGGAGATTCAGGTGGACCGTTGGTTGTCCACCACAACGGGAGATGGGTATTATCAGGGATTACTTCAGCTGGCTTTGGTTGTGCTGTAGACCATCAGCCAGGAATTTATCACAAAGTGTCGGTCACTTCAGGCTGGCTTGCTGCAAATGTCAGACCGTAAGAGAAAATTCAGCAATTGTAAATATAAACTGATGGTGTCATTGGCAATATATATGACATGCCAAATATGTGGACAAAAAAGTTGTGATCATAGTGCATTACATTCATCGCAGTTGTCCTTAAGTATTTTTCCAATTTTGTACTGTTAGGATCAATATCTAAATCATATTTCACTCATCAAACAATGCACCATTCAATTCTCCACATTGTATATTTTACTGCAATACAAGAAAACGAATGCCTTGCACACATACACACACACCACATTTTTTTCAATATTATTATCATTTTTGCAAGCTAAATACCTTCATGCCGATCTTTATTGTGGCTGTGGCCCTTGCTGTTTATGATTTAGCCCATACGTGGCCAACTATCTACTAAATTAATTTTACCATGACTATTCGAGTTCTGCTTGATACAGACGACTGATACCTTGAGTTCTGTATGATCAGCATAATTCTCAAGAGGATTCAGGTTATATGTAATATGCGAGAGTAAAACGAATATAGTGTGATAGAGATCTGGATTTATTTAGTTCATTGAGAAAGTCTTCGAGACTGAAAGTCTGTTTAGATCTTAGCTGGCTCTAACTGAAGTGATGTAATGGCTGAGTTTATAAGAATAATTTGGACAGGATAGTTTGTATATGCTCGTACGTGTTCTTTGGAATACTTCTATGGATTTCTTTATGTTCGTCTTTGTCATGCTTCCACACATGAATTTCAGTTTTATTGTTTCTCTTTAAAGGTTTAAATCTAGTAATAATGGTTCATATTTAATTTCTCAAATCTAATATTTTAAATTCACTGCTATACATTTTCTCCAGTTCATAAATACAATCAAAATGACCACCATTTGTGGTATTTCAAACATGCATTTTCCGATTAGTTACAAATGTTTCATCGTTTATTTTGAAGCTCTGTTCACCATATCCTAAAAAAAAACCCACTAAAATACTTATAGATTGAGGCACACTACGTTCAATAATCCCACCACTGACTTCAATACTCTTGGAAGATTTTAGGCAGATTGTCACTGACTACAGACTCAGCTATTTAATTACTTTCATCACAAGCCAATTAATGTCAAAGGAAGTTCTCCGAACTTTTCACTTTTCACGTAAATATACATGCAGAAATGCTTGTGTAAATAATGCTTCCGTACATATTTTGATATTCCCCAAACTCTACCATACTGAATCCTTTGTCAGTCAATTAATAGATACTTTTTCCCCCAAAAATATTTCGGATTTCCATTCATCTCGGTTTTAAATGGATTCCCAAGTGCATAAAATGTAAGACGTGGAAGATTAACTTACTACTTCCATTAATTTTACTAAAGCAACATACCTCAGCATTTTAGCCAATCATGAAAAAATATCAATCATTCATTAAAAATTGTAGAACTGTAACCCTCACATTGAGTCAGTGTGAAAGAAAGAAAATTATGTCTTGATTAAGATGAAATAAAATGCAACCTATGGTCTGCATATTACATATTTTCTTTTTATTTTCAGCACACTGATTTGTCACTAGGTTTGAGCTGGCCATATCTTTACTTTACTTTTGTACATATTTTAATTTGTCAATATGAAATAACTGATTTTGTTTATATCAAAGCAACTAACAAATCTCCAAAGTCAGCCTGTCACCAGCTCAGCAATGGAATAGCAAACAATAGTCATCACAAAAATGATGGCTTGGAATCGTTTCGCTCTGTACTTTAACCCATTGGTATCGACTACATATGCTATCTACTGTCACTTTGTTATAACTACTCGTTTGCAGAGACAGGGCATCACAAATGTTTAGTCACCAAAAGCCCTTTACTGGGTCTATTTGCTCGTAACAGCTTACCCCATTCTTTGAATTATTATTATCATTATTTTTATGTTCATTATTATTATCATTTTTATTTTCATTATTATTGTTGTTTCATTATTACTATTATCATTATTATTGCTTCATTATTATTATTGTTATTATTATTATTATTTTGATTATCATAACGGTAATAATGATAATATTATTAAAGTTTTAAAATATTTAAGGACTGGGGAAAGCAGCTGGTCAGGTATGCTTAGTAATAATTTCCTTTGCAACTCTGCTCTTTCGAAACAAAAAACAGTCATCAGGGCATGCATCCATATGCTCTTTCGCCGGCCACAGATTAAGACTTGGACAAATTATGACTCATTATTACAGTCCATAATTTGCTCTCAAGTTTTGAATTCTTTCTCACATTTGTGTGCTTCACTTGAACTGATCTTTTGTCGTTCCACATGGTTTGTTTCCCATTAATGAGTAGATTACCTGATGCTTATTTGCTTCCTCCAGTGCTAAAGATCTACGAAGTGTACAAATTGTTGATTCTGATTTTCTGTATTATATACAAATGATCACTTTTTTTTTTTTTTTATAAAACATAAGTTTGAGATGTATATAATATTTATTTTTCTAGCATTTAGTGCAAGGAATAAAATTACCCTTGAAACTGCCTTTTCTTTTTTTGTCTCCATAACTAGCAAGCACTAAATGTGAAGCTTTACGGTATATCATTCCGTTCACAAATTTCCCTAAATAAAGTTTCATATTACTAATTTTTGAAGTTGGGGGTTAAAGAAAAGATGTTTTACTTTGAGATAATGTTGTATTTACAGTACAGGGGATGGAGGGGGGAAGAGGGAAGGTCGTCAGAGGATGCACTAGGCACTCCACTGAAGCTGCGAATGTTTAAGGTTGTTTGCTGAGGACTTGTTGTAGCCATGGCGCCAATGTGAAGATCAAGAGTGAAACATAATGGAAATGACCCCTTATTTGTGAATGCAGATAGAAGTAGAGCATACAAGTAAATAAATGGTATTAAGTTAAACACTGATTTGGGTTAATTTCAGAATTCTTAGACTCCTGCCAAGATCTCTTCATTTCAACCAAATGCATAAAACCTGCATAGTCAAAAAAAAAAAAAAAAAAAAAATCTTTTTATCTCTATTTGCTTCTTGCCTTACAAGCAGTGTGGAATGATTATGAAGGAAGAAATTCCTAGTTTTTAAAAAGTTAATGTATCGACTAACAATTAATTAAGAACAAAACTCATAACAAGAAAATTAATAGTAACTGCTTCTGATATCAATGAGTAAACATATGTACGCATAGCAACTAAAAACGTGTTTTCTATAAGGCTAACTTAATTTTCTCCTAAAACTGTTACATGTATGCACACACAAATTTTCTGATTACCATTTTGTACCAGTTATTAGTAAACTTCAGAAACAGCACCTATTTGAATGATAATCAAGGTGCTTCTCCCTTTCATGTTTTTTTTATCAGAGCTCTCAGCAACTTATTTATTCTCCTGTAATGTACTGGTCACACATATAATAAAAGTTCTTCACACTGCCCTAATTACACTGAACTAAATGAGATAAAAAAACAAAATTATAAAATCCATACTATTGCATAGCATAACATGAAATAGCTTAATTTTCAAATGTTCCTCACTTAAATTTTCATTACACTGACTATGGAGACCATACAAATTTCAATTAATAGTCTAGTTACTTTTTCATTCATTTACATTATCAACTAACAGTGAGAATCAAGCTAAAAGGGTAAATAGCATAAGTCTCTCTTAGACATCTCGACAACCCTTGTATGAAGATTTGGAATAATGCTCATAGCAATATATTAAGGAAAATACAGGATATGAGAAGGAGCTTGTGGAGAACTGTTTTAATAGAATCATGAATAATAAATTAATATACTGTACAGTGCACATATCCTGTGCTAAAAACTGAATCCACTAAATTAAAAAGCATAATAAAAATTGAAAACAAAGCTCCCACTGCAGCAAGCTAAATATTTACAGACATCAACTTTCATACAATCAATGCAGAGTTGAAGATGAGATGAGTAATTAAAATAAAATTATAAAAGTACAATGGCACCATGACTAAAACAAAGGAAAGTACTTCTTAGATCAGAGGTATTACAGATAAATAGGTCATTGACAAAATATGTTAACAATAATTTGTAAAACTCACACTTGTAACAACGACATGATAACCGTTCTTTCTCTTGTCCTAGGATTCAGTGCTTTTTCGAACCGTTTCAAATCGCAACAGCAATATCTATTCACATATCTTACACCCTAACCACCCACCATAAATATAATGCTTAGTCCTCAATACATTAAGTAGGTCATTACTCTAAAATATATGCTACATTTTTATCAGCCAGAGAATCTATATTGCATGACTCCAGCATTTAAGAAGTTTTGATTACATTACATTAACTTTATATCAAGGTATTCAAAGCCATCTCAAGTAACTTGAACTGAAGTCAGAACATTATATCTTCAGTGAATGGGGTGTGTATATATATATATATGTATTTTTTTTTTCATATACTGACATCATCAGCCTTACAAAAGTGCCTCAAATAAAAAATAATTTTCCCACTCTTAAATAAGAAAATTAATCTTCACTTAAGACTATGTAAGGCTCAAGATAACTAATATTGCTGTTTTCAATACAACAATACTACATTGGGGCCAATACACTAACTCTGAAGTAATCAGAGATCACTGGCTGTTGTCTGTATCTATTGTTCAAGTCATGACCAAGACTTTATCTTGCTTTTTATGTGTATCAACTTGTCCTAAGGTTTCTAAAGGGTCATCAGTCAACAATGTTGCCTATGGCTGAGACACAGGGAGGACATAACCTTAAAAACCTATCAACATTTCATCCATACTATGATACCATAAACAGTTGATGTAACAAAAAGTGACCAGACATTCATCTCTTCAACTGAAATCATGAACACATTATACATCATTCAGTGGGACAGTAGTTAAGTGGTTGTTCGCCAGTTTGAGGATTCTCTGTAAGGCTCATATTCTTGTAACTTTACCTGTGGAGAACATAAGTTAAAAACCCTTAAACTGGTGAAGTCCAAAGCAAGCTAACTCTGCCACTCAATTACGAACAACCAGGGAAGGATCATAGAGATAAGACTATGCCCATGTACACAAATGATACAACTGACTCATGTTCTTTTTGCTTAACTTTGATAAATTTTACTACTACATCCTTTGCACAATATTATCCATCTAAGATATCAAGAACCTAAGAATTCTATCATTCTTGGACATGGCCTAAAGCACTAGTTCTAAACAAAGTATGAGATTACAGCATCAACATCTGTGACATAATCAGCAAATTTCAACCATAAATAGCATTCTCTTAGGGCCCACTTATGATCATATTTAAGACAGATTATGAACCCTACTTAAGAATTCTGTTAGGGAGGAAATAGCTGGGTCTGTCACTTTAACGACTTTGGTTTCTCATTCGTGCCTCAGCATCAGTTTCTGAGGCTTAGCTCAAGCAATATCTGAAGGAGGAAGTCTTCTCCTGAGAGTTCATTATCAAATAAATCATATGGTTCTATGCACCATTAATCAATCGGCACTTTTAGACATATCCTCTATAATAACGATAATAATCCTTTCAGTTAAGTCCACATGGCAAGGCTGGAATACTACTTTCCATATACA
>NC_061837.1:29799844-29807344 GCF_019202785.1 Penaeus chinensis
AGCTTAACTAAATGATGTGACATTGATATTAAGCAAAGTGTGTGAGTGAGTGAGTGAGTGAGTGAGTGAGTGAGTGAGTGAGTGAGTGAGTGAATGAGTGAGTAAGTGTGTTTATGTGTGCTCTTACCTAGTTGTTTCAATGAAGAAAAGCTAAGCTCAGATGGTCCCGTCTGCTATATTTAAACTATTATAGAACTTTTAAAATTGAAGCACATTTTGGTACACAATGTTATTTGGAAGATTGTTCCACGTTTTAATAGTTCTGTTTGAGAAACTGAATATTTTGACATCTTCCTTGCCTCGTTTTACTTTCAACATTTTACTGTGTCTTCTTGTCTTTCTTGTGTTCAAAATTATAAAGTCATCTCTGTCTAACTTCACTCTTCCTGGAACATAGTTGAACATGTCACCCCTTTTCCTTTTTTTCTTCCAAAGTAATAAGTCCTATTTTCTGTAGTCAATCTTTGTAGCTCATTTTTCTTATAGTTGGTGTCAATCTTGTGACTGCTCTTTGAACTCTTTCCAGTTTGTCAATCTCCTTTTTTAAGTGTGGACTCCATACCACGTCACCATACTCTAGACTAGGATTTATGATCTTATATCTTCTACATCATGAATGCCCTCTTCATGTTGGCAATCAGCCCTAGCATTTTATGGACATTTTCATTTATATGATCATTTGGGTTTAGGTTTCTGTTTAAGACTATTCCACGGTCTTTTCCCTATCTGCTGGGTTTAATACTGCATCTCACAATTTGCATTGATATAGTGGAAGATTTTTACTTTCTCCGAACCTGAATACATGGCATTTCTTGCTGTTGAATTCCTTTTTTCAAGCACAACTCCACATGAATAAGTTCCTCTATGTCACTTTGGAGGCACTGGCATGAGACGTTGTCTATCCTTTTCTGCAATTTTGCAGTCTACACACATATGGGCTTATATTTAACCCTAAATCACTGATGAAAATAGTAAACACAATTGGCACCAAGACTGATCCTTGAAGTACTTCCCTGGTTACTTATTGCCATGTAGAGTGCTTCCCTCTAAATATGGTGCTTATATATCTTTCAACCATTTGAGAAACTTGCCTTTCAGTTGTTCTAATTTCTATAAAGTCTGCTCTGAGATACTTTATCAAATGACTCTTTAAAATCTAAGCATATACAATCAACCCAGCTGTATCTTTCAATGTAACATTTTATAAACTCTGTTATAAAAACAGGAGATTTGATACACAGAGTTTCTTATTTTTTTCATGGGTGGCAGGGACTTCTTTCTTTATTACATCAGTTATCATTTGCTTATTCATGAATATCACTTTTAAAGGGCATTTCTTTTTGAATAATTTCAACCTCCTATGAGCTTGATATTCTACTCCAAGAATTTGGGATTTATGACCTTGCGAATATTGACAATCAATTTCATGTCTACATTTTATTGTTTGATTCCATCTTCTACAAACTTTTTCTTCATGTCCAAATATGACAAATTAAAATTATTCCTTGCAAGTTGCCCAAGGTGTGACTTAAATTCACTTTTCTTTACCATCTCAGCAAGCTGCGCCTTTATTTTTTCCTTTGTGATCTTGATATCCCCCCCACCCCATGTCAATTTTTTCCATTTTACTTTTGATACATTGGCATATGTGGCTGTCAACTTTTTTCCTTTACTTTTGATACATCGGCATATGTAGCTTTTAGCCCCTTCCATTATTTGAGACTGGCTGCTTGACAAATTGCTTTCTATCTGTTTATCAGTTCCCTATACTTCATCAACTTTTCTTGTAGAATCTTTGCTTTGACTTGATAACTGTTGCCAATCTTGCTTTCTACTTCTTCCATCTCTTCGTGGAGTTCTTTGATTTTCATGGCATGCTTTTCAGAATTCTCTTTCTGAGTGATTGTGTTATATCCACCAATTCCTTCACATATTGTCAAACATTCTTCTATCAGGCTGCCTACCTTGGTTGCAAGTGCTTCAGTTCTAACTATTGATTCTGGTAACTTCATATTCCTGGTCTGATCTTAGTCGTTATCCATTAAACAAATACAGATTAAAGTCTGTTCTCATGGTAATTGTCTCAATCTGTGAAACACCTACCATGCGGGATTCACGGTCACTTCTTGCCCTCTTACCTTAACTCTCACATCCCAGGTCACATAGAGTCATTATCTTTTCCAGTTTTTCACTTATTTGTTCACTTTACAACTCAAATTAATAATTTCAATGTCAAACTATTTACAGAACCTATGGCTAGCTGACTAGACCACCCATCGCCCAATCTTCTCTATATTTAACATGTTAAAGCTGTACTTTACTGCACTCTCTATGCACGTGTGCGGGTGTGTTTGTATGTGTTTGTATGTGTGTGTGTGTGTGTGTGTGTGTGTGTGTGTGTGTGTGTGTGTGTGTGTGTGTGTGTGTGTGTGTGTGTGTGTGTGAGTGTGTGTGAGTGTGTGTGAGTGTGTGTGTGAGTGTGTGTGAGTGTGTGTGAGTGTGTGTGAGTGTGAGTGTGAGTGTGTGTGTGTGTGTGTGTGTGTGTGTGTGTGTGTGTTTGAGTGCGGCGTGTGTGTGTTTGAGTGCGGCGTGTGTGTGTTTGAGTGCGGCGTGTGTGTGTTTGAGTGCGGTGTGTGTGTGTGAGTGCGGCGTGTGTGTGTGTGTGTGTGTGTGTGTGTGTGTGTGTGTGTGTGTGTGTGTGTGTGTGTGTGTGTGTGTGTGCGGCGTGTGTGTGAGAGTGCGGTGTGTGTGTGTTTGAGTGCGGCGTGTGTGTGTGTGAGTGCAGCGTGTGTGTGTGTGTGAGTGCGGCGTGTGTGTGTGTGAGTGCGGCGTGTGTGTGTGTGTGTGTGTGTGTGTGTGTGTGTGTGTGTGTGTGTGTGTGTGTGTGAGTGCGGCGTGTGTGTGTGTGTGTGCGGTGTGTGTGAGTGAGTGCGGCGTGTGTGTGTGTGTGTGTGTGTGTGTGTGTGTGTGTGTGTGTGTGTGTGTGTGTGTGTGTGTGTGTGTGCGCGCGCGCATTCGTGCACATGCACATTGCCCCTTCAATTTATACACACACACACACACACACACACACACACACAGTGTGTGTAAGTGTGAGTGTGTGTGTGAGTGTGTGTTTGAGTGCGGCGTGTGTGTGTGAGTGCGGCGTGTGTGTTTGAGTGCGGCGTGTGTGTTTGAGTGCGGCGTGTGTGTGTGTGAGTGTGGCGTTTGTGTGTGTTTGAGTGCAGCGTGTGTGTGAGTGCGTTGTGTGTGTTTGAGTGCGGCGTGTGTGTGTTTGAGTGCGGCGTGTGCGTGTTTGAGTGCGGCGTGTGTGTGTTTGAGTGCGGCGTGTGTGTGTGAGTGCGGCGTGTGTGTGTGTGTGTGTGTGTGTGTGTGTGTGTGTGTGTGTGTTTTAGGGCGGCGTGTGTGTTTGAGTGCGGTGTGTGCGTGTTTGAGTGCGGCGTGTGTGTTTGAGTGCGGCGTGTGTGTGTGAGTGCGGCGTGTGTGTGTGAGTGCGGCGTGTATGTGTGTGTGTGTGTGTGTGTGTGTGTGTGTGTGTGTGTGTGTGTGTGTGAGTGCGGCGTGTGTGTGTGTGAGTGCGGTGTGTGTGAGTGAGTGCGGCGTGTGTGTGTGTGTGTGTGTATGTGTGTGTGTGTGTGTGTGTGTGTGTGTGTGTGTGTGTGTGCGCGCGCGCATTCGTGCACATGCACATTGCCCCTTCAATTTATACACACACACACACACACACACACACACACAGTGTGTGTAAGTGTGAGTGTGTGTGTGAGTGTGTGTTTGAGTGCGGCGTGTGTGTGTGTGAGTGCGGCGTGTGTGTTTGAGTGCGGCGTGTGTGTTTGAGTGCGGCGTGTGTGTGTGTGAGTGTGGCGTTTGTGTGTGTTTGAGTGCAGCGTGTGTGTGAGTGCGTTGTGTGTGTTTGAGTGCGGCGTGTGTGTGTTTGAGTGCGGCGTGTGCGTGTTTGAGTGCGGCGTGTGTGTGTTTGAGTGCGGCATGTGTGTGTGAGTGCGGCGTGTGTGTGTGTGTGTGTGTGTGTGTGTGTGTGTTTTAGGGCGGCGTGTGTGTTTGAGTGCGGTGTGTGCGTGTTTGAGTGCGGGGTGTGTGTTTGAGTGCGGCGTGTGTGTGTGAGTGCGGCGTGTGTGTGTGAGTGCGGCGTGTGTGTGTGAGTGCGGCGTGTGTGTGTGTGTGTGTGTGTGTGTGTGTGTGTGTGTGTGTGTGTTTGAGTGTGGCATGTGTGTGTTTGAGTGCGGCGTGTGTGTTTGAGTGCGGCGTGTGTGTGTGAGTGCGGTATGTGTGTGTGTGTGAGTGCGGCGTGTGTGTGTGAGTGCGGCGTGTGTGTGTTTGAGTACGGCGTGTGGGTGTTTGAGTGTGGCGTGTGTGTGTGTGTGTGAGTGCGGCGTGTGTGTGTGTGTGAGTGCGGCGTGTGTGTGTGTGTGAGTGCGGCGTGTGTGTGTTTGAGTGCGGCGTGTGTGTTTGAGTGCGGCGTGTGTGTGTTTGAGTGCGGCGTGTGTGTGTTTGAGTGCGGCGTGTGTGTGTTGAGTGCGGCGTGTGTGTGTGTGTGTGTGTGTGTGTGTGTGTGTGTGTGTGTGTGTGTGTGTGTGTTTGAGTGTGGCATGTGTGTGTTTGAGTGCGGCGTGTGTGTTTGAGTGCGGCGTGTGTGTGTGAGTGCGGTATGTGTGTGTGTGTGTGAGTGCGGCGTGTGTGTGTGAGTGCGGCGTGTGTGTGTTTGAGTACGGCGTGTGGGTGTTTGAGTGCAGCGTGTGTGTGTGTGTGTGAGTGCGGCGTGTGTGTGTGTGTGAGTGCGGCGTGTGTGTGTGTGTGAGTGCGGCGTGTGTGTGTTTGAGTGCGGCGTGTGTGTTTGACTGCGGCGTGTGTGTGTTTGAGTGCGGCGTGTGTGTGTTTGAGTGCGGCGTGTGTGTGTGAGTGCGGCGTGTGTGTGTGTGTGTGTGTGTGTGTGTGTGTGTGTGTGTGTGTGTGTGTGAGTAGAAAAAAAAAAAAAAAATATATATATACACACACACACACACACATATACACACACGCACATGTCTATATATGTATATTATATATATATATATATATCTTCATTAAGATAATAACAAAGTGGGTCAGTAAATGAGAAAGTAAGAGAGAATGATATAAAGATCTTTTTACCATATTTAATCATAGCAAATGAAACTCTTTCTGAAACCATTTTATGTCATTCTACACCATAAAAATACCCCCATATTCAAATAACAAGAGCATAAGGACAAAATAATAATAATAATAGTAATAATACCAAGTCGATGAATCATCCATGACAAGGATCTAATCGCATATAGAACAGTAAATATCCTTTACATATCTGTAATCCAGTAATAATAAACTCTTCAGTGTAATAATACTGATAGATACACACATATATACATGTATATATAAAATATACATAAGAAGAAATGTGTTTAGAATTTACATTTTGCTTTTACATATGCATTTAGTTGCCCTTAGATAGTACCTATACACATCAAGATCTGCCTCCCTGAAAATGATGCATTTTTCAAAAAATTGGAGTTGATGTCAGTTGAATATGGTTACCACAGCACAACAACATGCTAGAGAAGATACCATATCCAGCAAATGCTTTCATACATTTGAAGTTCTAGTAAAACCATAAACAAAGACCTGAAGACAAAAATTTACATGATCATTTACAGCTTCTGACATAGCTCCTGTATCTACATGGTTCATTTACCAAAGTATGAATGATTTACTGGATGCTGGTCAAAGATCATCTTGTAATACAACATCTGGGCAAGCCTAAGGTAGCGGGAAAGGGTAATACTCACGCATGCTTCGGCTATCACTCTCTCCGTCATTTGTTGCTATGGAGGCTGTAAAGAGAGACACACCATCAACAAGGCAGACTCTGCTAGGCAACACCATGCAATATGAGCAAGCTCTTAGATGTGTTACCTCCTTTATCCAGTGACCCTTGAATGATGGTTCAAATAGCCTTTAGAGAAGAAACAATTAAGGTCCCAGGAGTTTATGGATTTTATAATGAAAAAGTCATCAGATGTTTTACTTGTCTATACCTTGGTAATCACCAGATATTTGACCATTATTCTTCATACTTGTTTAACCACATGCCACCGGGGAAAATTAATAAAAAAAATGGGGAAATGTCTTTGCACATAGATGGCCCTGCTAGTGCTTAACCTCAAAGGAGTCAATTAATAGACTTTGTGACCTTACCTGATTTCACCTTTCCTTGAATGGGTGTGAAAAACGTATATGAATATTGATGGTATTATTTTTATCATAAACATTATAATTACACAGGAAAATAAGATAATGTAAAATATTTTCATAAATCAAGGAAAAGGGTAAATGGGCAAGACAGCCAGTACTTGTAATTGGCTCATCGGTGACTTAGTACAAATGTAGCCATCTATATGTAAAAACAATTTATAAAGTAAACTCACACTGGGCATGGCATGTACGTACATGCCATGCCCGTTGGCATTGGGTTAACTGGAGCCTAAAATTACTTCACAGACTGCAAATTTAAAAAAGCATTGAAAAGGAGAATTTCCTGTTTCTTTTCACCCAAACTTGTATCATATCCCCTGAAACTTGATCATTCAAGTGTATGAACAAAATCATACAGATCTTCATAAATACCTTTATAGAATAGCTGAAAATACTGAAGCAAACAGGATCTCACTGACCCAACTTGCATTTAAGTCTGGCAATAAGTATCATTCTCTGTAAATCTTATAAAAAGAAAAAGAAAGAGAAAAAGAAAAAAAAAGAAAAGAAGAAGAAAAAAAATATGGTCAATCATCTTCAGAACTTTCTCTATCCATATCTCCTACTAAACATACTTTGATTTCTAGTACGCTTTACATAATTTTTCAATAACTGAAAATCACATCAACATGATTATAAAAGGGATAGCATTGCAATGGACATGCAAGTTTTGGAATTTATTTAATCAAGCACTAGAACTGGAGAGGGTAGAAACCATTACCACTAACACAATCTGTAACAGAGTAGTGTATCTGCAATTGGTAACAAGTTATTTTCTAAAATTAATTTCTGATTAGACCATAACATATCAATTTGCTATAAAATGAAAATCTTTCCAGAGTTTATTTCTATCTATTCACATCATTTCAAAATCACATATATATATCTTGAATAATGTATATTACACTAATGTTGGGACACACTGGCTGAAGAAATTAACTTATAAAATGCCTGGTCTAAGCAATCTTAACAAATAAAAGAATTTTTTACACAATTTATGGCCGGTAAAGCTGATGACATTATTTCACATTATCATGTCAACAAGGGAACTTCTGGATAAAGGAGGGAACGATCCTGAATCAAATAAAACATATTTTTGTACTATGCCTGAATTATCATGCACTAATATACACAAAATCAGAATTCATTTAACAAAACATAACAGAGGCTTATCTGAACTTAAATAAATATGTACAAGATACTACAAACAAC
>NC_061837.1:29809844-29812344 GCF_019202785.1 Penaeus chinensis
GAGAGAGAGAGAGAGAGAGAGAGAGAGAGAGAGAGAGAGAGAGAGAGAGAGAGAGAGAGAAGGAGAGAGAGAAGGAGAGAGAGAGAGAGAGAGAGAGAGAGAGAGAGAGAGAGAGAGAGAGAGAGAGAGAGAGAGAGAGAGAGAGAGAGAGAGAGAGAGAGAGAGAGAGAGAGAGAGAGAGAGAGAGAGAGAGAGAGAGAGAGAGAGAGAGAGAGAGAGAGAGAGAGAGAGAGAGAGAGAGAAGGAGAGAGAGAGAGAGAGAGAGAGAGAGAGAGAGAGAGAAGGAGAGAGAGAGAGAGAAGGAGAGAGAGAGAGAGAAGGAGAGAGAGAGAGAGAGAGAGAGAGAGAGAGAGAGAGAGAGAGAGAGAGAGAGAGAGAGAGAGAGAGAGAGAGAGAGAGAGAGAGAGAGAGAGAGAGAGAGAGAGAGAGAGGAGAGAGAGAGAGAGAGAGAGAGAGAGAGAGAGAGAGAGAGAGAGAGAGAGAGAGAGAGAGAGAGAGAGAGAGAGAGAGAGAGAGAGAGAGAGAGAGAGAGAGAGAGAGAGAGAGAGAGAGAGAGAGAGAGAGAGAGAGAGAGAGAGAGAGAGAGAGAGAGAGAGAGAGAGAGAGAGAGAGAGAGAGAGGAGAGAGAGAGAGAGAAGGAGAGAGAGAGAGAGAGAGAGAGAGAGAGAGAGAAGGAGAGAGAGAGAGAGAAGGAGAGAGAGAGAGAGAAGGAGAGAGAGAGAGAAGGAGAGTGAGAGAGGAGAGAGAAAGAGAAGGAGAGAGAGAGAGAAGGAGAGAGAGAGAGAGAAGGAGAGAGAGAGAGGAGAGAGAAGGAGAGAGAGAGAGGAGAGGGGGGGGGGGGGGCTGGCCCCTGACCTAAACACATTGCACATTAGCTCAGCTGGGGCACGCTGTATCCCAATTGGCCAACAGATGGATGTACATCTCGGGACTAACTGCACTGCTGTATATATTTTGCAGGTCACCCATTAGACTGCTAATGTGAGTTCCTCATATTCCTGGCCTACGTAACATCTGAAATCTGGGGATTTTGGGCCTCCCACACGGAACACCCTGCAAGCCAGATCAACTACTGATTTGGGTAAACTGGGAGGCTAAATGACTCCCCTTTGAACTCCAGCCACAAACTGACAAAACCTACAGCACTCAGTCAGCACAGTAGGACAAAGCACCAATATTACTCTCTCATTACACTGATGACTGCTAGAATGATATGAACACAGCCTGAATCACTCCCTGGTTTAGCTCACTTATTTGGGGAGGGGTTCTATAGCAACCTTGGCCTCTGTCAAATCATGAAACCACATCCTTACATTTCAATAGCAGGTACATCTCATGATGCGCTGCTGATTAGCCAACAGTGGATTCCTTTCAGCTCAGTGATTGGACTGTTTATCAGAATCCCCTATTTCCTGAGTTACTGGTTTAAATACCATCACATCAGGATTTTAAAGAGAGAGAGAGAGAGAGAGAGAGAGAGAGAGAGAGAGAGAGGGAAAGGGAGAGGGAGAGGGAGAGGGAGAGGGAGAGGGAGAGAGAGAGAGAGAGAGAGAGAGAGAGAGAGAGAGAGAGAGAGAGAGAGAGAGAGAGAGAGAGAGAGAGAGAGAGAGAGAGAGAGAGAGAGAGTGGGGGGGTATACAGTATACAGCATTTGACCAAGCTTAATTTTAGTGTGACTAAAGTAAATGATATTTTCCATGAATATTCCAAACCACATAATCACAGATAAATATATGTAAGTATAACTCTAGAAAGTAAACCTGAGAATGAGTCATACAATTAAAGTGATGACTGTATGGGTCAACTTCACTTGGTCAAAAAAGGTCAAAGAGAGATATGCAGATTAGTGGCTGCAGAACTCATACCTGAGTCACTAATGCTTAAGCTTAAGAGTCATGTATTATTCTTGCCCTGAGTTTTTATATAAAAAAAATTAAACCTGTAACTATACAAAATGAAAATCCTAAGCTGGTTGTATAATCTGGTATTCCAAATTTCAAAAATTCAAAATCTACCAAATTCAAAAATCACTCTGCAAAGAAAGTAGGGTGTTGTAGGGTCAACATTCAATGGTTAAATATGAATGATGAACCTGATATGGCACATCAGCCATTTTATAAGTAGCATTATTTACTTTAATAACTGGGTACTTACGCTCATTATCCGATCCATCTTCAGACTTATCGTCTTTACTCTTGTTCAAGAATGGGAATTTTCGACTGAAAGATAATGTCTTCTTCTTCCGCTCTAGTGTTGATTGCTGGAATACATTAATTGAGATAAATTATAAAAATAAGTTTCATAATTAAATTCCTCCATGGATTTTTTTCTCATAATATTACCCACAGAGAGAGAGAGAGAGAGAGAGAGAGAGAGAGAGAGAGAGAGAGAGAGAGAGAGAGAGAGAGAGAGAGAGAGAGAGAGAGAGAGAGAGAGAGAGAGAGAGGAGGAGAGAGAGGGAGAGAGAGGGAGAGAGAGGGAGAGAGAGGGAGAGACAGAG
>NC_061837.1:29817344-29819844 GCF_019202785.1 Penaeus chinensis
TGTCGCCGAGGATGGTTTTTACCCTAGTGGTCTCCCATTTGGGGGTGTTTTTGTTATGTAAAATTTGTATTTTTTATGAATTTTTTTGTGATAAACCATTTAAAATGTAGGTGATGAGTGAGTGCTTGTGTTGACATGAGCATCAGTGTACCCGTTTGGGATACATGTATTATTTTTGTTTGCCCGGGTTTTTTGAGCTGATACCAATTGATGTTCGATTTGTTAAAACAATGTCTCCATTTTTAAAACGAGTTGGATATCCGTAACAGTTTGTATGTTATTTCTTTGATGCAGCCGATTTTCTCCCCTGGAAAGGTTAAATTTTGCCAAATATCCAGATTATTCTTGAGCCTGTTTGCTTGGGGGTGTGTGGGCACATTGCACTGCGGCCCTTCGTGTGATATATTTCCACAGTTGAGTGCTGTGTTCTTTTACATACATACTACATTTCTTTTATAATCGTTTATATACACACAGTTTAAACACACACAACACACAAATATTTTCATAGAGAGAGAGAGAGGGGGAGAGAGAGGGGAAAGAGAAGAGAGGAGAGGAGAGAGAGCGAGAGAGAGAGAGAGAGGAGTTAGAGAAAGAGAGGGGGAGAGAAAAGAGGAGAGAGAGATGAGAGAAGAGAGAGAGAGAATGAGAGAGAGAGGACAGAGAGGAGAGACAGAGAGGGAGACAGAGGGGAGAAAAGGAGAAAGAGAGGGGGAGGGAAAGAGAGAAGAAGGGGGGGAGAGAGGGGGGGGGGAAAGAGAGAGAGAGAGAAAAGAAGAGGGGGAGGAGAGAGAGAAAAGAGAGAGAAGAGAGAGAGAGAGGCGGGGGAGAGATGAGAGAGAGAGAGAGAGAGGAGGAGAGAGAGAGAGAGAGAGAGAAGAGAGAGAGAGGGAGAGGAGGGGAAAGGGGGGGGGAGGGAGGGAGGGAGGGAGGAAGGAGGGGGGAGGGGAGAAGGGGGAGAGAGAGAGAGAGAAGGGAGGAGAGAGGGGAGAGGGGGGGAGAGAGAGAGAAAAAGAGAGAGAGAGGAGAGAGAGGGGGGAGGAGGAGAAAAAGAGAAAGGGAAAAGGGGAGAGAAGAAGAGGGGAGAGAGAAAAAGAAGAGAGAGAGAAAAGGGGGGAAGAGGGGAGAGAAGGGAGGGGGAGGAGAGAGAGGGAAGAGAGAGAGAGGGGGAAGGGGGGGAGGGGAGGGGGGAGGGGGGAGGGGGGGGGGGGGGAGAGAAGAGAGGAGGAGAAAGGGGGAGAGGGAGGGGGAGGGGAGGGGGAGGGGAGGGGGGGGAAAAAGGGAGGGAGGAGGAGAGAGAGAGAGAAAAAGATGGGGGAGGGGGAGAGGGGAGGGGGAGAGAGAGGTGGGGGGGGGGGGGGGGAGGAGGAGAGGGGGGGAGGGGGAGGGGGGGGGAGGGGGGGAAGGGGGGGGAAAAGAGAGAGGGGGAGGAGAGAAAAAAAAATAAAAAAAAAAAAAAAAATTTTATTTTTTATAAAATATAATATATCTACAAAAATTTTTAAAAATGTAAATTTTATGTATTGTGTGGTGTGGTGTGTGTGTATAAAATTGAAGGGGCAATGTGCTTTTGGGCGAATGGCCGGCAAAACAAACCCCAGACACCCGAACAGCACAGACACAGAACAGACACCACACACAAAGCGCGCGCGCGCACACACGCACGCAGCAAATTTTTATACCACAAAACACCCCAAATAAAAATAAAATGATTTACCCAATTTATGCAAATCTATGCAAAACCACACACAATTGCCCGGATTGAGTATGTGTGCAAGGATTTTCGTTATTGGGAAATCAATATAGATAGGACTAAAAAGGGTTGCGAACAATACTCCCTTGGGAAGATCATTTGGGCGCCCCCCCAGTATAAAGGGCCCCGTCAAATACATGTGTAAAAATGGTGCCATGTGTTGCAGCACCGAATTGGTAAAGGGAGAAAAGGATAATATGAAAATACATACATATATATATATATATATTATATATAATATATATATTTTATATGAATCCCTGTGCATGCAATTACAATTCCGTATGTGGTGTGTGAGAAAGTTCACATGGATTTGCACTATTAGTCGAAAAAATAGTGGAGTTTTTGTAGATACTGGTTGGTTGGAATGTGTGTGTGTGTGGGTGTGTGTGTGTGTGTGTGTGTGTGTGTGTGTGTGTGTGTGTGTGTGTGTGTTGGGGTAATACAATACAAAAATTAAAAATTTTATTACTATACTATAAATTTCTACATCATACACACACAAACCCCAAACACCCCAAAACACAAAAACCACACCAAAACCCAACACATTAAAATTAAATTTATTTATTTTATTTATATATATTTAATTTTAAAATATTTTAATATATATATTATATTAATTCCAAAATAAATGAGTTCTAAGACCTCATGTTCGCCCAGGAGCCAAAATTAAATCGACATCAACAAGTTCCCAAAATTTCCCTAAACCCTTGGTTTTGGGTCAGTTGATGAGAGCCCCAATGG
>NC_061837.1:29829844-29837344 GCF_019202785.1 Penaeus chinensis
CGAGCGAGGGAGGGAGAGAGAGAGAGAGAGAGAGAGAGAGAGAGAGAGAGAGAGAGAGAGAGAGAGAGAGAGAGAGAGAGAGAGAGAGAGAGAGAAAAGGAGGGAGGGAGGGAGGAAGTGAGTGAGAGAGAGAGAGAGAGAGAAGAGAGGAGAGAGAGAGAGAGAGAGAGAGAGAGAGAGAGGGAGAGGGAGAGAGAGGGAGAGGGAGAGGGAGGGAGAGTGAGAGAGTGAGAGAGAGAGAGAGAGGAGAGGGGAGAGGGAGAGGGAGAGGAGAGAGAGAGAGAGAGAGAGAGATGAGAAAGAGAGGAGAGAGAGAGAGAGAGAGAGAGAGAAGGGAGGGAGGGAGAGAGAGAGAAGGGAGGGAGGAGGGAGGGAGGGAGGGAGGGAGGGAGGGAGGGAGGGAGAGAGAGAGAGAGGAAGGAGAAAGAGAGAGAGAGAGAGAAAAGAGGGAGAGTGAGAGAGAGTGAGAGAGAGAGACGAGAGAGAGAGAGAGAGAGAGAGAGAGAGAGAGAGAGAGAGAGAGAGAGAGAGAGAGAGAGAGAGGGGAGGGAGAAAGAGAAAGAAAGAGGGGAGGGAGAAAGAGAAAGAGAGGGAGGGAGGAAGAAGTGGGGGAGAGGGGTAAGGGAGAGAGGTGTGTGTGTGTGTGTGTGTGTGTGTGTGTGTGTGTGTGTGTGTGTGTGTGTGTGTGTGTGTGTGTGTGTGTGTGTGTTATCGCGTGTGTGTGCGAGCGCACGTGTTACAGAGTCCTAAACATTTCTAAAATGAAGGCAAGTAGAGTAGAGGGGTGGCTTTGGTCCTTGCTTCCCCACTTTCTCCCCAACAGCGGCTCATTGTCTCGACAACTGATCTGTTCCCGTTTATGAGGGTCTATAAAATGGCCGTAATAAGGCAAGGCCAATACTGAATTCCACCCCCGCGTTAATCTCCCGTCTACCTGGACGGACAACATCGATTAATACAAAGTGAATTGCAAAGTAAAAAGCAATATATTTTAGGATTCTCGTTAGCCTAATTTTTAATAAATCACGTGTAACTGCAATGAAGATTACGATTTAAAGTAATAGCCATGCATAATAACTTTAAAATTATTAAATAAAAAAAATATGAGAAAAACGCTGAATCAATCCCTTATTAATTGTTATGAAATTAACTTCTGCGAATAAAATTCCGTTTATAAAATGCAAGAGATCTTTCCGCACAGTTTCATAGGGCAATGGTGAAAAGGAAGCGGCAAATGAAATTCTACATTGCCAAGCGGATCCATCGTCATTTTATTATGAATGTGCCTGCGAGAGCGTCTCCCCAACGCCTGCTTGGCCATGTCACAGCGCTGCACCAACAGCCAATTATTCCCATCAATTGTGTCAAATGCCAGAGAGCAAATCCACGATGCTGGTATCACACGGCCACACGAACGAATATAGGTAACCTTCATACATCTCGATCCCTAGACACAAACACAAACGCCCGTCAGCGCAAATCTATAAAAATTGAACTTTCAGATGACGTAGCCTACAATCCGAAAGTTTCGGGTAAATAAACAAAGCCAGTATGATACTAGGATACGCCCCAACTAAAATTCCTCTCGTGATAAAGACATGACTGCCATCCGTCACCGGCATGCAGGTTTAAATTCCACGTAGACATAATCAATAGGCAATGTGCTGGCTGGAGGAAGGAGCGAGGGCGTGGGGCGACTCTCTCTGAGATTCCTGCTTTCGGTGCTTCAAGTTTTCAATCTAAAGTCTGTTAAAAATTAAGCTGACCTTCTAAATCAACATAACAGCCCATAACGCCTGCGATATATATCAGTTATAGGCACGTCCTTTTAAGCCACTTGTAATGTGATACTAAAGACCACATCTTTTTCTGACTTTCATTTCCGTGGAACTGCCATGAGCCGCCTCATGTGACAACATGCACGGTTGATGTGGCGAGACACCGTCACATAATAAAATGAATCTCTTAGAAGCAAGCCTTCTGCAGCAGCCATTATCGACCGATTGACAAACAATGGATTTCATTAATCTAAAATATACATTTCTATCCCTCTATCATAACTCAGACACCGGAGTTCTAAAAATAACCTGTAAACTGAAATGGGTTTCCTCGGTATTGATCACTTAATGCACATATTCCATTGATAACTGACGAAACAGGAAACTAACGACTACATTATTATTTCCGTTAATTGCTTGTTACGCTCGAGACTTAAGCCATCTACATAACCATACAGAATATTCTACCAAATCAGAGTCTGATAAACAGAAATACTTATAATGAAACATCAAGTGGGCAGCACAGCGTCGGTGACACAGGAACCAATACTTCAACTGATCGACAACACTCTTCATTGTTATGCTATTTTTGGGCTTGTATAACACGCTTTCATTTCCTACATGCTTCAAGATATTAATCTCAAACTAAGAGAGTCGATTTTATGGGTATCGGGCACAAGCCACTCCTATGGTAATGAGACGTGATCACCACAATCATTGGAATTTCTGCTTTCCCGATCCTTCGTACTATTGGAAGAAACAATAGGAAAATGAATACAAAAATGAGATAAATACAAGAAGCTAATTAGATAAATACGACTTAAATTAAGTGTCAATGACTGAAAATTCGCTTAATACGAACATCACTTCGCACACGGCGGCCAGGGCGGAGCACGATAAACGAACGGCAAGCATCTCTCTCTCTCTCTCTCTCTCTCTCTCTCTCTCTCTCTCTCTCTCTCTCTCTCTCTCTCTCTCTCTCTCTCTCCTCCTCTCTCCCCCCCCCCTCCCTCCCCCCCCCTCTCTCTCTCCTTCCCCCCCCCTCTCTCTCTCCTCTCCCCCCCTCTCTCTCTCTCTCTCCCCCCCCCCTCTCTCTCTCTCTCTCTCTCTCTCTCTCTCTCCTCTCTCTCTCTCTCTCTCTCTCTCTCTCTCTCTCTCTCTCTCTCTCTCTCTCTCTCTCTCTCTCTCTCCCTCTCCTCTCTCCCTCTCTCCTCTCCCTCTCCCTCTCCCTCTCCCTCTCCCCCTCTCCCTCTCCCTCTCTCCTCTCTCTCTCTCTCTCTCTCTCTCTCTCTCTCTCTCTCTCTCTCTCTCCTCTCCCTCTCCTCTCCCTCTCCTCTCCTCTCCCTCTCCCTCTCCCTCTCCCTCTCCCCTCTCCCTCTCTCCCTCTCCCTCTCTATGACGACACAATGTCTTATAAGCGGTGAGTACGACCGCCATGTTTAGCTCCCGAAGGGACTCCAAAGGAACGACCAACTGACACTCAGCCACTGCCTAGAATAAAACTAAACCGTCAATGAAAAATGCAGCAAAATGAAGAGAAAGAAGTTAAAAACAAAAGAAACCACATAATGCGTGGTAACAGATGCTTGTCATCCCTTCTTACCATTCTCTTTTAATAAAATGGTTTCATTGCTAGAGAGTAGTAAAGCTAGTGTCGTGGATATGTTTTGCATGAACTGAGGAACGGAAGTTTTATTGTTTTATCTGAGATTATCACTACCAAGTAAAGTGTTTACCTGGAAGGAAATGCCAATCACGGGCAGCTGATGATTCACAGTCACTTCCTACCAGCACTTCCGAGGGCAGGCAGCTCCTGCCTCCTGACCCCACTTCCTGCTTCTTCCCTCTGTTGGACCTGACTCGCTCGCCTGCCCGGCGTCGCCTGTTCGCCTCTCACCTCACCTTCGCCAAGCCCAGCCGACGAATAGCATCGCACTCTGCCCTAACACTGTTTACAAGCTGTGGGATGTTACATGCTGCAGTTCTAAGCGCACCAAGAGAAAAAACATCTTTCAGGTGACAGACATTATGAAGCCGTGCAGCGCAAATAAGCGGAGAGGTTGAGGGCGAATCTACCGGAAATACCCCGGGTGACGGAAGCTGTTCGTCATTACCCTGAGGGTGAGGTTCCCTCGCTGGACGTGCGAGAGCTGATCGCACAAAGCAACGCGGTTTGTCAGCCGATATGCCGTGTAAACCTACCATCATAAATAATAAAAAGTTTATAAATAATTTACCAAGGTTCTCCGCCTACACTTATAACACATACAACTTGCGGTAAATACAATACCGTTACCTACAGTAACGCGCATAAAGATTCATCTTACGGTGACGACATGGCTCTGTAAATTTCTAGGCGGCGAGACTAAGATGTGACGGTGTGTGACGCAGCACGATTTCCGTGAGGATACAAAGTGTGACTTTTGCTTCGCTCGGTCTCCCTTTTCCTCGCATCAATCTGCTCTGCCTCTAACACACAAATTCGCAAAGTCTCTGTCTATGTCTCTCTCCATCCCCCCCCCCCCTCTCCCTCTCTCTCTCTCTCTCTCTCTCTCTCTCTCTCTCTCTCTCTCTCTCTCTCTCTCTATATATATATATATATATATATATATATAAACACACACACACACACACACACACACACACACACACATACATGCACACACGCACACACACATATTTATAATGTATATATCATATATATATTATATGTATATTACATATATATATTATATGTATATTACATATATATACATACTATATTATATATATATAAATATTATATATATGTATAATACATATACATATAAACATGCATACATACATACATTCATACACACATACATACATACATACACACAGGTATATATTAATTTGTGTGCGCGAACGTGTGTGTGTGTGTGTGTGTGTGTGTGTGTGTGTGTGTGTGTGTGTGTGTGTGTGTGTGTGTGTGTGTGTGTGTGTGTGTGTGTGTGTGTGTGTGTGTGTCATACCCTTCTGGGATAACGCAGATCGCTGTTATTGAAAGGCAAAATTCGAACAAATTTGTGAAGAACTGCGCGATCCCTAGATCCCACTCCCTTCCGCGGCGGCTCCACTTCAGGTCCTACAAGAGATTCTTTTCTCT
This sequence comes from Penaeus chinensis, assembly GCF_019202785.1. Classification (NCBI taxonomy): domain Eukaryota; kingdom Metazoa; phylum Arthropoda; class Malacostraca; order Decapoda; family Penaeidae; genus Penaeus; species Penaeus chinensis. Next base: position 29,834,750 of record NC_061837.1, read on the forward strand.
CCCTCCTTGAACTGTTTACGGGGCAGTTTTACACCGATAGAATCGCCCAAGGGAGGCGGTTGTGCTACGTGCCGTCGTCTGCCAATTACCATCAACCGGTCTGTACAAAGAAGCTAACTAAATATACTGCTCTAAGACTAAATATACGAGTATTCATGTTTTTTTTCTATCCACGACCGCGAGGGGTGAGCGCTGGGAAGTGCTGGGACGGAAAGAACAGAGGGCAGCGACGATGCCAAGGCCGGGCAGGAACGGCGGGCGGAGAGCGAAGGTGGGAGGAAGCGGGAAAGCCTGGGCGCCACAAGAAAGAGTTACTGTGTTGCGTGATTCTCGGCACCAGACCTTGAACCTCGCCAGCCAGCCATGTCTCAGGGACTTATTTCCCCGCTTCTGGCTCAGGCCAAACACCCTGCCTCGCCCTCTTTTCTCCGAAGATTTCTATGACAGTCTGATGTCAGCACCGAAGGTTTCGCCTGAGACCGACAATGGCTCACGCGAGGAACTCCTTTCTTGTCGCCCTGTTGCTCATAATTGATATGGTATATACTTCTATGTTGCACCCTGAGCTAGCCCCCTGAATTATCCGTAAAACTGTTTGAAATTATTGGAATTTATTTCCACTGCTTAAATATGCACTGAAATGATATGGGCCAAAAGTAACAGGAATTCCCAAGGCTAAGTTTAAGATCTGCATATTATGGCTTTGTTGATATTGATGACAGTAAAAATATCTTATGCACGGGGGCTCGGTACGTATCAAGTGAAGGGTCGACTCTCAGGAAGGATTAATATAAAAACGATATCAGGAAATAAGTTTTCTGTCGGATACAATAAATTTATATTGTTATACAATAAAACTATACAGGCCTCTTCAAATTGCAAAATCAAGCTTCTCGTGTGTGTCAATCTTAAATTGACCAACCACCGATAATTGTTGTCAATGCATCCGTAGCCTGACGTAGTTCCTTATTCAACAGTGATTTAAAGGTGAGCTGAATTCAAACACAAGTATTCCCCCCTCTCTCCTCCTAGGCCCCTCCCATCACCACTGCCGGCGTCACCGGAGGAGGGTCTTCAGGAGGACCTCCACCTGCCACTTCAACGCGCTCCGTCCTCGCACTTGCATCGATCACATCTCCACACGACACTTTGCCAACCGCCCCAACATAGCAGTCTATGATTACATTATCAGCTGCTCAAGATATTGCCATATTTTTGTTGTTTTTTTCGCATAGATATCGTAATTCCTAAACCAGACGAAATCTATATCATTAGACTAATATGGTAATAAAACTGATATCGCGTCTGCGGGTGCCTAAACAGTTGTAATTTACCAAATCATAGGACAACAAAGCATGAACAAATGGCAAAATGTTGCCGAAGCAAACCGTACAGAATTTGGATGAACCTAATCCGATGGCAATGTTGGAGATCACCGACGCAGACAAAGGGAATACATTTGGTTTCCTCATCCAGTGAGTTTTAACCACTTCATATTATTAGTGTGTATTATTAGCCAATAAGCTATTATTTCAACCATGGCAACATGCCGATGACATTGCCGACATAATGCCCCTGCGTAACTACCCACGGTCTTTCCACAGATTAGTGACAGAGGTTGGCACAGCACCAGCCAACCTTTTGAGGTCCTTCCCTGCATTCCAGGAGCCCATAACCGAGCGGGACAAGAGCCGCGGTGGCAGGTGGCTGAAAGGGGATCAGTCCAGGCACTCAAGCGTCACCCGCCACCTCAGACCAGCCTCGTCCCTCTTACACCTGCTCGACCTAGGTATCGCACACCAACCGATCTATTTGTCTCATAATAAACAAATCATTAATTACGAACACCGCAGGAAACTTCTCCGCGCGCTCTTAACAGAGTTGATATCACTGGTCGGATAAATTTCGTCTAATTCACTGGACATAAACTTTAGAGAAAGGTCAACTATATGAAAGCATAAAAAATCACGGTCCCGCGTGAAAACTGTGAGAGCGAGCATTCATCCTCACACCTCGCGTCCAGGTGCCTCGCCCTTCCTTTCCGTTCCTGGAAGTAGTTATCGCATATGCTGGCACACTGTTCTTCATACGCATATCACACTCATCACAGTAACAATAATACGTAAATGTGAAACTGACTGGAATTAACACATCAGCTTGCCTATAAGCTTGAAGTGAATCGTTGGTGACAGAAGAGAGCAGCACACCTTTGTTCAGCTCGGGTCGGGAGGAGCGAGTGCCCCACCCAAGGAGACAGAGAGGGGAGTCAGAGCAGTCGCCGTGCACAGCGGGGATGTGCCTCCATCACCAGCGCAGCTACCTTACTGACACCAGCACCAGCACCAGCACAAGCAAGAGAAGCAGCAACAGCACACAGCAGCAGGGGCCACACGCTCACCACGGTACTGGAGGAGAAGCAAGTATTGACCCAGCACCGCTACCCCCCCCCCACCTCCCCTCGCTCCTCACTCACCCAGGTGCTCTCTTCTCTACCTCCCCTCGTTCACGTGAGCCCTCCACACCGACGACGCACCGCGCTCCCTGCCACGGCCGTCGGCGAGTGGGAAATGTTCGGGAGTTGGATCCTGTGCTACA
>NC_061837.1:29842344-29847344 GCF_019202785.1 Penaeus chinensis
TATGGCCTGAATGGTAGCATCCCCGCGCCCCTCTGCTGGCGAGATTAACCACCACCAGACCCGTGAGAGTTAGACGTTGCTCACGCGGTCTCAAGTAGCAGGCGAGGGAGCCTGTTTGTTTACCCACGCCACCAAGACACAGAAACAAAGCTAAACTGCTATCCCACTTCATCCTCAGCTCATCTTTACGTTCGAAATACTACTTAAATGATGAAAAGGGCTAAAGTATGACCAAATAAAAAGTTAAGGTAACGTGCACACACTTTCTCAGACATGCACACACCATACATACCTACATAAGTAAAGTTTTCATACAAGCGAGCGGCAAGTAAACATCAGTACCCAGATAAGAAAGTGTTAAATGGCAATCAAATCTAAAGGGATCAAACATTTCCATGAAAGTCTTCGCGCAATAAACACTAAGCATTTCTCTCAATTTAGAGGCTGAACGAGTGCTGCTGATAGAGCACTAAATCACCTGACATCACTTGATAAGGAGGTATCCATGAATCTCTTCGCCCCGGCTACAAGATAACGACAAATGATGCCATGCAAACCCACTCCAAGTCACCTCACTCCAGAGTCAACCTTCGAGTGTCCTGTCTGACATCTGAGCCCGGCTGACACTCTCCCTGGAAAAGAGCGGACACATGACCCTGGCACCTCTGGCCTTCTGGGTGCGGCACTTGCTTTCCACCGTCTGCACTTTTCGATTTCATCCCCATTTTCGTAATTCCAAGCGATCCCCCTATCTCACGCCCAACTAACCACCCATCTTCAACAGTTTTCTTCATTCAAACTTCTTCCCTAATTCTTACTGCAATATCAAGTGTGGAAATGAGTAATTACGATCACATTACACAATGTTTTCCCGAAGTAACTGAGACTCGGCGCATAAGCTTACTCCGTGTATGCCAGTAGCGACCAACTGCTCCAAACCGTATGTATCGCTTCTCCGTGATCGGCGCACCGTTATTCTTATCACAACTTCCTCTCCCAAGCTGCGACTACTGACTCACCTGGTAATCTTCTGTGGGTCCTTCTTTCTAGTTAAGGTCCCGTTGGCCTTAGGTGGTAGGCCGTTCTTCCTGGTCATGGCTGATGGTGTGCCGATTGTGACCACAGTACTGATGTCCAGGGTCTTGATTAAACAGAGACTGTCATCTCGAAATCTGTTACTTACACACTTATTTCCAAATACATGACAAGCTTCAATGACCTTTTACGAGATAAACACTATTCACTAGTCTATTTGGTGCACGGAAATTCTATGTTTCAAACAAATCCTGCAAGAGACTATTTTTTTTACATGCCTTCTGCCCATTTCTGCATAAATTTCACATGGGTATGTATATATATATATATATATATATATATATATATATATACATATATACACATATATATACATACATATATATATATATATATATATATATATATATTAGCTGAAGTTTCTTCAATCTCAAAGTTAACATGAACACCATTCAGGATATCCGCTCCAGCCTTAATTATCAGTGCAAGGGCTACACTCGTCATATCCGCGTGACACTGATAACATTACCGGTTAAGCTCATCTCATGTGTGTGACACCTTGACTCCGAACTGACACATGCTTTTGGTATGCCATGGCGAGCCATAAGGCAAAGACCACATCCCTACGATTTAGTGTGGGGTAATAACTACTTCATGAACATTGTCTGGATAATTATATCTATGCACTGTTTTACGGAACATCACTAATATCATAATTATATTTTTTCCCAATATATTTGTAGAAAAAAAAAACAAACACAGACTTAATGCTTCCCTTGCACTGCACGTATTTCGAGTCGAAACTTTTACAATGGACAGATTCAACCATACGGCGACAGAACCCGTCTAATGGGAAACTGTTTGTGGGAAATAATTCCAAAAAGCTACTCCACATAGGGACATTACCATGCCACACATTAGGAAATATCCTTCTTGCACTAACAAAGCACTTTCGCATTATTTCTTCATTTCAAGTACAGATAACAATATATTTCTCTCCATTGATGGATTTTCTGTTGATTAACCGTCATACGTTTTTCTCACAACCTCTTCCGTTGAATATAGGCCTATTCCTTTCTGCACACAATCATCTGCGTAAATATTTCCTGCATCTATTTTGTATAACACTATTATTTATACAAAATCATACGTCGAAATTTACACTGCTAAAATAATCCCAAGTTCACAGCGACTCTCTCCCTCGACACGTGCGCATCAGGAACTGCGGTACAAACTTACTACAAACTGTAGAGCTCTTTGCTGGGTACCAACTTCAAAGATTACAACAGTTCTTTCATAACGTTACGTGGTACTTTAGTATTAAAAATCACATGTAAAGTCCAGGTTATTTATTATATTTTGTTGAAATCCTCTATCAGAAATATACTGTAACTAGTTTTACAGTAATAATAAGCAACAGTAATTACTACCCGGCATCTCCACCGCCAGAGGGGGAGGGGGTCTGGTCCCTCTAGCTCACACCCTGCCGTCGTTGCCACTTACTCATCAAAAAATATTTTTCTACATGTTCTGTTTAAATTTTCGACGTACAAGATTAGAAGGTTATTTATATTATTCCGAAGCAAAGTAAATGAACATGGTAAGGTAGCGGCGAGGTATCTGAGACAAGCTTCCACGAAGATTTTCATGTGAAGGAATTCCACTCGCGTTCGCATCATCTTTTGGGGCGAACTAAACGTCCGAGATGAGTTTAGAAATTAGACTTACTATTAATAACCGACAGGCCGAAGAATTTGTAGTAACACTAATAAAAAAAAAAAAACTGTAGTTCAGATCTATGAAAAAATCGCTTCCGCTTTATTGTTTTGACTCGGACTAAACTTTGGTCAATTTTGCATTCCGTGGTATAATAATTTGAGTGACTCCACGAAGCCAAATACTCACAGAAATATGATGATTCAATATTTTGATGGAACATGATATATGAGTGGAGAATGGTTTGGAATTGAATTATGTGTGAAATGCAAGACCTATGCTTTGCACCATAACGCTGTAACCTCCCCAACACACACACGTACGCACATACCAAACACATATTATATACATACTGCACAAACACACACACATTTATCTATCAATCTATGTGCATGACTATTTGTGTGTGTGTGTGTGTGTGTGTGTGTGTGTGTGTGTGTGTGTGTGTGTGTGTGTGTGTGTGTGTGTGTGTGTGTGTGTGTGTGTGTGTGTGCAAATATATATACATATATACATAAATATATATATACATATATACATAATAATATATACATATATACATAAATATAAATATATATACATATATACATAAATATAAATATATATACATATATGTGCGAATGTGTATATATATATGTATATATATTGATTAATTCACTAACTGATAAACTGTTAGATATCGATTTAAACGCAAAAGGTAGATTAAAAAAACTTTCTGAAACAAATTGTACGCTCTGGTTATAACATCCTGGTGCAGCCTATCACCATTAACCGCTCTGGCATAACCAGGCGGCAGATGCGATATAACAATGATCGCTGTCCATCGGTTGGAGTAGGGCAACAGAACAGACCTAGTGACAGCTGGGAGGGAAGATCGATAATTTAACGGAGCAAGGACTATCGCAGCCAGGTCCCATGCACGGCGGGACAAAATTGGTGTAATGATGCGGGAAGCCCTTGGGAAAAACAACAACAACGCTGATCCATTCAGTGAATGTCACTGATGCCATATATATTGTGGCTGAAGTATTTGACTCCTTATTACCTGTCATTCGTATGCTACAAAAAGCATATAATATGCATTAAATATCAGACTTACAGCACGGTCTAAGATAATCCAAGGCGTGACCAACCGGAGCACTTGGCCCATCGGCGCTCCTCGACTCACGGAACGCCTATGGAAGGTCCATACGTCCAAGGGCGACTATTCGCAGTCTGTACGCGAACAAATGCAAGACGTTCCAGAGCGTGGAACCGTGAGGTGAAAGTGATAATTTAACCATCCTATCTTCACTTTGTTTACCGTTGTAAGTGATATCTATTAAATTTGTTTGTTTTCTTTAATAGCAACTTTGGTGTGAGACTGTATAGTTTTTAGACACCAACCAGTCCTAACATGTTCTGAAGTTTTAAATTTCGTCTGAAGTTCGGCATATATTCCATTCTAACCTTGACATTGCCGGCTGCAACTTTCCCTCACACTGTCGTCACCGCTAGCAAGTGGGCGTACAATGTGGGCTGGTGAGTATCCCCACTGGCTACCCGGAAAATCAGGTTGAGGCAAGTAACTAGACTCGCGAGCAGATCCTGGCATAACCTGACAAAGTTATGGATTATATCCATAGACAGGTTCCCTCGCTAGGAGAAGAGCAAGAAGTTGCCTAGATATTTATCGCTTCACATCTGCTCTGGTTCTAACCCACTGGTATTATTAGATGAACTCAAACATTTAGATTTATTTTACCTCTTTACATTATTTCCCTACAAAATCGTTCTGTCTTGAACTAGAATGTTTAATCTAAAACGCCACTCTGTGCTTCAATATTTAGCAGTTAGTCCAATTTAAAGTTTCTCGTTCGCTTTCACTGGAATGTCCGGTGCCTCTGGTTCCTACCACTTCCCATCTCCTCGCTGTATGGCCTTCTTCGAGGTAGTTTGATGTCCTGCCGAACCATTTATGTCGTATTCATCAATCAACTCCCCGTTTCATCCCGACGGGAATCCTCGCTTCCACAGCCTCACTCATTTTCCTTTTCCTTGCAGTGTTGCAGCATCTCCCATCTCTTTCGTGTTAACCTCGCATTAGTCTTTAAACTTAAAGGGGACAGTCTTCTTTTAGAATGGCCAAAAAGCAACATGGGGCAATTTTGAGTCTCTCCAATATCGTCCAAGTATATACTTATTTTTCCATAAGCTCGAGAAGCACTCCTCAATTTTCTGATTTTTCTGATTTTTTATTTGCGTTTTTT
>NC_061837.1:29877344-29879844 GCF_019202785.1 Penaeus chinensis
GTGTGTGTGTGTGTGTGTGTGTGTGTGTGTGTGTGTGTGTGTATGTGTGTGTGTGTCCGCGTGCGTGAGTGTGCCTCTAATCCTTGAATCACTATCTAAGTACAAGTGTAAATGCGTGTTTAGTGTATATTTATCTGTCTATTTCGGAATTCCTAGATCAGGAGGGGAGAAAGCACAGTACCTTCATACACGCACAGTACCGTCACGTATACCAAGGTCAGGCATTAAGTGGGGCATCTCCCCCCCCCCCCCCCCCTCGCGTCACCCGCTTGTTGTAACAGCGCTCCTTCTCCGTCACGGGACACCGCAGGCTAACCTCAGGGCGAATCCATCTCCCCCGCAGTCAACCCTCCCGCTCGCTCTCGCCTTTCCCTGCCTCGGAGCCCAAGATTCCGCCGTTAATTAGTATTACTTGATCTTTCTGAACTGAAAATTGAAGACTGAAAGGTCTTCCACATCGCTATTCCTCTCTATTCAACATCATCTCGACATAGGACTGATCCTTGCGAGTTGTTTGTAAGTATGCTGACTAGTGTCAGTTCACTTAGAACAATAGCTCTAAGTTTATCAAGGAGAGAAATCTAGTTTTACAGTGTGGGTTTTTATACCATAGTATCAACACGGTAGTGTGTTTTCTCTTTTCATATCTGGAATACCATAATGCATTCTAATAACTGAAATCCACGATGAAAGATTTACTATGAGATAACTGTTGCCAACAGACCTGTTCGCCCACAGGGAACTTCAGCGAGTAGGCACCTTTTAAATAGGGGTCATATGGGGAGGTATACGTGATATCCAGTTGTGTGATATGCCTTGCGGCTCGGCTCGAGTCCCCCGCCTCCCGTACGACTGGAAGGGTGGGAACGCCGTCTTGGATTCCGGCCCACAACCTGACTTCCTTTACGCTCGCGGTTCATCATCCTCCGGATACCGTTTGTTTCACGCGAAATCCACGCTAAACAACCTCTATCATAGAGCCCATACAGTAAATACCAAATTCGCCTCTTCCATGTCATAGGAACCTTATTTCACAAGCAGAACGAAACGATCTGCAAAGTAGACGATTAGCTTGACGTGTGGTTAAAAACTAACCCATCTATCAACAGTACTGCATACAACGATGTATGTGTCTAGGGATGCAAGGCAGAGGTGCAGGTACTGATGGCATGAGTCAAGCAGGTGATGTTGGAGGCCGCTGGTCGTAGAGCTGACCGGCTTGGCTCCTCACCTCACGCTCCTAACATTCTTCACTTCCACGGAGGAAACAAGCCTTTCTCTCAATTTCTCAGCGTTTTCAACGGATATGTATCTGCAGTGTTCTCGTGGTTCTAGGTACGATTTCTTACTAAACATACTAAAGTAGAAGGAATGCTCGCTATTATACTAGGCGCACAATGATGTGTCGCTGTTTTGTAAACAAGTTACGTTCATCGCAACAGGTGGGTCGATCAGAGTCACTGGGATTACTCTGGCGTTCTGACAGATGACATGGCGATCCGAGCTCGCGTAAATAGCACACAGTAAATGTTCTCAAACCATTTTGATGATTGACTCAATATCCAGTGATACAACTCAAATCTGGTTTTCGCGAAAGTTAAATTCCTCCAAAATAACTCAGGAATAGTGTACGAACAGTGGCGAAGCTCGGACGACGGTGTTGGCAAGCCACAGCTTTACTTTCCTCTCACTGTCGTTCTAACTTCAATGGCTGTGTTGTAATACACTTACCTCAACAGGAATTAAAGTCTTAGGCTTCCTCTTGCGGTGCTTATTCCCACTTTTATGCACTACTGGCATTTTATTTCTTAAAAGTTAGCACTCACTGTCACACACACTCACACACACCTCCCCCAGCCTACACACTGCCACACGAACGAACACACTTGGATTCACAGCACTCGCTTCGCGGAACTCCAGCCACATATTTTCGCACATTTCTTGCCATGCTCTCTTACTACAGTGCATGGGATACTTTGATCCAAATACTGTATTCGTACGAGGTGTTCAAAAGTACCCAAACAAAATTATGGTATACAGGTCGATCGTAACAGCATAAATGGAATTTAAAGGGTACTTAGCAACTTTTACTTGCTTTCACCCACCGCAATAATGTCATATCCAACATCCTGTTCCGTTCATTTTCGACTCTGGACTACAAATCTATTAAGTTGAGTGTAGGGGGGGGGGGGGATATTAATAAACATAAAGTGATGGAGATGCACATACGGATCTTAACAAAGACGGCAGACGGAGCGCAAATTCAAAGTCTACAAGATAAAGTACAACGTGTACAGCCACCACGAGAACCGGAAGACACGAGGAAGCTCCTACAGGAAGGGAAACGGAATAATCTGTAACTGAAATTACTGATCTACCGCTAACATTGTCGATTCTCCTCGAAATATCCTGACAAGAAACCAAGCCAGTTAACATTAAGGTGACACCATGGAAGAAATATAATTTAAGACAATTTTACTAGCCTCATACGTCTAACGCA
>NC_061837.1:29894844-29900315 GCF_019202785.1 Penaeus chinensis
GTCGCCTGTACCTCTCATGTCCGTTCACAACATTCCTTGCTAACTCTGAAACAACACAAACGGCACCACTGTAGTTTTTCATGACAGCATGGAATCGAATTCATCAGTCGCTACGGCAAGCGCTGTCACCTCAGGCCAACGACTCAACTTTAACATTCACCTCCTCTCGGTGACACCGCAGACTGACACACGCAGTTCGTGGACGCTGGCGATGCGAGCGTCGGAGACGGGGGCGGCGTGTGTGGGTCGCGTATTTGCTCTGATGATAATGGGGGTGAAGATGTTGGCGTACAAGCAATATTTATTTGGGTGAAAGTGTACGTCCTGGCAAATTTTGTCGGAGGCAACTGTGGAATGCTGGTAAAATAGAGGATCCGGGGTTTTGTTCCGATGCGTATGTTGGTGGGATAAATCAGGGTCTGGCTTGGGCAAGAGGTCTGAGGATGTGTCTGACGACGAAGGGCAGGTTGCTGCAGGGACAGGGGACTTTCGAAACTGGAAAACGGGTGAGATGGCCGACTGCCAAATAAATCAGTGTGAATGAAGACTATGTGAGAGAAGTGCTCTGGTTATAGGTGGTCATAACAAGACCCGTAAATGACCGGTACTGCTAAGAGTACCGCGGCAGTCTTAAAATGCGCCAGTTGCAAGAGTGCAGCATGGGAGCGTGGGCGTGGATGGGCTGGCAGAACCGTGTGCGCAAGCCAAGTGATGCAAGAGCAAAGGTAATGGGAGTGACAGAGAGGGCGTGTGCGGGGCGGGATAGCTGGGAAGCTACTGGTGTTCCGGTAAAAGCGAGAGAGAGACATTGACTAGCTAGCAGGGACGCCTGCGTGCGTGCACGTGCGTGCACGCGTGTGTGTGTGAGAGGGGTGGGGCTGTGCGTTTACGCATATTCATAAATATGAAATATCCTCCAGGATAACAGTTGTGACGAGGAATATCACTTCTAATTTTCATGGAATATTTTCATACCAAGTTCGACTACTACTGCGAATACTTGCTCTTGAAGCGTCGTATGAGTCGGGGGCGGCGACCTTAGGTCATGGCGCGCAAGGGCAGTGAGGAGGCGGCTTCTGCTGCCTCCTGCGGGCGGCGGAAGAGTTCGCATTGTCAGCCGATGCTCAGCAGGCTAATGCACCGCCGTCGGAGGTCCGGGCGTGACCAGATGCAGTCTAACGTCTTGCCTAGGACATTCTTTGGCGAATATGCTGTTTAAAAGCAATACTTTCACATTTCCTTATACTCCTTGAGAAGAACTAAAACAGTACAGAGGCTTTATATTTACAATCCGCCATCTTCTCAGGATATTTGTTCCTTTAGAAATAAAGAAAATGGGTGTTTTTTCAACACAAAATAAGCCGAGCAAAATTTCACAGGGAAGCCTGTGAAGCTCTAGTGCGTGCGCGTGTATGCGTGCGTGCGCATCCATGTGTATGTGCCTAAGGACACTAAGGAATATACTGTATACAACCATTAAGTGAGTTCGCAAGAATGACTACCTGAATGTCTGAGAAGAACGCTTCCTCTGCATGCTGCGTATAAGGAGTTTTCATCATTGTTTCTTTTTTTTTCTCTTTTCTTTTATATATAAATCCGATATATATATATGCACATACTCATACACTTATACATAAGAATGGGGGACGGCAGGCGTAAACGTACACACACACACACACACACACACATATATATGTATATGTGTATATATACACATATATACATACATACATACATACATACATGCATACATACACACACACACACACACACATATATATATACACATATATATATACATTTATATATAAATATATATATACACATTATATATATACATATATATATACATTATATATATACACACAAACTTACATACAAACATACACATATAAATGTCTATATTTATATCTATCTATCTATCTATCTATCTATCTATCTATTATCTATCTATATATACCTATATACACACACACACATATGTGTGTTGGGGGGGGGGGGGGGAGGAGTAAGAGGAGAGCATATGAAAAATTTACGTAGTCCCCCTGATGCAAACGAAACCGTTTTCTTCCTTGAAGACCATTTTCTTTCTCTGACCCACAGTGACGATGTTTCTTTCGAAGAACTTCCGAAAAGAACTGTGTGTGTGCGCGCACGCGCACACACGCACGCACGCACGCACGCACGCACACACACATACACACACACACACACACACACACACACACACACACACACACGCACGTACGCACGTACGCACGTTCGCACGCACGCACGCACGCACGCACGCACGCACACACACACTACACACACCATACATATGTATATATTTGTATATAAAATATATCATACTTAATATACTATTTATTGTTTAATATATTTAATATCATATACATGCTATATAAACATTCATACAAGCATACATACATGCATAGATGCATACATTCAAAGACACACATGCACATATATTTAATTATATGCATATATAAGAATGTGTGTATGTATATCTGTATGTATGTATGTTTATGTATATATATGTGTATATCTATCTATCTATCTATCTATCTATCTATCTATATATATATATCACCACATATACCATACTCGGGGCTATAGATCGATTATTTGTCCTTGGGTAAGCGTCTTAGATATAGTTCTGTCGACTCTATTCCTTCCTTTGTTACTAATACAAATGCGCGCCCTAAATACCCCCACAACCGCGCATCTCAGCAGCCAGTTGCTTGAAAGATCGAACGAAAGCATCCCGGGTGATCCTCCGAGGACGTGCTTGATTTGCTGCTTAAATAGCCGTACGGGAGTATGGAGCGTGCGTAGATTCACATCTTTTAGTGCTGTTTTACTAGGATATTAGTAATTTTGTCAGTTAAGTAACATTCGGCTACTTAGTAATGTTGAGTCATCGTTGTGACGGAAGTCATCAAAACTTTTGAGATGACATGGTGACTAGCTCATGTGTGTCTACCAATTAAGGAAACGTGTCGTTTGTTTATTCAGCTATGCTGTTGTGCCCTACAGGTTGAATCGGTGGGTCTGGCACGGGGCCCAGACCACTAGTTCACGGGACACCTTACCCGGGAAGCGACCGCTCTCGAACTCCCTTAACGTCCTTCTCGAATTACCTGGAAGAGAAAGAGCACATTTTTAAAAATCACAATAGCCGTAGCTGTATTATGTTCAGGAAATCCCATAAATATTACAATGGCATATCTTTATCTGGGACATGTTGACATTTATAGTCGTAACTGACTCTAGAAGCTGGGTGAAAAGAAGAGACTGTTTAGGCCTTCCCGGCTCGTACAAGCTCCATACAAACTACAACACACAAACGCCAAGAAAACTTTTGCAAAATCCTATTTAAACCGTATCCCTCACAAAGTTGCATAACTTCGTCCTTACCGCTAATTTTCTTCAATTCATTAAGCGAGAAGTAGGCAGGGAAGCTGGCAATAAGCGGGAGCACTGGGGCGAGCGGCTCGATATAAGAGGGCGTCGAGGAGGTTAGGTCGATGGGCAGGAGCCGAAAGATCGATGAGAGGGAGATTCCGTACGAGAGAGCTGATGAGGGAGACAATCAACGGCGAGAAGGTCCACTGGACGATGCGGAAGGGCACGAAAGTAGACTAGGAAAAGGACCTACCGATGGGAGATAATAAAGGGAATGCGAAAGAAGACGCGACACGAGGTGCCGATAAGGACGAGGGCATGCCAAGCGTACATATTAGATCAGTATAAAAAGGGTAAGTGGCGGTACCTTACAACCTGTGCCACATCAGCTGACTACCTCCACCTATGTACACACAGGACTATGGCGGGCCCCCGCACCAGAACGGAGGGGCTCCTTGGCAAGTACGAGAACCGCACAACACGAGCACAAAATCCCCGTGGAGAAAATACCGACAAGGCACTCAATGAAACAACTAATGCGAACTTAACCACAGGTTAATTGTGGCGAGATAACTGATGATTTTAAAAAAGTCCGCAGGTCAAGGTGATAAGGAAATAAACATCTATAGCTGGACAGAGGAACAGGTATGGAATGGCGAGGAATATAAAGAAGAGGCAGAAAAGTAGATTTGCTGATGAAAATGTGAGAACGAATGAAAGTAGACACAAACGATAAAGTCGATAGAGGTAGACCTTGAGATTAGAGAAAGGATCGATAGGACATGACATTAATCCCACTTTAGCAGTGAGGCAAAAGGAACGTCTCTGCCGCTGTTATTTGCGATGAAAAGTAAAGTTGCCAGGAGGAATCTCCCTTGATGTATTATATTCTTTTCCGGTAGAACAAACTGTACGCCCCTCCTTGTCCTGACGCGGGTGTGCTTCTCGGGGGCAAATGCCCTCAGCAAGACGCATTACGTGCATTATGGCCTTGTGATAGGGACAAAGACACATATTACGGCCGCGTAAAATGCATTCGCAGTTGCAGGAGAAAATCCTTCTGGCAGTAACAACGTTTCCATGTATTGAATTTCACATCAGCTCCGCTCACCGCTGCCAGGATCCCGTGGCACAGATTTCAATCGTAAATAGAAACGTGGTTTATAAATCGTATTTTAATGAAGCCTCATCCTATTCAGTGAACGAAAGTGCCAGTTGATGCGATGATTCAAAGGTAATTTGCTGCAACCTAGAAGTGGAGGAAAATCTTTTTCGTAACCTGGAGAAGAGGTTGTAGTGCCGTTCACATCAAAGTCCGCGTCTTTGGCTTAACGTGGAGGGAAAATGCCACTAACCGTTTTATTCTGCCATTAGGTCTCGCTCAACCCTAAGCTGATATGACTGCCTTGGGAAGGGATTCTCCACTCTCGATGTTCACTGTGCCTTACGAGTGCGGAGAGATGAAATAGTCTTCGGAAGGTCTTCATTAGCCGGTTCTAGATCAACAATACATTTGCGACTAATGCACCTGACCATTGCCCAGTTTTACCAAAGGAGCCAACGTGAACCGGGCCCTACAGTAAGTCTAAGCAGAACCGCAACGGAAGGCTACGTGCAGGAAACCGCGAATGCTGGTTTGTACGCCGAGTGCACATTCTTCAACATCCCCAGTCACTTCGGGTGTCACAGCAGTAGCAGACGAGCCTCACGGGTGCGGGGAAGTTGTACAGGCAATGAGTCATACAGGTACCTCTAAAAACGAATCAGCTGCCATGACTATCTATCCAAACGGTAACGCATGTTTCCTGGAGCGCTCTTATAAACCTACACGAAAGTGGAAAGGTCGGAACAAAAACAAGAGAACGCAAAGGTTCGGGACGCAAGGCGATGAATCCAATGGGGAGCGCGGCAGAGCTTCTGTCCACACACGGCTCTGATACATCCTTAATGTGCCTGGCGTACGTCGTGAGAGCGGCAACAAGACAGGTGCAGGGAATATTATTCTCACATAATATTCGAGAATGCAGCATTTTAAGGAAACCATGAACTGAATGATAATGTTTTCG
>NC_061837.1:29900415-29910415 GCF_019202785.1 Penaeus chinensis
GCAGGGCTGGCCCGACGATGTGCATAAGCACGATTCGTGTAAGTCATTAGACCAATAGACCACGTGGCTGTTTGCCCCGTGGCTCTAAGGCAATATGGAACCATCCCACCATGATACACATAAGGGCCAAGATAGTAAGAGAAAACGAAAGGCTGGGGATGTTAAGTGCTTGTAGCCGGTTATTTATATAAATTTGCAGTTGTTTATGTTCGTATTTCCTATATTTGCTTTATTTTCGTTTTGTACGTTATTTCCACTAAGATAAAGAACAAACGTCAGTAGCGATCCGCATGGACCTGGCTTGAACTACCAACCGTCTCGGATAGACATAAGAGGAAACGACACCAGCAGTCTGCAAGTATTCACTTGGACCATTTGTCGTCACACAGAGAAGAAATGTATGTCATCACGTGCTAGTCACTTGACTGGCAAAATCACGGACAAAACAGATACATCATAGATCTTTACGCCTACAACTACGACAGCAACAACCCCTATTAATGAAAAGGTACCAGTGTCTTTTGTCCTGCGTGGATGAGTGAGTGAGTGTGTGTATATGTGTGATTGACAATGGGCGTGAATGAGAATGAAAGGGAGAGGAAGCTCACACAGAGAATGTATCACAAACACGAAGATTACCGTTTGTTTTACAATACTGCGATAATTTAGCAATGCTATTAATACAAAATTATTTCGACTACCACATTGAATTCAACATCTAATGATATGCGATGGAATGTACGCACTAATGAACGGTGACGTGAAAAATTATTCACAAGCTTTCTTGCAAGCAAATCTTCCCGGGTAAGAAATGTACTACGCAATCCATGATTCTATTTAATCTACATTTCGGAAAATTCTGAAATGCCGAGGTAGCCGTTGTCTAGCTTTGCCTGTCAGACTACGTAAGACTTTATCAACGGAGGGTCTTTATACCCAAAAAGCGGAACGAAATGAAGTGAACTGAACGAGACGGGAAATTCTATAAATAACCCGCTCTCCTCTGCATCTGCGATGGGCGCTCGTGACATTCCCTATGGGTATCTAACTGTCACGAATCACGCGATCGCTTGGGATTTACCCAAAACATGCTAGAGGTTGAGAAGGGCGTGATTAATAAGCGAATAACGATTCAAGCTTAAACGGACGTAACTGCGGGTCACGGCGACTCGAAAGTTGCTGATCGAACGGTTTTACCTATATCTGCTATCGTAACGTCAGAGCGTAAATCTATTAGGCGATATACGCAACCCTGGGTTATATCGGGCTTCCCTGTACACAGCGATATGGTGAAGACTCGAACGCTAGACTCAGAATAATAAAAAAATTATATAAAAAATCGCATTACAAACTCCGCTCTAGCGCCAACAGGTGTCACCAATCAGCAATGTAACAACGATGCTATGGTTATCCCCAAGGTGTCAACAACAACAACAAGGCAAATTAATGGGAAAAACGAGCGGTCATCTCTTGGCACTACTACGTACCCAACCGACCGGAAGGAAAAGAGAAAGTGAGGTCAGGTCGGGGCGAGGAGAGGAACGAAATGGTATGATGTCCTTGATAACGATAATCACGAATAGATTAAATTCGTTGTAGTTGAAACAATAAAAAATTCTAAAACGAAATAAATTACTTTATTACTTCATGAACGATATTTATGTTTGTTGACCTCAGTAAATTAAAATAAGAAATGTCACCTGAAGTCATAAGAACAGAGTGAGAACACTGCCATTGCCTATCACAAACATTCCCGCACCTAACACTTTTACCTAACAAAACCAACGTGAGAGTGACCGCACATACCGCGTAAAATATTTATGGGAGAAAAGGGGGGGGGGGGAAGAAATGAAAGGGCCCAAAACGTGTACTCACGTAGTTTTGAAAACATGGTCATATCGTGAAACCGTTGGTCGAGCAGATTTCGGACAGTGTGTGTCTGTGTTGCGAGCCAAAAGGACGGAACGAACACCTCTGCCACCTGCCTGTAGGAAGAGGCTGTATCCCTATAATCAATGGCTAGCAGGGGTAGTCATAGTTTTTGAAACGGCTTACAACACAGTAAAGGGAACACACGAGACGTCGACTTAGGGTATGTAAAAGGTATTATAGAGGACCTTTAAACATTGGTTATGCAGGGGTTGTCATAGGAGTATAACGGCTTGACTCTTTATTGATGAAGAGTACAACACAGATATGGTAGCACACGAGACGAGTCTTGGGTAAGCGCTGAGTGCGTGGTCCTGCCCTCCAGCCCTGAGGAGCCGAAGGCTGGGTGGCGACCTTGACACGACGAGCGCTGGGCACGAACTCTGTAAACCTGGGTCGTTCTTGACCATAAATAGCGAGCGTCCTATGGAACGCGGCGGGGAACGCCAGTTGCAGGATGCGTGGAGGGAGCGAGGCAAGGTCACTTGTGACTGCTGCTTAATGACATGCCATAGGGTAAACGCTGAGTGCGGAGTCACGTGTCCGGTCAGCCAGTCCTGGGGGAGCCGGAGGCTGGTGGTAACCTGGTCACGATGACTTCTGGGAGCGAACTGACGAGGTCAGATATAATCGTCATCTAGGTCCTCGCTGGTGAGATGGTTCCATATTGCCTTAGAGCCACGGGGCAAACAGCCACGTGGTCTATTGGTCTAATGGCCAACACACACACACATATATAAATACACGTGTCATGAGACACGAGCTACTTGCAGCTTCTTCGCGCAGCGTCGAATGGAGAGAAGGCTCGTGATCTCCGGCCAGCATGGGCAGAGGCACCTTCGCCAGCAAGGATATGGCTCCCGACCGTGGCTGTATAATTTCCAGTAGCTTGGCACTAGGCCAGCTAGCCCTGCCAGGCCGCACATACATGCCACGGTAATGACGTCGTCTTTCTCTATAGGATAGCACTCCTGACCTTCGGCGGCGCAAGGAGACGAACTTTCGTTACGAAGAAACAGACACTGAGCGTGGTTTGTGCAAACGCCTTTACAGGACACGGAACGCGCAGGTCTATTGGGCTGTGTGCCTGTGAATGATTCATCCTGATTAAGTTGTAAATAACACAACGAAAGGAAAAGTAGGAAACACGCGAATATGCTAATACCCCTTCGTTGTTTTAATTACTGACACACACACAAAGAGAGAGAGAGAGAGAGAGAGAGAGAGAGAGAGAGAGAGAGAGAGAGAGAGAGAGAGAGAGAGAGAGAGAGAGAGAGAGAGAGAGAGAAGAGAGAGAGAGAGAGAGAAGAGAGAGAGAGAGAGAGAGAGAGAGAGAGAGAGAGAGAGAGAGAGAGAGAGAGAGAGAGAGAGAGAGAGAGAGAGAGAAAGAGAGAGAGAGAGAGAAAGAGAGAGAGAGAAAGAGAGAAGAGAGAAGAGAGAGAGAGAGAGAGAGAGAGAGAGAGAGAGAGAGAGAGCGCCCAGTCGTTCTTCGTACACCTACAACCCTACTTCAGAATCACAGAAGATGTATGAATGAGAATGAATATCTTCAAATACAAGAAATATAATTAACCTTTTTCGTCAGAAATAAATGTATTTCTGACGAAGACATATTCGAAACCGATTAATTAAATACATCTCTTGTATTGTGAAGATATTAATTCTCATTCATACCTTTTCTACATATGCCAACATGAATACGGTTCATCGCAGCTGATATTTCCCGCCCTCCCGACGGCGGCCGAAGAGGAGCGCCCACTCCTCCCGCGCCTACAGCCGCCCCAATTTCCACACCATCTAGGAGGTCGTCCCATTATCATAAGTTTGCACGAGGCGTTTGTAAGGGACTTATCTTTGAGCCTCTGAAGCAAGATGATAATCTAGAGCCTCATTAGCGGAAGTGCTCGGGAGGGCCAGAATACAGGTGGTGCAGATGATTCTTTTTCTTTTCAAATTTCCACAAAGAACCAGAGTTTCTCGCTTTCGCTCACTGATTGAAAGTCTGTTTTCGTATAAATTTTCCGATAATCTTTGTTTAGGCAGTCGTATGTTGCCATTATGAGACGAAGTTTGCTGATTACTCTCAACCCAAACGAGCGATGCTGGCAATTTTAGGGTCATGATAACAGCCTTCCTTTGTGTGAAAAAAGACAGTGGTGCCTGGCGTACCATCTAAGAGCAGTTACTGAATACAAAATCCCATTAGTTTCGTGGCAGCGAAAAATAACGAGGACAGAGCGCCACCGCCCTCTGGGGAAAGGGAATGCTGCGCTCTGCGTCGGCCACACACACTGCTCGCCGCCGCGGCGATATCTGCGAAGCGCCAAACCCCCAGACTCACCACAGAGCCAGTGGTATAACGAGCTCTGCTTCAGGATTATCCGGGGCACAAATCTGCGTTGATACCAGGTGAATGAATGAAAAATACAAAAGACGCACAGATCCAAACAATAAATGTTACACAAGTCTATCTACATTAAGGCAGAGCAGACGCAATAGTATCATGAAGTAAACAAACATCTCAGTCTAAAGCCGAATATTCTCATACTTAAATGAAACAAGTAAAACGTGAATTTACAATGAACAGCATCGTTATGAAGTGAAGGGCGTTAAAGTTCTATTTTTCAAGTAGACATCCGTCAGCATATTTCGGGCGCTTGGGCGATGTCCAACATGGCAACACGAAGGGAAGGGAAGTCAGGCAGAATTTTTATTCTTCCAAACTGATTACGCATGAAACCGCGGAGAAACAAATCTTGCAACAGGACAAACACCGATGGAAATTAAACTAGAGAAGCCAGCTGAAAGTGAGTGTGAGCTCCATGCTCATATAGAAGACATTATTGGCAAGGGTGAGTCTTGAAAAATATGTTTTGGCCGACACTGTAGTGAGCCCATACTGCTGGGGGTCCCGAGGAATTCTTGGAATCTCTCCGATTTAAGGCCTATCTGTAGATCATAATAATCATGATGATAATATTAATGATGAAGATGAAGATGATGATAACAATAATAATAATAATAATAATAATAATAATAATAATAATAATAATAATAATGATAATAACAACAATAATAATAACAACAATAATAATAACAATAGCAATAATAAGGATGATAATCACGATGATCATAATGATCACTTATTATCATTACTATTATCACACTGACATTATTTTCACACCCCCTCCTCCAGTTCCGCTACCGGTAGCTGGGCTGGAAACTGCATCTTTTCCTAAACAAGCCGTGAGGCCGTTTGGGTGTACTGTTCCCAGATTCTTATATTTTCTAAGATCACACATGAACAATCCTATCCTAGAGATGGCTCCGCAGCAAGAATTCCCCCTATCAAAATGTGACCCTCAGTTAAGAAACGAACCTGCTGCAGCTTGTCAGTTCTCTCTAAACATCCAACTGAACAACTACAGTCATGAGGTACACCGCAGCCATAAGAGCAAAACAAGCAAATCTATTTCATAACGATCTCAA
Organism: Penaeus chinensis; assembly: GCF_019202785.1. Classification (NCBI taxonomy): domain Eukaryota; kingdom Metazoa; phylum Arthropoda; class Malacostraca; order Decapoda; family Penaeidae; genus Penaeus; species Penaeus chinensis. Next base: position 29,905,834 of record NC_061837.1, read on the forward strand.
TACACTTGCCACAGCCATTTACATCTGTAATAGCTATTCGTCAACGACGCATAGGCAACTACGTTACCTAAATATATCGCAAATCCCTAACTACCACTTTTACAGACATTCTGAACTCAAGTTAAAAAAGAAAGATAGAAAGAAAATAAGGAAGAAAAAAAAACAACACGAAAAGACAGACAGAAATTCCCCGACCCCTTATTTCTCTCTTTCTTTCTTTCTTTCTTTCTTTCTTTCTCTCTCTCTCTTTCTCCCTCTCTCCCTCTCTCCCTCCCTCCCTCCCCCCTTCTTCCCTCTCTCTCTCACTCGCTCGCTCTCTCTTTCACTCGCTCTCATTCACTCACTCACTCACTCACTCACTCACTCACTCACTCACTCACTCTCTCTCTCTCTCTCTCTCTCTCTCTCCACCCCCCTCCTCTCTCTCCCTGGACATGGGCCTAAATCCTGTTTCACACAAAAGCTGTAGCCCTGAGAATCCGCTTGCCTTTAACTCGCTAAGCATCCTCAGACTGGAGGTGTTTCTTCATTTCCTCTCCTTCGCCCTGATCATAACTCGTTATGTTTTATAAACCTTTAAGAGGATTAAAGGTCACTACAACATTTATTTTGGGACATTTCATCACCCATATCTACTTTCAAAACTGTTAAATGTCGTAAGTACTTTTGCACAAAATCGTCCTATAATTCACGCATCAAAAATACTGACTGCAGCGACCGAAAATAAAGCGGCTCCTAAACGATCTTATACAGAAACGAGTGATAGTAAAGTGCCGCTATAGTCCCTTTGCCAACATTGCTCGTGGTTTCGGCACTTTTCTGCGGCCAGAACCGACAGCAACAGCATGATAAATTTCCTAGTAGTTACAATCATGAATACCTTTTTGTGTATGAATTTATGTGTACAATTATTGAATAGTCTACCAGTAACGGTGATGTTCCCTGGCTCTGCTTATTTCCGTTCCGTCGTAAAACCATTCCCGGTCTGCGTATCGCTCAAGGGTTGCCTGCATGTCGGGAGATGAAGGGGCGCGTGTAAAGCATCAGTTCGTCAAATGGCGAAGGCAACGCAGCTGAAGTGTTTGTTTAAGTGGTGGGTGGCAGACGAGCGAACGGGACGGGAGGGGACGGCATGGGATGGGATGGGATGGGATGGGATGGGAGGGGGAGGGAAGAGGAGGGGGAAGGGGAGGGGAGAGGGGCGGTTCGGAATCAATACAGAGTTGGGCCCGCTGGCCAACCTGTCGCTGGGACGCCTCTCCAGGGTGCTGCGAGTGTTGAGCCTTAAGAATCGGGAGCCGTGGGCACACGGTCATACCCAAAGAGTTTGAGTGTGTAAATTCGTACTAATAAATATGCAAATACACACCAACGCACAAACATAAAACACACACACATTATATATATGCATATATATATATATACACATATATACATATAAATATACACCCCCCCCCCCCCACATATATATATATATATATATATATATATACAGAGAGAGAGAGAGAGAGAGAGAGAGAGAGAGAGAGAGAGAGAGAGAGAGAGAGAGAGAGAGAGAGAGAGAGAGAGAGAGAGAGAGAGCGAGAGAGAGAGAATGTTCTTCATAATATATTGTTGGCTATGGCTGAACAAGGTGAAATTCTAAAACTTTCAAATTATCATAAATGTATTCAGCTTGAGTGGCGCACGATTTCATATGGCAGGTTAACAGGTGACCTGAGCTCGCACCCGTGCCAGGGAATGACCAGGAGTTCGGGTTGTGCAGCCATTCAGGTCGGATATCCATTCCTCAGTCTCACCGCACCACAGACATTGCATTTACTTGTGAAGCGCTCATTACATGTATGTTAAATCTCTAACAGGAAATAAACACAAGAGCCACGCAGAATCCCACTGCTCCTACCTCACGCTGTAAACCTTTTCCGTAATAAGAAAGAAAAGGAAAGAGTGAGGTACATACCTAAAGGGAGGGAGATATTTATGTAAGTTTAAATAAATAAACAAAAAGAAAAGCAATCACACATAAAGAAAGGGAGGTAGCTAGATAGAGAGAATGAAAGCGTATGTGTGTGTAATTATGAATGTGGATATGTTTATGCATCTAAATAATGAGCGCACGTCTCTTGAGTAAATGTGGTTACATCTGATTTTTCAGGGTAGCCCCCATCTATTTTGTGCCATACAAACACTCTAAAATCCTTTCTATGTTCTGATCACATTGCATCATATGCATATCATACCCCTTGATCCTACGGGCGTTCGCATGATAACGCCTGCCAGTGCTATTTTATTTTTTACTCTCCTGAAACTTTTGAATGTAAATCAAACTTTGAATGTGCCACCATCTACTGAATTGCAATGTGCCATTTCCTAGCATTTAAAATCATGATATGACTGAGAATGAAAATCCCGTAATTCCTAAACCCTGTGATGTCAGTGAGTAATGTCAGCTGGAGATTCCTCCCTGGCAGCGTGCATTTTCGTCGCAAAAAAAAGAAACGAGGAAGATAAATGAAGCACGTGATTGAGAGGTCGTCAAGAGGCCGCTACGTCATGCAGCCTTCTCGAAGGCGCGTCAAGAGACTTTAAGGCGAGCCTGCAAACTTATCACTTCAGCATCACACCGCTACGTCAGCAGGTTACCCCGGCCGCGGAAGCTGCATTCAGCACTCCAGGAGGCTCAACTGCTGCGACAAACAAAGAGAGGAACAGAGGGCGTGCTTCCTAATAGCAGCACCGACATTGCTCAGGCGCGCCAGTGGCACAAGAAGCCAAACATGAACTCGAGCTAGCGTCATCAACCGTTTTCTACGAGCTAATGGCGAAACTGCCAATCAACTGACAGAATGGTCACTGTAGCTAATTCGTTTACCGAATTAGAATGCACGCCACGTCCCCGCTCCAGCACGCGTGACAACGGCACGGAGAAAGCTGCGAGGAAAATATGAAACATTTCCTTGAAAACTTTCCCTTGTTCGCGTCAAGGATGTAATGGGAGGCAAATAAAGCTCACTGAGTTTTATGGCCGAGAGTCAACTTCCCCTTCAGCCGAGGTAAAATTTGCATTTTGATGAAAGGAAAACAGAGTAAATGAGTTGTAATATTTCATATGATGACGCACCGTATAGATGCCCCTTCTCTTATCACTATGCGGTTACGTTACCGAACTATATTTCACACGAGTAGTGACATATATGCTTGATAATTCATGGGATAAAAAGCATACAGAAATCAATGGATGTTCGAGAATAACCTCTCGCTCGAAAATGCACTCAGCAAAATCCTTTACAATTCGAGCATCCTCTGACCAGCAATAAATATCAATAATTAAGCAACAAAAACAAGACCGCACTTCTTTGAAGACTCAAACGACGTCAGCGCCTTGTTCAGCCCTCTCACTCAGATGCATAAAGGACGGTTAATGACCCAGTTTGTAACTTCCGCAACACACAATTTGCCGTCAAAAGGAAATTAATTGTCGGGCCGAGTGAGGTGAAGAGGTTCCAGGACTCGTCAATTTCCACAGTGACTGCACCCAGTCCATGCCTCGCCCTCCTCTCCGCTTCGCTCCCTCTTGTGGCGACACCTAACAGGCACGTCGATGAATCTACTTAAATGCCTTATATACTAAAGCGAAGATACACGCTAGTGCTTTAAAATGAGGGGTCATGGAGTGAAGAAAGAGGTGCCAGCGGCCATGATAATGTCAGCTAAACGCGGTATCATTTTGAATATCGGCAAGACTTTTCGTCGAAATTCTTGTAAAATCGAGTCGGCGCGAGCGAGAACAGGCTCGCGTCCCCAACTGTCTCAAGTAACAGATGACTCATTTCCTCCACGACCAAACTTTTTTCCGTTCATCAAGATGGTTGCAAGAGATTGCCGTGATCACAGATGATATTTTTCGCATTGGTGAAAACAGAGAGGATGAAAAGGGCAAAGGAATCTTAAAATGGGGAACAAGTAGGAGGATATAGACAAGGAGAGGGTGAAGGATGAGAGGGGAAATAGAACATGTTGGTTTAAAATTAGTTGGGGTGATAAAATACCCAATACACACACAAACATATATTTATACACACATATACATACATGCATAAATATATATATACATATATATATTGCATATGTATGTATGTATAAATATATGTACACCCACACCCACACACACCCACACACACACACACACACACACACACACACATATACATATATATATATATATATATATTTACACACACACACACACACACACACATATGTATATAAATATATAAATATATATATATAAACTCACTATATATATATATATAAATATATATATATATATATATATATATATATATATATTTAAACACACACACACACACACACACTGTGTGTGTGTGTGTGTGTGTGTGTGTGTGTGTGTGTGTGTGTGTGTGTGTGTGTGTGTGTGTGTGTGTGTGTGTGTGTGTGTGTGTGTGTGTGTCTGTACGTGTGTGTGTGTGTCTGTACGTGTGTGCGTGCGTGCGTGTGCGTGAGTTGTGTATGTATGGAAGAAGGATACGAATGAGTGTGTCTGTTGCTAATTTGTTAATTC
>NC_061837.1:29935415-29937915 GCF_019202785.1 Penaeus chinensis
CTGACGGAGTTTATCCTTCCTTCATATCAGTCACCAATATCCTTAAATGTCGAGATAATGATGCTACGCCTACAAAGCGTAAACCAAACTCTTTCGAGTCAATTCCTCTGAGCGGCGGCTCACGCGCGTCCTCGGCGGCCCTCGGCAACAGTGTTATCGACATGCCGCCAGGGTTTATGGTCAAGATAGGGGGCGCACGTATCAGGGCAGTGGGCGTGGCGAGTGCGCCCTCTGGTTCATGGTCGTGGTCAGGGCACCAGCCGTCACAAGGGCTACAAATTTACCTTCCTGAAATCGAGGGTCTGGACTCTCGCTTTACGTCCTTGAAGTGAAAGAGTGAGGGACATACCTTGGAGGAGTCGTGGTTGAGGGCGGAACGAGGGACGCCGTCCAGGGTGGTCATATCCCTCATCTGGGAGGCGCTGACGGGAGGGGGGACCCCATCGTCGTAGCGGGATTTCTGTGGCAGAAAAAAGACATGACTTAATTAAACAAATAAGGAACAAGAAATTAGGGAAGATTTCAGGTAACTCCAAAAGTGATTACTGAGGGAGAAAGTGAAAGAGAGAGAGAGAGAGAGAGAGAGAGAGAGAGAGAGAGAGAGAGAGAGAGAGAGAGAGAGAGAGAGAGAGAGAGAAGAGAGAGAGAGAGAGAGAGGGGGGGGGGGGGAGGTAGGGAGGGAGGGAGGGAGGGAGGGAGAGAGAGAGAGAGAGAGAGAGAGAGAGAGAGAGAGAGAGAGAGAGAGAGAGAGAGAGAGAGAGAGAGAGAGACAGAGAGAGAGAGAGAAAGAGAGAGAGAGAGAGAGAGGAGAGAGAGAGAGAGAGAGAGAGAGAGAGGGGGGGGGGAGGTAGGGAGGGAGGGAGGGAGGGAGGGAGGGAGGGAGGGAGGAGGAGAGAGAGAGAGAGAGAGAGAGAGAGAGAGAGAGAGAGAGAGAGAGAGAGAGAGAGAGAGAGAGAGAGGGGGGGGAGGGGGGAGGGAGGGATTGAGGGAGAGAAAGAGAGAGAGAGAGAGAGAGAGAGAGAGAGAGAGAGAGAGAGAGAGAGAGAGAGAGAGAGAGAGAGAGAGAGAGAGAGAGAGAGAAAGGGAGGAGAGAGAGAGAGAGAGAATGAGAGAGAGAGAGAGAGAGAGAGAGAGAGAGAGAGAGAGAGAGAGAGAGAGAGATGAGAGAGAGAGAGAGAGAGAGAGAGAGAAGGGAGAGAGAGAGAGAGAGAGAGAGAGAGAGAGAGAGAGAGAGAGAGAGAGAGAGAGAGAGAGAGAGAGAGAGAGAGAGAGAGAGAAAGAGGGGGGGGGGTGAGGATCAAGTATGTATGAGCAAGATTTTCGAAGATATATAGATACCTCTCGTCCAAAGTCAATTGTCACAACATTTAGTCATCCGAAAGTTCGATGAAATATTTTCAAATATTTCCATACAATCTATTTAGTTCATTGTCACGCTGCGCTGTAAATTTTATATAGTTTCTGATTTATATAGTGTACTTAAGTCTTAAACGTGAAACAAATGACCGGAAATAGATATCAAATACATGAACATATTTATAAACATGAACCTATAAATTTATTTTCTTTGGAAAAACATTCATAACAGGCAAATCTCAAGAGAGCTTCGCATACAGGATTTGGTCAGTTTTCTAACAGCTTGGGAACCAACAGTCTTGCAGTCAGTGTCCTTTGCTCTCTGAACTGAAACCACGGCATTGGGTGGCCGTGTTGGCAGAGAAAATACTGCTGATACAGAAGACAAGATGATCAGTGACGGTTTATCTATTGAACCCGGATGGCGACGCAGTGGTGACACTCAGTGATGGTCTGCAGCACAGAATGCACAAACGTTGTGGCAATGAAGAGGAAACCGTGATCGCGATGCCTTTCCGTTGACTGCTTGCTGTCGGCCTCCTTTTTCTTTCTTCGTGCTGCTAAACTACCTTAAGTATTATTATTTTATGCAAACGCCGGAACGCATGCTCAAGTAGTTCAGTTTAATGTTATGTAGAGACAAGGTAGCTTTTCACATGACTGAGTTAGCTGCCGTCAATCGATTTTTTTTTTCTCTCCAAAAAGACTCCTGGACACCTACCGAAGTAATTCCTTATGGCAGCATTGTCATTAAAAATTGTTTTATGAGTGACCTAAGGACGCCATCTTCGGAATATAGTCTGACTACAACAATGCTTAATAATTGTATATTTTTCATTCTTCATATGTATATAATTTAGGCAGCACGGTGATTTACTGCAAATAGTTAATTGTCCTTTTGATTTCAGTACCGAAAGACAAGCGGGGGTAATAAACTATGGTATCATAAACCCGGAGCACCAGTCTCTAGTCCCGGAACGAGGCCACGGTAGAGACTGAGAAAGATTTTGGTGAGAAAAGCGACCAGCAGTCTTCATAATATCATTGGTGGAGTTGTAGTCCGATCGTCTAGAAATGACAGAAAGGAAAGACAGGGGATCATTTGTCTGTGGTCGGGAATGTTACTCGGAGTTTCTAAAAATGC
>NC_061837.1:29952941-29955441 GCF_019202785.1 Penaeus chinensis
CCCAGGCTCATTCCTCCTCCTCCTCCTCCTCTTTCATCCTGGTCTCTCCACCCCTGGCTCATTCCTCCTCCTCTCTCCCTCCTCTTTCACCCGGTCTCTCCACCCCAGGCTCATTCCTCCTCCTCCTCCTCCTCTTTCATCCTGGTCTCTCCACCCCAGGCTCATTCCTCCTCCTCCTCCTCCTCTTTCATCCTGGTCTCTCCACCCCAGGCTCATTCCTCCTCCTCCTCCTCCTCTTTCATCCTGGTCTCTCCACCCCAGGCTCATTCCTCCTCCTCCTCCTCCTCTTTCATCCTGGTCTCTCCACCCCAGGCTCATTCCTCCTCCTCTTTCATCCTGGTCTCTCCACCCAAGCTCATTCCTCCTCCTCCTCCTCCTCTTTCATCCTGGTCTCTCCACCCCAGGCTCATTCCTCCTCCTCCTCCTCCTCTTTCATCCTGGTCTCTCCACCCCAGGCTCATTCCTCCTCCTCCTCCTCCTCTTTCATCCTGGTCTCTCCACCCCAGGCTCATTCCTCCTCCTCCTCCTCCTCCAGGCCCCTCCGTCCTCATGCTCATTCTGCCCACGAACATCCAGCTCGAGCCTTAACTTTTTCTCCAACCTTCAGTCGAGCCTCGCCTCTCCCGCCCACGGACGCCTTCGACCATCCCCAGCAAACTCTCGGCCACTTTCAGTCTTCCTTTGAGCCTTCGCCTTCCTCTTCTATTGGCCTTCCCTTCTTAAGCATCATACAAATCGCATACGCAGATTCTTAAGTATTGATCGCATGGATAATGAGCTGTGTACATGTACTTCAAACTGACAAACCATTACATCATACAACTATTCACGCATACTTAAAGTTCATGCTGATTCATGCTGCCTCCAGGAGCCTTGGTTGACATAGAACAGTTCTATGGTCAAAAGGAGACTGATGCTAATGAAGAGGAACACGGATGTTGTGGCTGAAATATGGATGAATGGGACATGAAAAATGGGGGAAAACAGGTCGAATAGACAAGGAGTTGTAGAAGTGGTCGACTGCCGTGAAGGAATTTATGATTTAAGGAACGTAGGTAGTTCGACGGATGGAAAGGGCTCAGGCGTAACCCCGAAAGCCGAGATTCACCTCTTGTGAGAACGACTTGAGGCGAGGTCTTCCTTGAGGTCGTCCGCACTTCACCAACCCGATTTGGCGATCGTGCAGAGTTGCGTCAGCTTCACTGTGACTACGAATAAGAACAGAAGATTACTCTTGCAGTGACTGTGCAGATGAGTTAGGCGAAGTAATTTAATATGATCGAATTCCATAAGCCGCTGCAAACCAATATCCATTCAAAGTGAAAGTTAATACGCATGGAAATAATAATCCCTTCGGCAGCTATGAAAGTTATTATGCTTCGGGGCTCGCGAGCAAGGGCTTCTCACTATTTGAAATTACATTATGAGTTGGTTCCGATTAAGATCTTATTAAACAATTAGCCTGGAGAAGAAGATGCGAACTATTTAGTTTGCTGTCCACATTTTCATGGAGCCACAATATCAGCAACATTAGAGTTGGTCGTTCCACTAAAGCAACAAAGTACTTATGCTATGTGTTAACATGCCCATGACTTAATGTGATTCCTCCCTCGGTTGTTCGGTAATGCTAAGATATTGCGTAAGAAAAGTTAGCTTGTTAGGGCGTTGGGCCGCCAACATCGACAAGCGTGGCGCCGCATGGCCAGTATTTCCAGCCAAGCAAGGGCAAGCGTAGACAAAGCAGGGCAGACTTGGTTGATGCAATTTAGAACTCAAAGAGAAGCCTAAGATCCGGCAAAGCGCCGTATGCGTCTCGCAGTGGCAAGGAAGCGAGAGCAAACAACAGGCAGGCGGCCGTGCGTGGGAGGACACGGGGTCACGGGAAGAGAGCTGCGAATGCGCCGGATCAAAGAACACGTAAAAGATGGAGAAATGGAAGTGGTGGTCGGCTTGGCTGGACGAGCTGCATATAATGAAGTAATGTATCTAGGTAAAGCATGAGAAAGATCGGACGATAGATTTGGGGAAATAACTAGGAACAGTTAACCACTTCACTTATCCATAAAGCTGAAATTACTTTTTTCATGTTACGAAGTTAATGCTATATTTTCAGCCAAAACGAACATATGAATCATAGAAATGATTAGAAATATACGGGTGATGTACGGTCCTCCTCCTGTGTGCAGCCACGCTCACTGCTCTCTGTGATCGCCAGTTTAGCGCCGCTGTTTATCTGACAGTCGGCGGGAGCGCGGGTGTTTAGATGACAGGGCGGCGTGCGAGGGAGACAGTGAGGCGGTGAGACACGTCTCCAGGAATAGAAGGGTGAAAATACAACGACCGATTCATTGTTCGTTATAAATCCATTCGCGTAAACCTACAAACAGGAGATTGTCAAGGAAATTGATTACATGAGATGGAGATGGCTGTAAGTTTTGGCTGTTGGAGCGCATTCGGTTTATGCCTTTCCGTGTCACTCAATAATCATCCGATATCTTTG
>NC_061837.1:29977251-29984751 GCF_019202785.1 Penaeus chinensis
CAGGTGTAAGCTCGCGACAACCTCACAGTCAATTGTGATTCCAGGTCGTGTTGTTTCCTCACGACTACAGTGACATTCAGCCTTCTGTGACAAGAGAAGGGTGGGGGGGGGGGGGTGGGGGGGGGGGGGGGGGGGCTCCCGTCGAAGACCCCAGCCTGTGTGAAGGGAGCCAGGAGGACTATTTTGAAGGGGATTAAAGTGTCCTTGATGTGACAGGAACGATTTTCATTTCACTGTCACACGTCGAGTACTTTTGATTAGACCTCGTAAAGTAGGGATTTTGTGCCACTGCTTTGCTTGGTTTTGAGAAAGAAAGCTGGCCAACATTGCGTTTGCCTGCGGAAGGGACTTGAAACTGCTGCGGTCGCAGAGAGGCGCGCAAGAACGCAGCCAGGTGAGGTAATGTAGCAATAAATTTATGATGTATCATGCATGTTCCGTGTTACGTACAAAATGGAGGTAGGCTTGGCTATTATAAAAGGAAGAATGAAGGCCATTTTTCTATCAAAAATAGTAGTAACAATGGCGAAAAGTATGATGATGATGACGGTGCTCGTGATAAAGAAAGACGAAAAAGGAATCAGGAGAATAAATAATAACAGCAATAAAACCCCAATATGAAGGAATGGACGGCCCCGCTCCTTTTCATTTAAACAAGTTTATTGTTACAAGAACATGGAGATTCCTCACGAGAAGTGGGAAACAGTTTCTTCCTTAGCACTGTCCGCTCATAGTGTGCTTTTGCCCTTTTGCATTAACTAATTATCCACCTACGCTCAGCAGCCATCCACTCAGGCGATCCATATGGCCTCCACCAGGCCACACTCCTCTACAATCTCACCGTCTGCCTCCTGATCACCTACCCCAATTACCGAGCCTTCCCCATGACTTGCTTGTAGAAAATTGAATCGAGGCAGGTGAAAGCTTTCCCAGCGCCCTCCACGCGACACGCCCGGGCTCGGCGGCCCCTCTGGCTCGGCCTCCCTGCCGGGACGTCGCGCAGCGCAGCCGCTTCCTGCGCCATCGCTGAGTCACCTGCGCGCCGCCCATTTCGTGGCTGAAGTGAACAAACGAGACGAGCTCGGAGGTTGCGATGTTTGCGCCGGGTTAATACTGAGCAGATAATGTTGTTAGATAACTAATTCCTGGAGAGCAATCAGACCGGCCTACGTGACCGCCCTTCTGATTGATCCCTGGAATTCGCGGCAGCTCCAGCAGAGATAATCTTAATTACCGCTATTGCAACAGTCTGAATAACTTCGTTAATTTGATCACCGTTATGTATTTTGCTATTATATTATTGTCTTCATTCTCAGTCAGCCATACCTGTTTTACTCTTCTTTTTTCTCATATACCCGACAGACCAATTGACAACATTTTAATACTGCTTTTCAAGCTCTCCCTAAAAAAGTATGTTTCTTTTGAAACCGTTTTAATGGCTGATTATTCCTTCCTTATCTGATCTATCCTTGCTGCGTTTAAAATAATGTATTTATCCGTATCACAGAGACGGAAGAAGAAATTAAAATAAGCCGTTTTTTAACTTCCCTTCACCCACATATCTATCTGTGCCTTGACAGGTTTTGGGTCTCAGTTCACTTCTTGTTCCCAAGCAAGTCTCATCCTGTGTGCCCTTTGCCCCGCGCCATGAAGTCTCTCGAGTTACGCAGGTTGACTTCCTGCAGCTGATTCGTGTGTTTTACTTCCTCGCTGAGCCTGGCGGCTGCCCCTCTGCCTCGCTCTCCTTTCCTTTCCCGGCCTCCCCCGCCCGTGTCTCTCCTCTGGCCCTCATTACCTCCTTTCTTCTCATCTCCTCTCGCTTCAAAATCTTACTGTTTGGATATCACCATCTCTATTCTAGCCCTGATGACATCATGGCCCGTCCATTGGTCTTACTCTAATGTCTTCCTAGTCCTCATTTAGCAACACATTTCACTAGACCTTTATTTGCTTCTGGCATAACTGCGCTTTTCGCCCCATATACTTCTTTCGGTACTTCCACTTCTGTTCTCTAAATTTGGACCAAAAGTCTTGCAGAATCTACATAACCTACAAGAAGAACTGGAATAAAATATGTAGAATTTTACTTTCCGAAAGTCTACCCTTTGTTGCTTTTCTGAGTTCAAATAAAATGAGAATTACTGCTTTCCCTTTACCTAGAATGAGTACCACACACTACAAAGGGTGTAAGATTATATGTGACACAAGTCACGAATTTAATAATTATGCAGCCAATAAGTGAGAGCCCTTATTCGCTTTGGCTTCTGCTGAACTTATGCAAGTAGACACGACAGGAAATCCTGTTTGGGTTTTTCCTTTTACTATGCATTCCTGATACCTTTTACACATATTTCTCGGAGGCTGACCGGAGGCCTCGATCATGGCCGTCATGCGTTCAGGAACAAGAGCTTTTGAAAAACAATAAAGGAAATTAACATCGTTTTTGGCTGCATTGTGCAACATACCTACAAAAAGGCAAAAGGGTATAAACCCGAAAAAAACGTTTCGCAAAAAAGTCAGTAAAAGAATACAACTCTTTTATAACAAAAAGTGTGATTATCGGCCCTTTCATCATCAATAAAATATTTAAAAATAAATATCAGCCAATTTTAGACTTAATCATTATTTGTTAAAATGGCAAGTTAATTTCAGTGAAGTGTCAAGTTTGAAGCATTCTCTCTATCTGATTGCATTAGAAGACAAAACAATATCAAGCGGGGTGATTAATTAACTAGGCATATAATATATTCAAACGATAAAATGTCAGACAGAGCATGTTACCTCTCGATTTTGATCCTACAAATGTCAGAATATAATTACATTTATATATTTATAGTCATCAACAATAATTCTGATAATGAAAAGCCAAGCACTGAATTCCTTTCCTAATTAAATGCAATAATGTAATTCCCAGGACATGTCAGACGAGGTAACCAATGGAAACTGAACCTCTCTTGAGCTGAAGCAAAATCCCTCTTCCCAATGGACTCCATTATCAATGAAACTCAGTCGCGTGTTAAGAACTGTCACTGCATACTTACAGGATATACTTGCGGGGAAATTCATTCCACACTTACAACCAAACCCAAGTAAACCTATTCACTGATCAAACTTTGAAATACAACTTCCATAACTAGTCTAATAATACTAACGGTATCCATTAAGCAATAAACCATAGCATGGAGAAAAAAAGTGGAGATGCATAACGTTTCGTAAAACACTCCAAAGCAGTTTCGGTCCCCTGCGAATCATGCTGACTGCGTTGTACAGTGCCGGATTATTTCCTGTCTAAAACCTAAAGTTCAGACAGATAGGCCTTATTTACGAATCGATTTGCTTATTTTCTTTTTCAAATGTTTAGCCTTACACACGCCAAGAGCCTGCATTCGGGCAGCACTTCCCTCGCGCGGCTCTGTCCTTTCACCGGCACGTGAAAAGACGCCTCGGCATGACAATTCACAATAGAACTAGACAGTTTAATAATGTTTAAACGGTCGCAAATCAGAACTTTTGGCCTTTTAGAATTTCCCTCAAATTCCTTTTACATTTCGATTACATCAGATAATTCACATGTATGCGCTCCTGTAAAACAATTAAAATCTTATGTATCAAATGACAATATGTATCAAGAAAAAATGCGTCGGTTATGTTTTTCGATAAGTATACATACGACATATATTTAAATAAATATACACATACATGCATACGAGAATACACACACACACACACACACACACACACACACACACACACACACACACACACACACACACACACACACACACACACACATACACATACACACACACATATTTAGGTATATATAAATATATATAAACATAAACACACACAAACATAGTTATTGAGAACCACAAGCAAGACTCCCCCTATTGTTTCCTCACACATTTCCTTCGAAGTGCATATCCCTCATCCTATTTCCCTCGCTTTTCTCTTCTTGGCGGCTATGCAGCTGTAGTTGTTTTTCACATGATAGAAGAGATACACACCTAAAACTGACGACCACTGTGCACTCACACCCAGTCGGGTAAGCATTAGCTATGTGTCTGAAGTAAACATCGGCTGATTGACCATAGAAAAAACTACCATATAAAGTATCCAATAATGAGATACTAAAGGAAACCGATGACAAGCATAGATGACGAAATATCATTGTATGATGCAGGCAAAAAATGTATTTGTATCTGATGATAATGCCGAAATCACCTTGTGTTGTAAGCAGAAAAGTTTTCGACCACTTCTAGTGATCGGGTTGGAAGTTACACCATTAGGTGCGTCACAGAAAGGAGCTTTAATATAGGCATAACCCGGAAATCGCCCAAAAAATGACTTAAGCATTTACCTTATTAGGGTGCCGATATATATACATATATATACAAATATACTTATATATACATATACATACATATGTAGATACATATAATATATATAAACATACACACAATTATATATATATATATATAAATAGATATGTAGGTATATATAGTATGCATATGTATACATAATATGTATATGTATATATAGTATGTATATGTATACCTAGTATGTGTATGTATATAAGCATATGTGTATATATGTATATATAAATATATATACTCATATATAAATATACTGTATATACATACACATACTATGTATACATATACATACTACATATGCATACATATATACATATATATATGTATGTGTTGTATGTATATGTATGCATAGTATGTGTATTTATAGATAGTATGTGTGTATATGTGTATATAGCATGTATATGTATACATATATTTCTATCTATCTATCCACCTCTCACTCTCTCTCCCTATCTATCTATGTAACACCATTCGATGCGTCAGAGAATGAAACTTTAATAACCTAGAAATCGCTAAAAAAATGACTGAGGCAGTTATCTTATTAGGTTGTCGATATATATGTATATATATATATACATACATATATATATACATACATATATATACATACATACATATATATATAATATATATATATATACATATATACACACACATGTAGTATGTATATATATAAACAGTATGTGCATGTTTTGTATAAATAAATAAATATATATATATATATATACTATATTTACATATACACATACTTTGTACACACACACACACACACACACACACACACACACACACACACACACACACACACACATACACACATATATATATATATATATATACACACACATACACACACACACACAGTAGTCTCATTCTCCATAAATCTAGATTGTGCATTGTGTTTTTTTTTTCTACCATATATATATGTGTGTGTGTATGTGTGTGTGTGTGCATGTGTGTGCATGTGTGTGTGTGCGTGTGTGTGTGTGTGTGTGTGTGTGTGTGTGTGTGTGTGTGTGTGTGTGTGTGTGTGTGTGTGTGTGTGTGTGTGTGTGTGTGTGTGTGTGTTTATAGTGTGTATATGTATACATAGTATGTGTATGTATATGTATACGCACATGTACTCGCGCGCGTGCGCGCACAAAAAAAACAACAAATACACACACACACACACAACACACACACACACACATATGGTAGAAAAAAACGCAATGCATATATACATATATATATGTATATATGTATACACACACACACACACACACACACACACACATATATATATTATATAAATATATATTATTATTATATATTATATAAATATATATTATATATTATATAAATATATATTATATATTATATAAATATATATTATATATTATATAAATATATATCATATAATATATTCATATATGTTTATATATATTATATATATATATTGATGTATAGTGTGTATATATATAATATAGATACATATAAAAATATACAAAATATACATAATATATATACATATACATATATATAAAATATATATAAATGTATATAAATATATTTGCAAATATGTGCGAATATATATATATATATATATATATATATATATATATGCATTTAAAAAAAAAAAAATATATATATATATATATATATATATTTATATATATATATATACATTTAAAATATATATATATATATATATATATATATATATATATATATATATTTATATATATAATATATATACATATAACATATATATGTAATATATATAAATACATATATTATGTATATATTATATGGATATTTTATATAAATAAATATTATAAATTGGTTTTGGAAACCAAACCTGATATATATATACACACACAGTATATTATTATATATATGTATCTGTATGTGTATGTATGTATGTATGTATGTATGTATGTATGTGTGTGTGTGTGTGTGTGTGTGTGTGTATATGTATATATATATATATATATATATATATATATATATATATATATATCAGGTTTGGTGATTTCCCCCCTCCCCTCCAAAAAAAAATCAAAATCCTATTTTTAAAAATTTCTATCTGATTTTTAAATTTAAATGAGATTCTTTTGATTTGAAAGTTGTTGTTTTTTATTTATCACCATAAAAATACTTGAGAAGCGTTTATATACACTATACATTAGTTTAAAAACACATTTTGGGGTGTTTTTACAGTATGTTGCATCATCTCTCACTTGGTTATAGTGTTTGACCTTGCCAAGCAGCCCAGTAGCCATTGGCCTGGATTGCATCATCTCTCTGTCCTGACTCCTGTCCCTGTATATATTATGTTATGATATGGCCGGAGTTGTGACTCTGTGAAGTAGTTTGGGTGTTACAGCCACTCATTCCTCGTCTAATACAAGAGCAGAGAGATGTCACTTATCACAAGGCTTAATGTATGTGGTAGGAAGAGTGATTCAGAATTTAACAGAATTCCTTCAAAGTCTGGGAAAGGATGGAAAGCTATATGCAAACAGTGTAAACCTGAATTACAAGGACTAGCAGCAAGAATGAAATCTCAGAGAAAAATGTCATCAGCTACAAGCTGAATAATCAGAAGAATTGGATGATCTAGGTAAAACTGAAAATCTGACTCCAAAGGTGCCTCAATATAGTTGCAACTCCAATATTACAGACTACCCAACTTCTGCCACAAGTTTTTCAAAGTGTAAAGCAACAACTTTGGACACATTTGTTGCAAAGACAACTTCATATGAAAAAGCAAACCTTGATGAAGAAGTCGCTAAGATGGTCTTTGCAGATTTTTTAAAACTAATGTATAGTGTATATAAACGCTTCCCAAGTATTTTTATGGTGATAAATAAATAAAAAAAAAAAACTGTTTTAAATCAAAAGAATCTGATTTAAATTTAAAAATCAGATAGAATTTTTTAAAAATAGGATTTTGATTTTTTTTGGAGGGGAGGGGGGAAATCACCAAACCTGATATATATATATATATATATATATATATATATATATACACACACACACATATACATACATACATACATATACATACAGATACATATATAAAATAATATACTGTGTGTGTATATATATATCAGGTTTGGTTTCCAAAACCAATTTATAA
>NC_061837.1:30012251-30014751 GCF_019202785.1 Penaeus chinensis
TCATCTTCCTTTTTTTCTGTTACTACTGACGTCACATCAAATAGCAAGTGTAATTCTGGTTCAACAAGGCTAAAACAATATATATTTTTATTTATTATTACTAAACTAAATTTCAAAAGCTCTTGAGCATTTCTAATCACAATAAAAATATTGATTTACCTAGATTAATTTGACATAATGCGATTAAACACAAGTACTTAATGAATTGTAATGAATTTATTGTATCTTTACATAAACGCACCTATAAAGTGACCTTAGACCCAAGCGTTTTGTCCCGAAAGGCTATCAAAACTCTTGCCATGATATAATACAGCAAAGTATTTCCTTTTGAGAGAATACCTTTGAAAACTAACTTTCTGCCATAAGCTGGGGGCACGAGAGAGCCTCGCCTTCCTCCGGTAATTGAAGCGTGGGGGAAATTCCGTAGACTCATATCCCTTTATTAGCCGCTGTTCACGCGCACGGCGGCGTCGCAGCCAAGCAATCCTTTGCGCTGGAATATGTTACATGTAAGCACTGAAATACAAATTTCCATTTTCTATTTTTTTCCGATTCCAATTTGGAATATAACTATTGTGCTATTTTTCAGGGTCTGTGTTTGCATCACACAGGTTAATATATAAATGAATAATATTCAATGGTTTACAATACTTTTTCCTTTTGTGGGTCTAAAAATTATAATTAATGCCGGCCAACTATCAGAAGAACAGTCAAATAAAATTAAATGAACATGCATATATAATACGCGCACACGCACGCCCGCATGCATATCGCCTAAAATGGTTGAGAGCTTTCGCAGATGGAGCCATGACAACGCGCATTTCGGGCGCGCAGGATCCGCGAGGGCGTCGCGCGTGGATCTTGTTTTGCACACTGATGGCTGTCTGAAGCGGAGATCTGCCTTGCCGAGCGCTGGAAATATACGCGTGGAAATTATGAATGCATGGGCATTTCGCATCAACAATACTTGGCCTGATTAAACCGCCGCGCTGAGTCCCTAAGCTGGAATCATCGTGTAAACTGACGAGTAGTGTTCGTCTGTGCATATGTTGGAGGAACATAAAACATTTTATATTCAACAGATGTGTGTAATGTTGCTAAGATCTATTTAAATATAAAATCATAATAGTCCCCGTTATATATGTAAGACAAATTTATTCATCTACTAGTACAAACATTTTTCTGTAGTGTCAAAAGGTCAATACTGGGAAATATAAAGGCAGGTTACATAAATGAATAATATATCACACTGCATATTATGCCAATACACTCATCATGCTGCGTGCGCACAATTATTCTGCTTAACCAAACACAAAAAACAAATGAGGATCTACTTTTAAAAAGAGTATTAAAAACGACAAAGAAAAAGCAACAGATAAATTTGGAAAGATACAAGCGGATTCCTAGAAGCGAAACCGCGAAAGTAAAAAAAAAGAGTCAAATTTCAACCCGTTTACCTTCAAAGTAAAATTACATTCGATGCCTAGAAGCTATTTGTAGAGACAAAATATACAAAGAAGAAGAAGCAGCAGCAAGCAGCTACTATAATATCGGATAACAAAACAATTGGAATGAAAGCTTTCGCTACGGAAGTACACTAAGATAACAAGCCTAACTAAATAATTCCGGCCAACAAAAGTAATACTTGAAACCACTGTTCATCGAGCACATTCGGGCTAAATACCTCTGACCACTCGCCAAGATTTCCTCGGGACTTTAATTCACCTTTTGTCTAACGTAGACTCTCGTCATATTCTTGCGCTATAGAGCTATGAATCATCCCATGAACCGTCTACTAATGGATTGAAAAACTTAATGATATCCGGTGAAAAATTAAGGCCAGCGGCTATGCAGAAGCTAAATTAACTGTAACGTTTTAAGCCAGGCTGTTCAAACACTCCCTTCATAGTCCTCCAGTTATGTTGCTTTGTTAAAGAATCTTTTAGACTAGATAAGAATAAGCAAAGGTTTTGCAGCGTATCAAAAGGACGACTCTCGGTGAAAAGGCGTGGAAGAAAGAATTAATGCCAGTCTAATAATTCAGTTTCTCACGGGTCTGACCAATGGCAAACTGATATCTTTCTCTTACCCATTAGCTCGTCCTATTTACACTACGCAACCTTTCGTAACATAGAGGCCAATGTAAACACTACATATCTATCTAATCAAGACGTATAAACTTATCGATGTCCGGAAAACATATCCAAATAGCTAGGTAAATACTGACAAAGCAAACAGAACTGGAAATAAAGTTTGACACATTTTCTTTTCCCCGTCTTCCCCTCCGTCTCTCTTTCTCCTTCTCGCGCTCTTACTTGTGCCCTCTTAGCTCCGCTTCCCTGTCTCTGTCTATCTGTGTCTCTGTCTGTCTGTCTGTCTGTCTTTCTCGCTCTCTCTCTCTTTCTTTTCCTCTCCCTCCCTCTCCCCCCCCTCTCGTTCTTTCTCTCACCCTCTCTCTCTATCCCCTCCTCCCCCCCCCTTTCTACCTTTCCCTCAAACA
>NC_061837.1:30024751-30027251 GCF_019202785.1 Penaeus chinensis
CGTTCTATTTTACGTGCCTATTTTTGTTACAGTTTTTAAGGAAAAAAATACTATAAATATCTATGAAAACTCATCGACCTGGGAGGTCAGAATGACAACATGGTTGCCAAAGTCGACTCGGTGGTTATTGTAGCCTTACGGATGTTCATGGAACGCTCTCACTTGTTTACTCCCAACTGCTGACAAGGAAAATGTATTTTCTAAATGTAACGAGGTTCAGAGTTCTTGAAAACAAAAATCTGTAGTTGCAATTACTTCAATTAATGTTAGAAAACAACACAAAAAACATCTGGTAACCAAGATTTATTCTTCCTTCAAATTTGGTCCAACAATTAGAATTATTTTGCAACTGGGAACGGTTTAAGTCGTTAAGGTACATGCCGGTGCTCTGACAGTCTGGATGACGTCTTCCCTGCCCGATAGGCGTGACTACTTTTGATGCTGGCTACGACGAACCATGTGCCGTGGCGGGAAACAGGAAGGGTTACTGTGGCAAAAAAGGTTGGCTACTTTTAGGTGGTCACCCGCCGACAAAGAATGGGATGGGTCGAACGGCAGTCGTTATGGGGGAAGCAAATTAAAGTCTGTGTTAATTTCGAAAGGATAAAACCTGCAATATCACATCAAAAATAATATCAATGGTTGCAACTGCCTCTGTGTTTTGGAGCTGGCAAGCCGGTGGGTCATTAACCCATCCTCGTCACATAATGTTGACGATTAAGGCATAAATTCGACGAGAAAGTAACGGTGAATGAAGAGTTTTCATTAATAACAAAGAAGGAATAATACAAAGACGAGAGCCGCGAGCAGGAGGATGAAGACCCTAAAGGCCTGAGCCGGAGGGATAGACAGCGGAGGAAAGCGAAGGGAGACCAGAATCCTGCCGAGGCTGCGTGACAGACGCACAATGACCATAATGACATGACAAGCGAAAATATTCCATGCTCTAATGAAAGGCAATAATGTGAACTCGACGGAAATGTGTAGGGGAGCAAATGATCACTTTCATCCCTCGGAGAAACTTTACGTCCGGCAGGATCTAATGGATCTCGGGGCGGGAAAAATGCCTTTCATAAAACCGTGACTTAATCACATTTCGCTCGTTTCTCTCGCCAGCTCGCGAGTTATGCATCACGAGGCTCTTGGCGTCATTAGCGTTACGCAATATTTTCAACACAGATAAATTATATACACAAAAGAATGCTTACGTAGGTATTCGCAAAAGACATAACTGGCAAAGAACGCACGAGAAAGAGCAGGCGAAAGAAAGAAAGCCAGTCTGGAAGCACTGAAGGGAGCAAGGTAATTATCTGATTCGAAGCAGTGAAGCAGCGGTAAAAGTAATAATGGAGGAGAGGGAGAGGTCCACTTCCGGCGATGGAGCGAAGGGAGTCCGCGAGGCAGGGCGCGGGTGGAAGCAAGGTTTCCGGCTGATGACGAGGAAGGAGTTCAGAGAGACAAAGAGAAAGGGTGAGCGAGTGAATGCGTGTGAGGGGAGAGACGAGAGAAGAGCATGGAAAGGGGAAAGAAGAGGCAGATGAAGAGGGAAAAGAGGATGAAGACAGGATGCAGGAGAGGAAGAGGGAGACTGAGAACAGTAGGAAGAAACGGAAAGAAAATGATGCATATGTATGTGGTGCTAATATGTATGTGCAAGTGTATGTATACGTATGGGTATATGTATGTATGTATGTGTGTGTGTGTGTGTGTGTGTGTGTGTGTGTGTGTGTGTGTGTGTGTGTGTGTGTGTGTGTGTGTGTGCGTGCGTGCGTGCGTGCGTGCGTGCGTGCGTGCGTGCGTGCGTGCGTGCGTGCGTGCGTGCATGCGTGCGTGCGTGCGTGCGTGTGCGTGTGCGTGTTTGTGTGCGTGTGTGTGTGTGTGTGTGTGTGTGTGTGTGTGTGTGTGTGTGTGTGTGTGTGTGTGTGTGTGTGTGTGTGTGTGTGTGTGGGCATGCGTGTGTGTGGGCGTGCGTGCACACACACACATACACACACACACACATATATTTAATATATGGTCATCATGCAGTGAGGACAGTCCAGTGCATATTACAAAAGCTTGCCCCAGGGATTCCACGCCCGAGGCAGGTGAAGTGCGAGCCGCGAGGCGCCGAGGACGGCCAAGATGGGCCTACACGCCGAGGGTTTAGAGGAGGGATAATGGGCCGCCAGGTGAGGCGAGATGAAAGTGGCGGCAGAGGACAAGAGCGCCCTGCTTGAGAGGAGTTGAGATACACTCGCGTCACAGGGACCAACTCCAAAGTGCGCCGTTTAAGCAAGATGCGATTTGTAAGTTTCCGCCATCTGCGGTGGCACGGGGCGAGGAGGAAAGTGAGGCAGCAGCTAAATTGGCAGCCAGCGTCGCGGCCGATAGAGTAGTGAGGAGGCTGGCGCTGGACGGAGGCGTCTAGGCAGCCGGCTTCTAAGATGTGCAAGAATGAAGTGGGCTTAGGCGTACTAAGAGCTCGAGCGGGGATTTCCGACGAGCGCTCGGCCATTGA
>NC_061837.1:30054751-30059751 GCF_019202785.1 Penaeus chinensis
AAAATTGCTGCAAAGAAAATATAATCTAAATCGTATAGATAATCTCAAGCAATTCCTAATTAACATAACATTAAGGAAATCAAGTATGAGTGTCGAGGAAAAAAGCCCGCGGCAAGAGACGTCGAGCAACTAAAGCCCATGGCAAGAGATGTCGAGCAAGTGAAGCTCATGGCAAGAGACATCGAGCGAGTAAAGATCATGGCAAGAGACATCAGGCAAGTGAAGCTCATGACAAGAGACGTCGAGCAAGTAAAGCTCATGGCAAGAGACGTCGAGCAACTAAAGCTCATGGCAAGAGACGTCGAGCAAGTAAAGCTCATGGCAAGAGACGTCGAGCAACTAAAGCCCATGGCAAGAGATGTCGAGCAAGTGAAGCTCATGGCAAGAGACGTCAAGCAAGTAAAGCTCATGGCAAGAGACGTCGAGCAAGTAAAGCTCATGGCAAGAGACGTCGAGCAAGTAAAGGTCGTGGCAAGAGACGTCGAATAAGTAAAGCTCATGGCAAGAGACATCCAGCAAGTAAAGGTCGTGGCAAGAGACGTCGAGCAAGTAAAGGTCGTGGCAAGAGACGTCGAATAAGTAAAGCTCATGGCAAGAGACATCCAGCAAGTAAAGCTCATGGCAAGAGACATCGAACAAGTAAAGCTCATGGCAAGAAACATCGAGCAAGTGAAGCTCACGGCAAGAAACATTGGGCAAGTAAAGCCCCTGGCAAGAGATGTCGAGCAAGTAAAGCTCACGGCAAGAGACATCCAGCAAATGAAGCCCATGGCAAGAGATGTTGAGTGCATAAAGCCCATGGCAAGAGACTTCGAGCAAGCGAAACCCACATGAAAAGCTCATGGCAAAAGATATCGATCAAGTAAAGCCCATGGCAAGAGACGTCGAGCAAGTAAAGCCCATGGCAAGAGACATCAAGCAAGTAAAGCTCATGGCAAGAGCCATCGAACAAGTAAAGCTCATGGCAAAAGACGGTGAGCAAGTAAAGCTCATGACAAGAGACGTCGAGCAAGTAAAGCCCGTGGCAAGAGGCGTTAGTAAAGGCACAGTGAAAAGTGGAGAAACCGACAGCACGGCCGAGAGGAAGCGCATCGGCCCCGGGTGGTTCTGGGTTGCACGCGATTGAGGCCGATTACTGTGGAGACTTTTTTTTTTCCTTCTTCGGGGCTGTGAGGAGGAGAGGGAGGAGGGGGGGGGGCGTCCAGTCAAATAAAAACATGTCAAGGGATGTTTTAGAAAGTATTCTGAAGCCGGTCTCTTCTGTATTTTCTGGGAACTGGTACATACTTCGCAATGTTTTCAATTATGTAAATACTTTTAACTCGAGAGTGTGCTCCGAATATTTGTTATGTGCAGCAACTTTACACCCGACATTTTTTTGTACTTAGGGTGCTTTTGTTGAACCAAAAAGTTCTGAACTTCAATTTCCTGTTGCACGTCAGAATTCCCAAGGACTGCCCGGGCGACGCTGGTATTTTCTTATGTAAATATGAGTTTCACATTCCTTTTGTCTTCGTGGCTTTTTATGCAGACATTCATTTTTTTCTAGAGAGAGCTCTAACATTTTACAAAAGTTTTTTTCGCGGTGTTTATTATAATGTGGCAGGTGATTTTATGGGCTAGAAGGAGGTGAGAGAAGCATATTTATCGCCATTTCGAAAACAATTTTCCATTCCTTAACGACCAAAATCAAAATCCTCTCCCATGAAAGTACCTCTGTCTTCAGTGTAAATTCCTCAACCACGTATATGTATCACGTATCACGCACGTATTCAAGATCACTTTCAGATGTTACATACACTATCATGCTGCCTGGCAAGCGATTGGAAGTACATCATCATTCTCTAAAAAAAAAAAAAAAATGAGTGCATTAAATCTGTCCGCCGCGTGCCTCTCGTAATTCTAATTTTTAGAATTCCCTTTCCTACAGAAAACATATTGAATTCAAAAAGGAACTCTTGATTAACCAGCAATGTGGTATATTCCCTTCTCAAACATAAAAAAAGGGATATGTTATTGTTTTGTAAATTATCATATCAAAAGTTGCTGCATATATAAGAGTATCCTGCTATTGCTTTAATTTCATCTATTTGTTCTTGGAGAACACGTAGACGAGTGTGTAAGAAAGCAAGAATTGAACAGTAATTTCCGGTACGTAATGTGAACGTATGAATGAAATCAACGAAGGGGTACGAGATCGTTGAAAGCCCTACCCCTCGGTGTGGTCCAGATGCAGCTGTGAGGCACCCAGGCGGCGTGTGTCCTGGGCCACGCCAGCATGCAGATGGCACCAGCTTTGCCACCTGTGCACTTATTCGTCCTATTTCTCATTCTCATTTCACATAAAAGAGGAAGGAGTATATCAAGCCGTATGATAATGATATTTTTTTATCTTGTATTCATGATAACGCCTGTACCAAGTGCGCAAGAGTAGCTACGCTGCGCCCTTTTCTTTCAACGGCTGCAGAAAGTGCTTTTCGACGGCAGGAAACAACGCCGCCTCCGTCTTAGGAGCGTCTTTCACGGCTGGAACAATAAAAGCTTAAAAGCGGTCGTCTCAAATGTACCACGCAAACAGTTTAATATCGATGTTACAATATAATTCTAGCGAACATGTACGGAAATGTAGAAATATGCAAACCTCATGTTATATTCAGATGTCTCTCAGGTAAATCATTGTGGACTTGGACGGGGTTTCCAACACTTTCCAACAACTAGTACCCCACACTCGAGAGATTATGCAAGGAAATAATAGCAGATGCACGTCACTTCTCGCGTCCCCGTGAACCAGGCGTCGGCGTGGGCGGCCGATATTCTTGCAACGGCGCCCCCTGTACGAATGCAAAGCTCATCCTCGACATCCCAACCAGCGACCAACATCCAGGCTGTTTTTTTAATGTGCAGTCCACATGTATAAAGTACGTGATAAAACCCTGTATCACTTTCATGGTGGCTGAATATAATTCACCGGGTCTTTTTACATGTTGTTCGTCTATTACGGTGTTCTTTGAAATTCAGAAATCAAATTCATTTGAATTTTGAACGTTAAAACACGGAAAATGCCATACTTTTATGACTCGTCTACACAGACGGTTTTTTTTATAGAAAAAAAGTGTTGTTTGCGACAGTAAATGGAGAGAAAAGGGTAATTGTTTTAATGTGATTACATATATTAAAGTAGAATCGTATCAATTCTGAATATTCACAGGCTAAATTTTCCTGCGTCAGTCTTCCTCTCCATTCAGATAATTGTGTTACGGCTGGAGCATCCACCCGCCACGAGAAGTCACTTCCTCCTCATTTCTTATTAGCCGCCCGCGGCACGCCAGGCCTGGAAAAATCGGAACACAAAGAGAGGGCGCACGTGGGATGGACAGCTATTTTCTTTTCATTGGACAGAAGCGCCTGAATTCCTTCTGCAATGCAAAACCTCGCTCCCATTCCGGATCCGAGCCTCATCACTCAGTCACCGCGCGTTGCAGGCGGCCGTTGATCTCGTAGCTTCTTCTGGACGGCAACATTTTTCGCCATTTTTATTTTCGAGAACTTGCATGTTTAGCTTTATTTTGCGACAGCTTACTGGATATTCCATACTTTAAAATAGTGATCATTAATTCACTTCATAGTGTACCATTATTATCTTCAATTTCAAACAGTTCCTGGAAAGTCTGTTCGGCAAAATGTGCTCGGAATGGTTGTAAAAGAAAGTCCCAATGATATGTGAAATGGATAACCCGAAGACGAATAGGCGGGCCCCACTGTTCAAGGCAAAGCCCGGGAATTGCGTGAAAGGCCCTGGCGGCCGGAGAAGGTCGCGCGGAAGTGCGAGTCGCGAAAAGGCAAGGCTGCTCGCAGGACAGATCAACAATGGATGCTTGAACATCTGAGATAAAAAAAGAAAAGCTACACACTGGAGGTTGGTAATTCTGCAGACGAAAATTCTGGTGATATGCAGCACTACATTAGTATACTACATATTTACTTAATCAATTATCAGATTTCAAAGTGTGGATATAATTAAATATCCACCAACTGGAAATGTACAAATATTTTTATACGACCATCGGAATAAAATATTTATCTTGGTTTTGTGAATAGACATGCTTTGCATTTTCCAGCAATTTAAGTTTCCTCTTTAAGGTCCGTGACCTCTTTACAACCATGAACTGTCCTTTCCAGAACCTGCTCCCAGCGTTTGCTCTCTCCAAACCACTTCTTAGCGCTTCGGGTATTTGGGTTTAATAGCGATAAACGGCGCCGCGCAGAGGCGTCGCCAATGGATTGCTGCAGCCCCCTCCGTCGCCCCCTCCGTCGCCCCCTCCGTCGCCCCCTCCGTCGCCCGCCGCGCCGCCGCTCCTTAATGCTGTTTTGCTTCGGAGTCTTTGGCACTGATGCAGCTTTTCTCGCTAATTGTGATTTATAGGTCTCACAATATATAAATTCCATTTACTGCCACTATTAACTATTCTTCGGGGTTCTGGTAACATAATGTATATTGCCGAACCGTTACAATTCGAGGAATATGGTGGTGGTCAAGAGGTAAGTTTCCTTCAGAAAGAGTCATCCGAGACGCATCAAGTAGCGTAAATCATCACTGGTTACGAGAAAGCTTTCCCAGATTCCGAACATTTTGTCGCAAAAAAAGTAATAGCAAGGATAATAATAAAATGATTAAGGAAAAACAAACAAATAAATGGATGAGTCCTCTCGGGCGTTTACCTGCGCGGGTCGCAGGCGTTGCCCGCGGGCACGCGAGGGGATCAGCGAGGGCCCGCAGATCCCGAAGGAGGAGCGGGAGGCGGGAAGAGCAGACGCGTTCGAGCGGAGACAGAAAAAACGGATAGGCAGCCCGAGAGATGGTCTGCTAAAAATGGATCTCATAATAGAAGCTATGCATTTATAACACGCCTGGATGGAGAAGAATTGGGAATCTCAGCGAGAGCAAGAAAGGTGTAAACCGCTCAAAGGTTTGGTAGTCTTGAGCGTTCCGTCTTGACACG
>NC_061837.1:30064751-30069751 GCF_019202785.1 Penaeus chinensis
AAAGTCAGATGGTGCAGAGTCAGGAGAATAAGGAGGATGAGGAATTTGGTCAACAGTCCGCGCTTCGAGGTTTTGATAGCCTTCCACAATTTCTGTAGCAGTGAAGCATAGTAAGCTCCTATAACTGTAGTACCTTTTACCGGGAAATCCATTATCACTACTCCAAAGTCAAAGTGCTTCCATTATTTGGACTGGGCCTTAGTTTCTGGATCACAGTGATGGATACAAGTTACATCCTGCATAATTAGTCTGTCAAAAAGACCACCTCGTTTTGTTGTCATATGGCTAAGGAAGCCTTGGAACAATGGACTCGTTCCCGCTTCTGGAAAGGAGTGAGCAGCCTGGGAACCCATCGAGTAGACAACTTTTGCATATAAGAGGGTCATAAATGATTTTTTCCACAGACCTAACACTATTTTAGATATCTTGGGTTAGTTGACAAGCAGTAATACGGTGATCTTCCAAAATGACAGTCTCCACTTGATGGACGGTGTCCTCACCAATGGCACAATGGGGTCGCCCCGGGATAGGAGACGCTTCCACAGATGTCCGACCTCATCTAAACTGGCGATGCCAATGTTGAACGACGTCATATGATTATGCATCCTCCCCATAAGATGCTTTAACTTCATCGAAGGTTTCTTGTGATGTGCGGCCATTCAAGTATAAAAACCTGATCACTACTCGATACTCCACTCGATACTTCACCGCTGTAACAGAAAGCATGTTATGAGTTATGGACTGGATATCAACACATGACCTATAGAGATGCATAGAGTATAATTATGCATGTGAAATTCCAGCCTCCTAGGATAAGCGGAAGTGGGTCAGGGGAAATCCCTCGCATTACCAGGAAAACTGTTTTGTCGCGAGAAAACCAACGAGGCCGCAAACCCTTCCCGCTGCCCCTGGCGACGGCCGTCCATCAAGCGACTTGAAGCGGTGGGAAAACAAGGTCACAACAACATCCTGAAATTTCGTAAGCGACCTCTATTTGCTCCCCGTGCGTCCTCTTGATTGAACGACATCTTAGACAACGTGTACACAATAGGTTTTGCCTCTTGTTTGCAACTCCATTTTCTTCTTTCGCAGGTTAGTCACCCTCGCTCAACTATAGCCCCGACCGGTTCCTCTGCTATTCAATTTCTCTCTCTAATTCTTTTTCGTTCCCTTTGCACTCGATTCTCCGTCCCCTCTCTTCTTTCCCTCCCTCTGTAACTCCCATTTATCTGTTTCCGTCTACCTTGTAACGTATTTCGCTCCCTCACACAAGCCAACGCGTATAACATTCAAGAAGCTGGGAGACACCGAAACAGGTTTCCCTTCGCACATATATTTCATATGTGTGTATATATATGTATACGTATATATAAACATATATAAATATATGTGTCTGTGTGTGTATGTAATACGTGTATATATACATACATATATATATATATATATATATATATATATATATAAACATATATATATATAAATACATTTATATATAATATATATTTATATATATAAACATGTAATACATGTATATAATATACATTTGTGTGTGTGTGTATATATATATATATATATATATATATATATATATATATATATATATAACATGTATATATAATACATACATACATACATACATACATACATACATACATATATATATAAATATATAACATACATATATATAATATAATATAGTACAATATATAATATATATGTATATATAATTTAATATATTTATATATAATATATTTATAATATAACATACATATATATATACATTTTATATATATATAAATATATATATAAATATATATATATATATATATATATATATATATATGTTATACATACATATATTATATATTATATTATGTATATATGTATATTGTATATATACATATTATAATATAATACAATATAAAAATAATTTATATATGTATAAAATATTTTTATAAATATAAATATAAATATAAATATATATATATATATATATATATATACATATACATATATATCTATATATACATAGATATGATTTTTTCTCGAAATTTCGAAATCGGAACGTATTAGTAAACGAAATATTAGAAGGCGCTTGTACCTTGCGCACAAAAAATATTCAGCTACAGATTCCGCGGCGGCCCTTCGGTTATGAGCGCGTGTATATAAGCAGCAACCTTGCCCTTGCCTTCCGCCGGCCGCCTCCCTCATAAGCCTTCTCTTCCGTCTTGGTTAGCTGCCTCTCCTTCGCACAGATAGAGGATTCAGAAAGATGGATGTCGACTACTTCATGAATGATAATGAGGCCGTTTGTTCGATCAATTGTTGCCCCGAGAGCCCACGGGCCCGCACTATCTTTTCCTTCGCGCATTCTTTGGCGATCTCACCTCTCTTATCTCAAGTGAGAACAAACGAAGGAAATGAAGCGTGTATGGTTTCTAGGTCATGTGACTACCGTGCATGTCATGAACCGGCCTAAAAGGAAACTCACAACTCTAACGTATCCAGCCCAATTACTATTGATGTAATCACATTTTCCAACGAAGACAAAACTCTTGCCCTTCCCACTAAGACGTCGTTATTCTCTCAGACCCCAAATTCGTCACCGCATAGGACGGCAAGCTTTCCTGCGACAACTTCACAATCAAGCTTTGAAAGATATTACTTCGCTCCAGTCCCAGACCCAGCTTCAAGCAACGTGGTCTCTCCTTGTGCGAATGTACGTCTCTTGCCTTGTTCTGTGCCTTAAATCACCCTCTGAAGACCGGCATTTCACATAGAATTGGGAGGAAACAAGGCAGAGGGCGTGTGGTACCGGAGGAAGGGGAGTTGATTAGAAAATAAATATTTCCGAACCTCCAAGCCAAGGAATTCACACACTAGAGAGAAAGGAAGAAGGGAGGGAGGGAGGAAGGGAGGGGGAGAGAGGGGGAGAGAGAGAAAGAGAGAAAGAGAGAAAGAGAGAAAGAGAGAAAGAGAGAGAGAGAGAGAGAGAGAGAGAGAGAGAGAGAGAGAGAGAGAGAGAGAGAGAGAGAGAGAGAGAGAGAGAGAGAGAGAGAGAGAGAGAGAGATTGATCAGCCTCTCCAAGCAGTCCTCCTGCACGGGGTAATCCCGGGAAGGAGACGTACAAGCAGCGTCGATAGCCGATGATATGAGGGCCACGAGGAAATAATTGTGCTCGTAATTCCGGGCCGTGTCAGTATCGGTGGGAGCCAGCTGTCGCGCGCGCGCTGTGCCCCGCGGCCTTTGACGTACCGCTCTTATACACTCGTGGGAATGTATTTACGTGCAGCCCATTGCACCTCGCAACTGCTATTGACGAGATCCAGCTTTCTATCTTTACGTTATTCGTTAGACCTTGATTCATACTGAAGAATCCCGTCATATCCCCGACGGTATGACATAAACGCTTGAGAAAGATGAAAGATTTATCAGAAGTCTTTTAAGGTGATAAAACCAGTCTCGAGCAAGCACGTAGGGAAAAGAGTTCTGAAAACAACCTTCCCCTTCCCTTTCAGAGCTATGTTACATAATAAAACTGTTTTTTAACAATTAGATTTTGAAATAACCAATAAAAGTTTGGACTATTACCTCCTTCTACGGAAAATTAACGGTCTGTTATCAGATATCTCAGATAGCCCTATTAATGAACCCTCGTAATAATGCTGTCACGCAGAAATCAAGAAATAAAATCTTTTCAATATAACCCAATGCATTGTAAAGCGAATTGCCAATGGAAAAGAAAATTGCCAATAAAACTTTCCACAATGAAAACCTGTAACACCAAAGAGTTTTACGGCGGTGTAAACTCGGGATCTTTAGAGTGTATAACGCGTTTACTTCAGCAGTACCCGCGCCGAAAATGTCACGCGCCGCCGCCCGTGTTCGTGTGTGTGTGTGTGTGTGTGTGTGTGTGTGTGTGTGTGTGTGTGTGTGTGTGTGTGTGTGTGTGTGTGTGTGTGTGTGTGTGTGTGTGTGTGCGCGCGTATGTATGTCTGTATATGTATGTATGTGTATAAATTGTTGGCCGTGCGCACAAACAAGCACCAATGCAGTGTCTGCGGCCTTCAGCAACAAAATCTGCTGGAAATGGCTGTCCTCCAGAAATGTGAGTTGCCTTGAAATCTGCAAGTGCGGGCTGCCGAGCGGCCCTCGGAGGCCCTTGTACGTTCCTAACAAAAGCCCGCCATTGCATATATTGCAGTGGTAAGTATTTGGGCTGCAACGCTTCCACTTGTCTCGAAGTACATGAATAAGAAAATAACAAATAGTTGAAACGATGATGCTAGCTGTGAGGGAATCAAGAAAGAATTGCAGTAATAAGGAATGTCCTTATATTTTCTTTCATCTAAACAAACTAAGCATTTCAAAATTCAGAATATTTACACTAAAAAGCATGTGCGGATATATTTGTAGATTTGTTTTTCGAAACATTAACCGTGATAATTGCTCAATAAATTGTAGAGGATTCCTATAGACATAGCTTATCTCACCTTTGAACTCCAATATCTGGTATCACTCAGGAGACGTTTCTTATCCTCCAGAGCTAGCAAGCACGGCCGGCCGCATGGATTTGGGCCTGCAAGGGTTGGCCGAATAAGCGAAGGTTAAAGTCCCTCTCGACGACCGGCCGACGCTCACCATTTTGTGGAGCTTCCGTTGCCGGCGGGGGGCAACTGCGCTCCACCGATGGCACAATTTATCGCCAATACCTGCCACCTTTGGGTTCCCCTTTCTCTTCAAAATGATACCTCTGGACAAAGCCTTCAGAGGTTCATAAGGATCAGGCTTCTTGAGGCGCCTACAATGTCATATACTTTCTGAATAATTTCATTCAGCATCGATAACTGAGAATCCTATCTTGCAATTTCATCGTGTGCTCGGTCTAGTACATAGTCATCGGTGCGGGCATGGCGTTTCAACAGGACACAGGCGCCAGTGCAGGTGCTGGTCGTCTCAACACTACATAAAACTTTTGAACAGGGTTAGAGGACCAACG
>NC_061837.1:30079751-30084751 GCF_019202785.1 Penaeus chinensis
GAGAGAGAGAACTAGAGACAATAAAATAAAGAAAAGTAGCTGCATCCAAACCTTAGAAAAGTAACTTCCAACGCCGGTGAATCACTACCTTAACGTATTTACTACTCACAGCCTTCCTATAGCAGCCCATTCCAGTGGTAAACTACGCTCTAAAACCTGACGCTGAACCTTTGTTGGAAAAAATGGTATGCCGGTCCTCGCACCTATGGTTCACCTGCATTATCCACGGGGTCTAAATTTACTTACTATCTCTGCAAAAGCAAACTAAATCAGATTCCTGCATCATGGAGCGAACAACTCTCTTCTGATCTCCGTTTCAAAAACTACACTCACGAAAAATCCAGTTTGTGCGCTGTTTTCCAAGGCTTAAACCTTCTTTCAGCAAGTAATTACTACTGTGTTCCTTTATAGAACCCATTACCCATTCTGCAGTTAGTGCTGTAACGTTTTCAGTTACTATTTGCGCTAGTCAATTTGGTGCAAGTTTCGTTCTGGCCGGTCGGCAATCGAGCGGAAGAGCTGCTCTTCACTCTAATTCCTGCCAGCGCTCCGATCAGTCCCTGAAAATGTTTGTCTTCTGTCACGCCAACGCTGTTATCATCCTGCTAGTCCTTCGACAAGCCACCGTATCCCTTTGTCCCGACTGCCCCTCCCATGGCCGTGCTCTCACGCTAGCTGCCGTTGGCGCAAGTGTGCGACCGATACTCCCACCTCTTCGGATCCTACAACTCTTTAGAGTCGACTGCGTATCATACTAAAGGCGATATACCAACTGGCATCTTACAAAGATCAAACGTTTGGAACAACCTGGAAGGATGATGAAGAAATATTTCACTTTCATGTATTTAACTATACAGACCAGAGAAACGGAATAAATATAAGCAGATTTCCTGCACGAAGATTTTAATTTAGATAAAACCTTGTGAAGAATGGTGAGACCTTGACTCCATAAACCTGCACGTTCAATTGTTTATATCCGGTTCTTTTGCGATTACCAGCATGCTGTTGTGTATACAAACCAGGCGGAAACTGCGAATAGTTTATTAGACGTCAAAATGTTTTATCTCGAATAAGAAGTCTGCCACTGCCAAAATCATACACTGTGTCACACTGAACTCCTTGCGTTCCGTCTTCTAGCTTATCCCACTAAAAGGTATACTGCCCCTCATACAGACTTAGAAAGAAGTAAAGCCCTTTCCGTACCTGAACTTGGATAAACATTTTATTTTTCTTCGCAGAAAACTGTAAAAGATATCAGACCAGATTAACGACGCTGGCTGCCATAAAGCGCTGGCGATGAATAGGAGAGTAACTATCAATAAGACAGCATGCGAAGCCGCAGACGTTAAGGCCTGACATATCCTGGTAATAAGACTGACACGTAAGTCTTAAATGCTTCCCTGCCCTTTATGTCGCCTCCTTACCTGTGTGAGGGCCATAAAACTACTGTTCCGTCAATAACTTCAGCGCCATTAAACCGGAAATGTGAAAAGGCTAATTGTGTATAAAACGGATATGTATCAGGGTTGGAAACCTCAGGCTATTTCACCGTTTATTTTTTCCTTGCAGCGTGTGATGTACAAGACTATTGTTGCTATGAGCATACCTGTCTTCGATGAAAAGAGGCAGCATAAAAAAATAATCAAATTCCACCGCTTTTATCACTGACATGCTGTACACTGATAATTCCTCCAGCCGCCCTTATCTAGGATTCACTACCTCACTTCCCCGGTGTTAGGAGAGGCAATAAAGACCTTTCATAAAATGGCATTACTCTACTGGATGGTGGATGCCCCCCCCCCCCCCCCCCGCCCTAAAAGATCCAAAATAAAATGAAATATCTCCGATGGGTTTTCCTATTTCTTTTGCGCTGGAGCCGGCCACCCTTTCCTTTGCGTTTGCATTCCAATTTCTATTTTTCCAACCTTTGGTCTTTGGCGGATTGGATAGGCTGGCCTCTGCCTTCCATTGCCCTCAAGCCGTTATCTACGCGCCTCTGTTATTCATCTTCATTCTCATCTTTCTGCATTTTCTTCCTTCGTCGGCTGATAATGTTAAATGGATTTTTTATCTTTGGTTCCCTATTTTTTTTCCTGACGCAGACAAGAAAACCTAGTGGAAAGCATACAATAGGAGTCTTTCTAACTCGCTGCTCAAGACCCTCCCTCTTCTCTCAGAAATTCCCTCCGTCTCCCGCACACCAACGCATCGGCTGGTTTTTCGCTTTCGTTCCCTCTTCCTGCAACAAAGATCCACATATTTACGCAGTCGACCGTTCGATTTCCTAGTTTTTTACACGGAGTGGCATCGCCCTCGACTCCGCACTTACTCTTAAATTCGTTGTGAACTACTCGCGACGTGGAGGCAAAGAGCTTCTTGTCACTGAAATACAGCGAACCGCGAGGATCTGCTTTGCATGTGCAAGGAGCGCTGATGCTGAGGAGTTTTCTTGACCGCGTAAGACGATAAGACTGGGAGTCAAACAAGGATGGCGACGCATGAAGCTCATCAGGGAACCCCGAGCTGCAGGCCCAAGCCGCTGGCGCTCACTTGTAAATACTGGTAAATACGAACACGAAGAAAGTGTTGCATTTACCTACTAAGGTTATTAAGGTATGATTTATTGCATTGCATTCTGTTGCTTTCCTTGTTGCTGGGCATTCATCACTCGGCCGCGCTCCTACACATTATTTATGCTCGTACTCGGGGAGACCATGCATCCGCAGCACTAATTTCCTGGCTTAAAATCTCATGGCATGAAGCTGTAATCGTGATATACTCGTATTACTTTTAATATCAAATTATTTTTGCCAACTGTATTCCCGACCATCCAGTATTAGGCAATTAGGAAAATGCTTTAGCCTAATGAGAGGCAGAGAGGTAGTGAGAGAGAGAGAGAGAAAGGGAGGGAGGGAGGGAGGGAGGGAGGGAGGAAGGGAGGGAGGGAGGGAGGGAGGGAGGGAGGGAGGGAGGGAGGAGAGAGAGAGAGAGAGAGGGAGGGAGGGAGGGAGGGAGAGAGAGAGAGAGAGAGAGAGAGAGAGAGAGAGAGAGAGAGAGAGAGAGAGAGAGAGAGAGCAAGAGAGAGAGGGAGGGAAGGGGAAAGGGAGAGGGAGGGGAAAAGGGAGAGGGAGAGGGAGAGGGAGAGGGAGAGGGAGAGGGAGAGGGAGAGGGAGAGGGAGAGAGAGAGGGAGGGAGGGAGGGATGGAGGGAGGGAGGGGAAAGAGAGAGAGAGAGAGAGAGAGAGAGAGAGAGAGAGAGAGAGAGAGAGAGAGAGAGAGAGAGAGAGAGAGAGAGAGAGAGAGAGAGAGAGAGAGAGAGGAAAGGAAGGAAGGAAGGAAGGAAGGAAGGAAGGAGGGAGGGCGGGAGAGAGAGAGAGAAAGGGAGTGAGGGAGGGATGGAGAATGGGAGAGAGAGGGAGAGAGAGAGAGAGAGAGAGTACATTGCCACGCCCTCACATGAACGTATGATACTACTGCATTATCTTCCGCATAATTCAGGTATCAACTGATACGAATATGACGCCCTTACAAAAAAGGCTTAAATCATAAAGATATCCCTTCAATCACGGAGTCTAAAATGAAAGGATACACTTAAAACGACAGTTCTTTCCGTTCAAGGACAAAGCAGCTCCTGAAGAACTACCGCGCCCTACACTCACCATCGTATGCGATACAAGTCATATGAGTCTAAATGGCTTGGATTTCTGAAAAACATAGTCGATTTTAAGTTCTGCTTTGCTGCCCCTGAATGCGAGGCAGCTGTGCCGGCCTGGTCCCCGGTACAAGGAAGATAAGATACGTCCTTTTAAACCTGCCCGGTTATAGTGCACCATCTGGAGGATAAAGCACCACTGAGTCCCTGCCTTACCAACTCACGGAACGTTTACGATGGTTGGCATTACGAGCTGATACAAGACCAGCGACCAGTTTCCCATATCACGATGTTTCGGCGAATTTTCAGTGAAATCATCACTAATATCATTGCTCTACAGAAAGACATTTCAGCAATAAAACGCAACGTATGTTTCAGAACCAATTTCTGTAATTAGGAATTACAAGTATTACACAGCTGGGTTGTATTCCACACTCGAAAGTCATCAACAGTACAACACTGTGCTTATCTAAAGATAAGGCGGCATTTCTCACTACACTGTGCGCCCGCTCCAAATGCTTCAGGACTTTCCTCTCCTTAAGTGTACACTACTCTCATCCTCCTACACTCGACTCAACTCTACTTAGTTTTACAGTGTATTTATCTTTACCACACACAGTAATGAAATATACCTTGTTATAATATAATTAGATTTAAATGATGCCTATCATTGAGAATCGTATAAAAAAGTCACACCAAAGTAATATTCGATGGAACTTCTCGTTTGCCTGACAGAATACTGAGTAGTGTGTCACGTGAAGTTCTCCGTTTTCTAGGAGAGCGTGCCCTCTCTGGCATCTATCTGCATCTATCAAGAAATCAAATGCAGCGCCCATGGATGCCTCTGCAAACGCGTACTTCACTGACAGATATAGCTTCCCAGAACGTCTGGTAGCTGTAACGGCTTTCTGAGGGATGTCATTCATTTTTCTTAACTACCATTCTAAATCTATTCTAATATCTAAATTGGTTTACGCAGTAGTAGGGGTAGTAGTGCTCTGCATACATTGCCTACACTCCGTATGTGTATCCAATGCTTAGGAGGATACAGCCGATCCACAGGCAGGGTCCCCATATCACAGCGGGTGTGCTCCCTGTCCAAAAGCGTGTGTATTGCGAGCAGAATATCCCCGGCCTTCTTGTTTTAGTTTTTTTTTTTCCAGCGAGTTACAGATTATCAAATTGTGCTAGACTTGTTGAACACGAACTGCGCTCTGAACGCGGTGGAGGGGAGCCAACTCGCCACACAGCCGTGCCACCTGTGCAGCACTCATGGTGTTATGGTAACAATAGCAACAAAGGAGCTCCTCCACAGGGAAACCTTTCACATGCGAATCTCCCGTACTGCC
>NC_061837.1:30092251-30097251 GCF_019202785.1 Penaeus chinensis
CTTTCTTTCTATCTTTTCTTTTCTTTTCTTTTCTTTTCTTCTCTTTTCTTTCTTTCTTTCTCTCTTTCTTTCTTTTCTTTTTATCTTTCCCTTTCTTTCTCTCTATATAAATATATATATATAATCGTGTATACATACACATATAAATAAATATATGCATATATATATTTAAATATACATATACATATATATATATATATATATATATATAGAGAGAGAGAGAGAGAGAGAGAGAGAGAGAGAGAGAGAGAGAGAGAGAGAGAGATAGAGAGAGAGAGAATGTATCCTTTCCCCTCAGTCTTATCTGCCTTGCCTCTTCTCCGTCGGCCTGCGCGGCCAATGTAGGTGTGGCCGTATGTTCTTCCTGTGTTGTTGGTTACCACTCAGATTATCCCGAGAGACAGGCTTCCTCCATTACTTCTTCCTCCCGCGGGACCTCGGTCGAGT
This sequence comes from Penaeus chinensis, assembly GCF_019202785.1. Taxonomy (NCBI): domain Eukaryota; kingdom Metazoa; phylum Arthropoda; class Malacostraca; order Decapoda; family Penaeidae; genus Penaeus; species Penaeus chinensis. Next base: position 30,092,699 of record NC_061837.1, read on the forward strand.
GCAAAGATTCCAACCAGTAGGCATCTGAGCTTTTGTCCTTGAAGCTGCCTGGCGAAAGATACCGGGAGTGATTCCATTCGAAGGCAGAAAGAGAGGTAGCATAAGGCCTTGTCAAGCGGCTGCCAAGACGAAAGGAAATACACTGAGAAATTCTAAAAAACACACAAAGAAAAAATAATTCATCATACGCTCTAGAACTGCGGCTTATCTATGGTGTTCATGACTGGTAAAAGTAACTATTCCATACAAACTTTCTGTTTTCCAAAGTTCAATGTTCGCAGCGCGCGCATGAGTGGGCTGCGCCCATGAATGCCGTGGTTCCGTGTACGTGTGACTGGCTGCCCTGTGGGGCTTCGGATGAGTATGCGAGGGACGGCGGAAAAAACACAATATTGAATTTGTTTGTAAGGTCTGGCTGGTTAGGACAGAGATCGTAAACATGAAAAAGGCCGTAAAACTACAAGTTGGAAGCTCAAAAAATGCTACCGATAATGGAATTGGATGATACGCGATGCTCTTCTTACTAAATTTTAAAGACAACTTACAGCCTCCTAAAAGGGTGTCCAAAGCACCGAGAAAGAAGCGTTAAAGCTCAATGAAGTCATGTCGGTCCTCAGTCGAACGAGCCAAATTCGTAGATAACACCATTAAAAATTCTTCCCTCTGTGAGAGCGACTGGGATGCTTCTGAAAAACTCAAGTGCCGTCCGCACTCGAGTCCGGCAGATCCCCTTGCAGGAGACTAATTGGATGTGACTCGACGGTGAGAGGGCGGGCGCTCTGTGAACCGATGGGCTTGCTGCATGACGCACGTGCTACGTGTCTCTGAGCTAAGTCCATGTGCATGACTGTAGGGCGAGTACAAGCATTGAACAGTTCCAAGCTGGTTGAATACGATAAGGGTAACGATAAGACCGATATGCAAAGCTGAGCCTCGCCCGGGCTATGCCTAGGAGGGGAGCCCGGCTTGTGTCGACTAATGCCGACTCGATCAACGTGTGTCAACTGCTGCTGACTCGATCTGAGCTTAGTCCTTACCTACCATGGTGCCCAGCCACAGCAGTAACCTCCAGACAGCATCTGGAACTTCTCGCGCCTTGGTGGGACGAACCGCCGACCCTCGGACGTACTAGCCCGGAGGCTTGCATACGAGTGGTGTAGGCAAGGCCGGGCGGTAGGGATTCTTCGAGGAAGGAGCACACTTCCCCACTTCTCTCCCAGAGACAGTCATTCTCACAAGCGCCCCGTCCGTGTCAAACGTTCAAAGGACGGAGAGCAGCTATTCTGCTCCCGTGTTCTCCCCTTCCTGCTGCTACCATTACCGTGGAAGTAAAAGAAAGTGTCGCATGATACGGCGTATGTAAATGACGAGGTAGGAAACTTAACCTCAGTAAAAGGACACCTCAGGGATTCCAGGTTGCTTCTCAGGCCACCGTGGCGCACCGTGGGAGTCGTCAGCCGCGCTGGGCGTGCCTCGAGCCTCCTTTCCAGCCTGGGTAGACAGAAACGTTCCCTTGGAAAGGTAACTACAAATGGAGTCATTACACACGAACCTCTTTAGAAGATCTAGCATTGGATGAACGTAGTGTAACAAGACACTAACTTTCTATTAGATAAAATATTTTGCAGGTTACAGAACATATATTTAAATTATATATATGTAAAGCATATGGCAATAAGAACAGCCAAACATTTTTGCAAAAAGGCTATCACCGGATTAAACAAATCAATATTTATTTAACAAATGAAAATTATATTTAGAAATACAACTAGAGCATTTAGGGGTTCTAAATTAAAGCAAAAACGTGAACATTTGTCGGAAAAAAAAGAGTTTAAAATTAGTATAATCTAAATAACGACACACTCTAGGTGGGTCTAAAATTGCACCGCGTGAAGCGCGCATCCAGACAGCGCTCGTCAAACCTCGCGCGCCCCGCTGGCCCCAAGAGCTTCGGAATCTTTGCAAAACAGCTTTTGGTCCACACCCTATTTCTGGATATTCACTTAATAGCAATCTGGCATAAAAATAACACATTTCATAATTTCTTAACTATTTCTGAAAAGAATATCGATAACTCTGGCAGATAAAGGTGATTTGGCATTTGGAATATGATTCTGGTGATATTCTGATTTGCATTTTAATCAGGAAAATTATTCTCATACTATAAGCGTTTAACAAAATGCAAAGAAACTATGAACCGAGGTCAAAACTTGATTTGATATCGCCACCATTGCATAAGATTTTACGATACAAACGCTACTGAAATGCAACATGAAATTGACAAGCTCGACTAGTTCCGCACACATCTGTTGCTGGTAAACATGTAAACCAAGCTGCAAGATAATAGAAAAGATAAGTCTTCTACGAGACACCCGACGCGGCCGACAAAGGGCGCCATCGGCAACCGACACGTGCAGCTTGCATCTCGGGCCTGCGGATGCCCCACCCCCTCCGCCTTCTTGTTCTCGGGGGAGAAGCTGCTCAACACTGGCCGCGGTGGCACTTCATTAAGCATACAATGGCAACAAATTCCCCCAAAAGACAAGCCTTTCTGAAAACCTGTAAACTTATTTAGGTCGTTGATGAGTTTACGTAACCCTACTGCTCAGATGGGAAATAAATGTGCATTGCAGAGGGAGTGAGACAAACATAGAAAGGCAGGTCGAAAGAGTAAGTGGGAGAGAAAAAGGGAATAGGGGAGGGGGGGAGGGGGGGGAGGGAGGGAGAGGGACAGGAGAGAGAGAGAGAGAGAGAGAGAGAGAGAGAGAGAGAGAGAGAGAGAGAGAGAGAGAGAGAGAGAGAGAGAGAGAGAGAGAGAGAGAGAGAGAGAGAGAGAGAGAGAGAGAGAGAGAGAGAGAGAGAGAGAGAGAGAGAGAGAGAGAGAGAGAGAGAGAGAGAGAGAGAGAGAGAAGGGGGGGGGGGGGGCAGATGTACAATGAGTTTTCTTTGCATCTACCCTATAATCATGTATCTGGACCAGCCCATGAAGTTTCCATTATGTGAAATAGAAATGATCCACCAAATCGACTAATAACATATTCTGAATATGGATGACTGGCAATATACTCATGCATTAGGTCATGTATGGCTGGATTTTCTATAAGAATCAAGTGAATGACAATGCAAACTGCGTCTAACGAGTTAACTCGGTGCTTCGAGCCCTGCTAAGCCCCTCCGCAATAACTGATATTCTTAAATCTCCACTGGTCGTAGTCAGGTAAAACTCGGTTCTTTTGTTTGAAAGACTGGTTTCACCATAGCGACGAAGGTAGCCACTTTTCAACCTAGTGGTTCATAAGACATATCTGCAACTTTGCACAAAACAAAAGACGAACGCTGGAACTAATTAGCCAAGACAATGGAAAGAGGGAGAGGGAGAGGGTGAGGGAGAAGGAGAGGGAAGGTGGAAGAGAGAGGGAGAGGATTGAAGAGAGGGAGAGAGAGGGAGAGGAGGAGAGAGGGAGAGGAGGAAGAGAGGGAGAGGAGTAGAGAGAGAGAGAGGGAGAGAGAGCGGAGATGGGAGGGAGGATGAGAGGGAGGAAGAGAGGGAGAGAGAGAGAGAGGAGAGAGAGAGAGGAGAGAGAGAGAGGGAGAGAGAGCGAGGAGGGAAGGAGGGAGGAAGAGGGGGGAGAGACGAGGGAGGGAAGGGAGAGAGGGGGGGGGGAGGGGGGAAAAGGGGGAGCGAGAGAGAGAGGGAGGGGAGAGAGGAGGGGGGAGGGAGGGAGGGGGGGGGGTGGGGGGAGGGAGGGGGGGGGAGGGGGGAGGGAGGGGGGAGGGGGAGGGGGGAGAGGGGAGAGAGAGGAGGAGAGGGGAGGGGGGCGAGGGGCCGCGAGGAGAGGGGGGAAGGAGAGGAAGGGAGAGAGAGAGAGGGGGAAAACGAGGGGAGAGAGGGAGGGGGGGGGGGAGGGGGAGGGAGCGAGCGAGGGAGAGAGAGAGAGGAGAGAGAGGGGAGAAGGGGGAAAGGGGGAGAGAGAGAGGGAGAGAGAAGAGAGGGGGGACGGGAGGGAGGGGGGGGGGAGGGGGGGAAAGGGGGAGGGAGGGAGGGAGGGGGGGAGGGAGGGGGGGGAAAGGGAGGGAGGGGAGGGGGGGGGAAGGGGGGGAGAAAGGAAAAGAAAAGGAAAGGAAAGGAAGGGAAGGGAAAGGGAACGGGGGGCGGAAAAAAGGGAGGAGGGGGGGGCGGGGGGGGAAAGGGGGGGGGGGGGGAAATAGAGAGGGGAGCTAGGGGGGGGGTGGGGAGGGGGGGAAAGGGCGGGGCCACCGTGTTTTGGGGATATAGCACTGCCGCCCCCCACGCGGGGTTGCAACACGGTCACTCGCTGCTTCCTCGTACTACTCATGTTCTGTCATCACGCTTTAGGGCTTTGTCGTTGCATAACTACTACATAGAAAAGATTCCAGGAAATGCTTATCACTAAGCCAATATTTATTTTCTTTAGGAAGTCCCCCCACCCCAGAATCATTCAACCCCCCTGACCCAGTCAAATTAGCTTCCACACATTTAACCCTTTCCCTAAGGAAAAAAGCGGAAAACTTCATTTATTCTCCTTCACAAA
>NC_061837.1:30107251-30109751 GCF_019202785.1 Penaeus chinensis
AGACCACACTCATCTGTTACGAGATTATTTTTCTTGTGGGTTTTATGCTAAACATACTTCTAGCTTCATCACTAACTGCTTTAACAGATAAGCGACCCACGGAGATCAACGCAAGTACTGGAAAAAAAATCAAGTTTTGAAAAAAAACCTCAACCCTCTCCCTTTCCCCTCTCCCCCTCTTCCCCCATCTCTCCCTCATCTCTCCCTCATCCCTCCCTCTTCCTCTCCCTCTCTCGTGTATCTCTTTGCTTCTGCACTTTTTCCCTCTCTGCCAGAACTAAAAGCATCGGACGGCCTTCGACATTCTGAAGGTGACCCATGGTGACGTCCTACAGATAATTTGATTACAAAAAATCCAACATTTCACTTTTTGGACAAAAAATGTCAGCAAAAAAAAAAAAAAAAACTGAAGTATACCGAATCAAGCCTCCAAAGAGAATGGGTCGGAAAAGTTTAAAGTTGTAAACAGAGAGGGGGTCCACATGGCTATCATGTCTGTAGGACATCTCCCTTTAAAACCCGGAAAAGGACCCCCGAGCTGGCCAGCTGGGCGAGGGAAAAATTTGTTTTTAACTTTGGTTACAGCCAACCAGGGACACACTTACGCCGACCCCGCCCCCGTCCGACGCCAGATGAGGCTGCCGGAGCACCGCCCCGGCGGTCTGCAGCCGAGGATGCCCTCTCGGGGGAGCCAACAGCACGACGCTTGAAGCACGGAAAGGCCGACAGAGAAGAAAGGGTATGGGGGTGGGGGGGTGGGTGTGGGGGGGGTGGGTGGGGTGGGGGGGGGGGGGTGGGGGGGGGGGGTGTGGGTGGGGGGGGGGGGGGAAAAAAATAAACCTATTACATAAATAATTATTTTTATTATATATTCCACATTTTCCACCAGGGGGGGGGGGGTGTTTGGGGGGTTTGGGGTTTTGTACTTTTTCATTTATCTTGATTTTTTTCTGTTTTTTTTATGGGTTAGTTTTATTCTAACATTATTATTTTTTTTCTTTTTTTGTTGCCCACACCCCAATATGAATCAATTTTTATAATGTATTTTTAAATATATATATATATATCACACAAACAAAAATGTTTATATATACCATATTCCCTGTTTGCCACCTCAAAAATTTCAAGCCTGGTCATTTCCTTTCATAAAAATAATAAAATAAATAAAAAAAAATACATCCAAATTGCCAGCCAAAACTTAACGGCCCTGAAGTGTCTGAAACATAGTTTTTAATAGAAACAATATTTCCAATTTTTCACCACTATACAGCAAACTGTCGTCAGTGATGAGGAAGGCATGGAAGAAGAGAGGAAAAAGACGGAAGCATGCATGCATTCTCGAATCAATGACATGAAAGCTGAAGGGTGGCAGTGCGGCCCAAGGGAGCACAGAGGAGGCGAAAGGATGACAGGACAGGGGAAGGCGCCAAGGAGGAGGAGCGGGGGCGCAGCGGAGCGAGGGCGCCCGCGGGAACCGAGGCTCAAATCGGATGTTTACCCTGATATTGAATGACGGAAGTGCTAATGAAAAGACGAGTCCCGGACTGTAAGCAGGAACTGGAAAGGAGTGGAAGTAGCAGCTGTTTGTCAGGAGGCGGTCGCAGAAATACGAATCAGCGTACTAGATAACACCCAAGTCCAGTCGGTTATTTAAAAAAAAAAAAAAAATTATCAGGATTCTATAATAATATCTCAGTTTGTCTTTCAGTCTTTCAGTCAGTCAACTAGTCAATTAGTCTGTCTTTATCTATCGCACTCTCACTCACTATTACTGCTGCTAATACTATCACCTCTCTCTCTCTCTCTCTCTCTCTCTCTCTCTCTCTCTCTCTCTCTCTCTCTCTCTCTCTCTCTCTCTCTCTCTCTCTCTCTCTCTCTCTTTCTCTCTCTCTCTCTCTCTCTCTCTCTTTAATGACCTCTCCCCTCTACTGGTCACCTCCTGCGCCAACTTTGACCTGCGCCCAGAACGGAACGACATTGACGAAGTGCCCCCAGAGCAAGCGATTCCGACCCTTACCGCCGATCACTTCATAACTACATGTAAACATATATCTTAATTATATTCAAAATGTTTGTTAGAAAATCCTTATTCTCAATCACTATTTTTGTAATCATTAATATTGACGATACTGTAGTTATCAAGCGATTTAATTGTACTGCCATATCCAGTGTCTCCATCCAAACATGTGACTCTCACTAAAGATTAATGTTACCATATTCTTATGTTTAGTGAAATTTCTGTAATCACCTCAAAAACTCAGCCCTGCCCGCGCGGGCCTGGCAGGACGCCCCGCTCCTCCTTGAGTGCCTCTGCCTTGCCTGTCCTCTGTACTCCAGCTATCATACTCCCTTGCTAATAAACTAGAGAAACTACAACTTTAACTCAACACCCTAGTACTAAACCAGCAGTACCATCACAGAGGAACACGAACTCACCACAACATCACATTGGTGACAAACCAGTGGGATAACTTCCTCCTGTTATATATTACATTTGCTG
>NC_061837.1:30127251-30134751 GCF_019202785.1 Penaeus chinensis
TACATGTTAAGCACATGCATGGAAATATTGTCGCCTGTCTTGTGGCCACTGGCTTAAGTGGGATACCATGCAAAACCACCGCACTGGGAACCTTGATTAGACAATAACATGGTCTATTTTTTAGAAAGTCGGAAGATATTACAAGTGTTATTATCACCACATCGCTCATAAAATACCGTCATGGTCTCATAATCGATATCTGTAATATCTCAATTTTCATGACTATCACTGTTGAAGAAAAGAAAATGTTCAAGAAAGGAAAATGTCATGGTAAACATTATCCTCAGGTCCCGCCAGGGCGTAAGCATAACACGACCATGCAAAAATAAGAGTCTCTGTCTAACCTGAAATGCCAAATACAAAACCACAAAATATATGCGCCGACGCTGGACGCCTGCGCGCTCCGTTACAATTGCTTCATAAACTAGATGGGATATCCCTTTACGCGCTAATGACTGCTAGTGAATGGTCGGCGGTCATTCTCACGCAGATACTATTAATTTCTCGAATTTCCATCAAAAGCGTAGACCTTCGTAACTAGGGCTAGATCGATAGATAGATAAACAGACAGAGAGATTGATAAAGAAAAGAGAGAGAGAGAGAGAGAGAGAGAGAGAGAGAGAGAGAGAGAGAGAGAGAGAGAGAGAGAGAGAGAGAGAGAGAGAGAGAGAAAGCAAGTTCTTCAAGTCAGAGGATGAGTGTCTTCGCAATGAAATTCTTGAGCAAAATTCCTATATAACAAGTTCATCCCCGCAAAGGCGCTGGGGAATCGGCTTCTCTGAAGGCGGAATAGACAAGTGAGCACGGGCGGGCGTCCCACGCGGCACGCCCCCTCTCCCCCTCAGTTGCCCATCTCCCGCCGCCACGAAATCCCGGAGCCGCCCATCACGCCCCATCAGCGCGGCAATCCAGGAAAGACCTATGAGAATCACTGCTCCATTCACTCCGGAACGGTCGGCCATTGTCTGGATTGGCCCGGACAGAAGGTCGCCTCCTTCGATAGATCTCCCCAAGAGCCTTTGTTATCCTCGCAATCACCAGCTTTAAAATAAAAAAGATCTTTCCAAAACCTCTGTAAGTGACGCTTAGGACACCTCCGCTCCGTCAAGGGAGATGGCAATAGCCCCGCCTGCGCCGCCGGCCCCCCCTCGCGCCGTTGCTCCGGAGGGGCGTCCCGACGACTCGCGAATCCCGACATCGCGCCGGATGGAGTGGCTCGGCCTCGACTGCTGCTCGTTTTTCTTCCTCCCAGGAAGCGAATTGGATTCCAGGCGGCGTCTCACCTGGCCCTGAGGATGCCACTTTCTTAGATTTGAAATCCAAAGCCTTCCTCGGAAGCGCTGTCCCTGTGTTGTCTAAAAAGCCAAGAGATTATTGAGAAAAGTTGTCTCTTTATGACACCCTCGAAAAGTGTGAAAAGAAATTCTTCCTTGTTTCGGATTTGTGAAACTTTTAAGGGAGACACGGCCTTCACTAGTCTACCCGAGAGCTTACAAGTTAGGACAGCTCTAATGGTTAAAGTTTTGAAGAATGGGAATCCATTCTATTTGTATCGTGTCCTCCTTCTCGGCCCCGCGCTGAAACAATAAGGACGACTGATAAGGACAGCCGGATGGACCGGCGAGAGCGCCGCCGAGCGACGTAGTCCTGGAGAGAGGCAGGCAGCGTGAATTTTGTTTCAATTCTACATTAACCAAAATGTAGCGTTCGTTGAAAAAGAGGAACTGGACATTCAAAACACACCTATAATTTACAATAAAAAAGGGGTCAGAGTGGAATAACCTTGCCCATAGCCATCTGCTCCTTCTGTGACCGGTATGTTATTTCCAGACGAATGATTTTGCATTTAGTTGTAATCACAAACCTACTTGTTAAATCATGAGAAACCTTTACGAACTCTTTCTAAACTTTTTAAAATGTTTTACGCACAAGTTACTATTCCGCGAACGGTTATTAATACTCGGAGAAATAAAAATGCGTTGCTGATAACCTGCTGATGTTGAATACAAAATACAAATAAAATTTTGTTTAAACAATCCAGCTTCAGTCATGAGTAAATGTATTATATAAAAGACCTCTGACGATTTTTCTTTCCGTTTCTCTGTCGTTGCGATGCAAATTGCAATTCTCATTGACGGAATTTACATTCCTTTGATACATTAAACGATAAAGGGACTCTTAGATGAAAGCAATAACAGCCACGCCAAGCCCCGGGTGCTGCTGACTAGCATTACACGTTAAAGGTGACAGTAGGATAATAACAGGCAGATCAGGCAGTGGAAGCGGAGTAGCAAACTGTTATCTGGTTTCAAATCAAGCAAGCGAGGTTTGTAGAAAGCACACCAAAGACCTTGTAGATCTTCGATTTCTATTCCCCTCGCACCCGCACAGCGTACTATCCCGTTCATATGGTTTTGGCGATATTATATCTAAAGTTTACATCATGTGGGTTCCGTTGACCAAATCGCAATTAGAAAAATCTGAACGTATCCTTGGGAATTCGTCTTTAAACATAGTCTTCCTTATCATAATGGAACCACGTTGTATCACTCTGTTCACCGGAATACATAAAGGATTTTTCTCATTCTCGATACTGTTTAACCAGACATGGTTAACTGAAAATAGGATTCCGAGACAATCATTCCGTTTTCGTAAGCAACACCACAGCGCTAACAGCGGCTCATGTGACACAGACATGGAAGCCAGGTTGCGCATTCGAGGTTAGGGCAGGAGCCACGTCGATGCGTGAAGTCGTCGGAGCCAGAGATTCTTTCGCCGGAGAGGAGCGGAATTCTCGCCCCTTCCTCTGCTTCACTCGCTACTCCACTAAGGGCGGGTTTACTCTTAGGTAATAAAATAAAAACATCACGTGGATCTGCTTAGCAAACAGTGACAGAATCATAAAAAACAAGTTACAAAACAAAAATATAAATGTAAACTGAACTCCCCTCCTCCTGACTTGCAATCAGCTTGTATCTTTGTTAAGTAAGAAATAAGGACCTGCACAGCACAACAGTGTTAACATGGAACACTAAGTTAGGCACTGGTTGCAAATGCATGTGTGCGTGCATGTGTGTGTTTGTGTGTGTGTGTGTGTGTGTGTGTGTGTGTGTGTGTGTGTGTGTGTGTGTGTGTGTGTGTGTGTGTGTGTGTGTGTGTGTAAATATGCTTGGCAGGGTTTATTGAAAAACAAGATAGCACATTTCATACACACAAACTCGATCCAGCACCGTCTTGCTTCACCGGGTCCTTTCGGAATTGCTCAAGGCCAAATCAAACTTATTTGCGGGTAGTGAAAACGCAATTATCCCCTGCGAGTGAATGTCGGATTCCCGCGCACCGCTGGACGCAGGGGAAGACTCACTGCAGATTGAAGAGTGTTGTGTCATTATTCTGCCATGGCTCATGAGATTAATTTCGCATCTATGCAGTTCAGCAAGTTGGTTCATGGATCTGCTCTCCACTTACATGTACACCGAAAATTACTTTACTCTTCGCTTTCAATCGTGTTCCTGTATTTATTTTGTTGACTAAACAAGAAAATCCATATCGCTGCAACAGCCAGAAGCGGACAATGAAAACTAACAAAAGCGCAGTCTACCAAATAACTACATGGCCAAGAGGCGGCCCAAAGAAATCCTTTTCTGTATCTTGACAATATCGCGCTATTTCTCTTTTATCAAGCTGATATGACGACGACTGAAAACAAAATGTTGTGCTTTCTCTGCCCATTAAATAAAGAAATCACTAAAAAGAGCCTGTCTTCCACGAACCACAGACATTGTCAGTATTTATATTTATAAATCAAGATTCCTCTTGTTGAATCAGTAGTAACATCTAAATACGTTTGTTTCCCATTAACCCAACCATCACGGATTTATGTTCTATCGCCTGTAGTTTGTTTGAGAATTTTGTTACATACAGATGCCTCCACAAGTGTTAAGCCGGCAAGGAGTCTACAAGTTGGCCCTAGTGACCGACCCTGATTTCCCCATTCCTTGAATTGGCGGGGAAATATGTTTTTGTTTTTAATACAATTGATATCAATACTGTCATTATGGAATTGATGTTATGAATATTAAATTGTTACTAAAATCTTGGTAACATTTAAGACTTTGAAATAAAACAAAAGAACCTTTACAAAAGTCAAGGAAAAGGGTAAGCAGGTGAGATAGGTAGGATTAATAACTGGACCCTTGGTAACTAAGCACTTGTAGAGCCATCAATCTGTAAATACAATAAATATTACAGTAGATGTGGCATGTATTATTGCCATGAATGCCGATAGGGTTAAGCTCTTAACCTTTTAACCAGAACATATTGTTTTCAGTCGTCGTCATATCAGCTTGACAACCCCCCCCCCCCCCCAACAAAAAAAAAAAAAAAAAAAAAAAAAAATCTAGTCCAGTCTTAGAACATGAAAAAATCCAAAACTTTAACAAAGTTTCAGGAAGCAAATTGTGACTCGAATGGCTACAGGAATGCTTGTTGCAGGCAACTCGTTAAGCGGACGCTTCATAGCCGGAGGAAGCGTCACCTTTGTCGACGGAGAATTATTCTTTACTCCAGCCAAGCGCTACTTATTAGTTGTCTGCATAACAATGATCACACGATCTGGAATGTAGTAGTAGTAGTTATACTAGTAGTAGGAAGAGTGAAAGTAATAATGACATCAATAGTAGTGGTATTGGTATCAGAAGTATTAGTACTGGTATTAGAAGTAGTAGTGGTAATGATAGCAGTAATAGTAATAGTAGTAGCAGTTGTAGTCGGATATATATCTAAGCTGCATACATTCACATATACATAGAGACGCACACACGCACACACTATATGTGTGTGTGTGTGTGTGTATATATATATATATATATATATATATATATATATATAATGTGTACACACACACACACACACACACACACACACACACACACACACACACACACACACACACACATGTGTATATTTATATATATGTGTGTGTGTGTGTTATATATACATATATGTACACACACACACACACACACACACACACACACACACACACACACACACACACACACACACACACACACACACACACACACACACACAAACACATATGTATACATATATACATATTATATACTTTATATTATATATATAGATATGTAAAAATATATATGTATATGTTTGTGTATATATATATATATATATATATATATATGTGACATATACACACAAATATATATATCATATATATATATATATATATATATATATATATATATATATATATATATAATGTGTGTATATACACACACACACATATAAACATCTATATATAATATAAATATAAATATAAATATAAATATAATATATATAATATATATACAATATACATACATTTATATATATATATATAGATAGATAGATAGATATAAAATGAGTGTATATACATACACACACATATAAATATTTATATATAATTTATATATATATATATATGTATATATGTATGTATATATATATATATATATATATATATATATATATATGAGTACATACAGAGCTGCAAAAAGTATCGGAACCCGGGAACAAGATTCCCAGAATTTTTTTTGGTTTGGCAGAAAATTTTCAGCAAAACTTGATAAAAAAAACAACTGTTCTATGCAATTACAAAAATTATTTCTTGATTTTTTCACAACAGAACGAAAGTTCATACAAGTGTAAGTTTAATGTCCTCAGGTTGTGGAATGCATCAAAGCTAATAGCTAATCACAAAGTTGTTTGATTTTTGTTTACTTTTTTGCATAGTCCATCTTTGCCAAAATTAAAAAGATCCAACAGCAACCAAATTACGATATTTTATTGATAACTTTCTCCAGACCCAATAAATTAGAAGCCCTTCAATTTTGTTTTGCGTACTATTGGTATATCTATTGTACACAATACTTTTACCTAACAAAAAATGTTTGTCCTGTTTGCCAGGTTCCCAGAAAGGAAAATATTTTTGGCAGCTCTGTGTGTATATATATATATATATATATATATATATTTATATATTTTCATGTATTATTTGGGAGCTAACGCCGGCAGGGGCGCATAGCCGCATCCAACCTTTGCTTCCAACTACGAGGGTCCCTCATGGCGAGCCGCCAGGCAGGGGCCCCGGTCCATCTCTAGTTCCTCACGACAGGTTTGATCGATCTGCCCAAGCCACGACCTTCTCGGTCGTCCCACAGGCCTCCTCCACCCAGGGTTGTCACGGACAGAGACAACCTGTTGGGCAGAGTCATCCTGCGGGAACCAAGCCAGGTGGCCGTTTAGCCTGAGTTGGTGATCACGGATTGTGCAAGCAACAGGTCCTGTACCGATCTCACGATGCAGCCGTTGGTTGGACACATGGTCCCGCCAACTGTACCCCATGATCCGACGCAGGGATCTGTTACAAAAGGCATCAAGACAAGATTCCAAAGCACAAGATAGCGTTCAAGTTTCACTAACATATAGTAAAACTGGCAGTATCAGGGCCTTGAAAATTCGTAGCTTGGTCCTTCTGCATAGGTACCGGCATCTCCAAATACTCTTGTCGAAAAATTACATGACCTCTGCTGACTTCCTGGTCTGACAGCCCAGAGTCGTGAACTGCACTACCGAGGTATATAAAACTCTCTGTGACTTCGATGTTTTCACCGCAAGCACGTACCGACTGCACAGGGTCTCGAGTAGGCCCCCAAAATCCTGGATCTTGGTCTTGGTCCAGGAGACCTCTAGCCCCAGGGGCTTCGCTTCATTGCTAAATACATCAAGAGCAGCCACTAGGGTTTCCAGAGATTCAGACAGAATGGCAACATCATCAGCAAAGTCAGGGTCTGTAACCTTGATATTACCTAGAGTTGCTCCACAGTGACTTTGGACAGTAGCTCTACCCAGTATCCAATCCATGCAAGTGTTGAAAAGTGTTGGTGCAAGAACACCGCCTTGCCTCACACCTGAACTAACAGGGAAGAAGAATATATATATATATATATATATATATATATATATATATATATATATATATATATATAAATGTGTGGGTGTATATATATATATATATATATATATATATATGTACACACACACACACACACATTCACATATAATATATATGTATATATATACATAAATGTGTATATATACACATAAATACGTGTGTGTGTGTGTGTGCGCGTGTGTGTGTCTCTCTCTCTCTCTCTCTCTCTCTCTCTCTCTCTCTCTCTCTCTCTCTCTCTCTCTCTCTCTCTCTCTCTCTCTCTATATATATATATATATATATATATATATATATATACGTGTGTGTGTGTGTGTGTGTGTGTGTGTGTGTGTGTGTGTGTGTGTGTGTGTGTGTGTGTGTGTGTGTGTGTGTGTGTGTGTGTGTGTCTCTCTCTCTCTCTCTCTCTCTCTCTCTCTCTCTCTCTCTCTCTCTCTCTCTCTCTCTCTCTCTCTATATATATATATATATATATATATATATAT
>NC_061837.1:30139751-30144579 GCF_019202785.1 Penaeus chinensis
CCTCCCTCTCTTCTCTCGCTCCTCTCTCTCTCTCTCTCTTCTCGCTCCCCTCTCTCCTCTCTCTCGCTCGCGCTCTCCTCTCTCGCTCTCCTCGCTCTCGCTCTCTCGCTCCTCTCTCTCGCTCTCGCTCTCTGCTCTCGTCTTTTCTCTCTCTCCGTCTCTCGCTCGTGCCTCCTTCCGCTCTGCTTCTCTCTCTCTCTCTCTCTCTCTCGCCCCGCTCTCTCGCTCGCTCTCGCTCTCTCTCTGCTTCTCTCGTCGCGCGTCTCTCTCCTCTCTTTTTCTCTGTCTCTTGCTTCTCCTCTCTCTCTCTCTCTCGTTTTGCGTCTGCCCTTTTCGTCTTCTCTCTCTCTCTCTCTCTCTTCTCTGCTCGCGTCTCTCTATCTCTTCTCTCTCTCGTCGTCTCGCTTCGCTCTCGCTCCGCTCTGCTCCTCTCTATCTCTCTCTCTTCTCTTCCTCTCGTTTCTCTCTCTTCCTCGCTCTCTTTCTCTCTCCTTCTCGCTCTGCTCTCTGCCTCGTCTCTCGCTCGCTCTCTCTCTTCTCGCTTCTCTCCCTGCTCGCTCCCCTCTTCTCTCTCCCCTCTCTCTCTCTTTTCCTCTCTCCTCTCTCTCTTCGTCCTTCTTCTCTCGCTCTCCCTCTTCTCTCTCTCTTCGTCGCGCTCTCTCTCTTTCTTTCCTCTCTCCTCTCTCTCTCTCCTCTTCTCTCTTCTTCGCGCCTCTCCGCTCTCTCTCTCCCCTCTCTTCTCTCTGCTCTCGCTCTCTCCCGCCCTGCCTCGCCTCTCTCCCGCCCCTCCTCTCTCTCGCCTTCTCTCTCTTCTCTCTCTCCCGCCCTAGCTCGCCCTCGGCGCCCACAACCCTCCCCGCCCTCCTCCTCCCCCCCCCTAATATATAAACCTACAATACCTCAACCCTCTGTCCCCCGCCCACAAAACCGTGCTCTCAACCCACCCCAGGCACTCCCCCCCCACACTTCAACCTTACCACCGCCCTACCCCCCCATAAGCTCCATATTCATCCTTTCCTCTTTTGCCCCGACGCTCGTCTTGGGGTTTTCTGAATAAGTCTAAACGCCACAACTTGATTACCCTCCTACAACAATAATAAAAGAAAAAAAACTTGGGGAAACTTTTAATTGTTTATAGTCTAAATATATTAAACTAAATTTAAGTGGTAATAAAATGGATTAAATAACCTCTAACGCTCTAAATGGGTCCATTCAAAAATTAATGAATTATTACACCTTTCTCTTAAGTCAACAAATTTTGCTTTGAGGAATAAGGGAAAGAGAGAGAACACCCGCTGCTGAAATCCTCTCCCTATTCGTATCATTTCTGACAATACTATTGAAATAAATAGCTAAAATAAGTAAGTAAATAAATAAATAAATAAATGAAATAAAACGTTCCCCTAACAATAATATCCACTGACAGTTTGTAAACCATCGCTGCTGTTTTACTGTAATTCACTCCGAAGTACACCAAAGCTCAGAACGAGCTCAACTCATGAGCGCCTTGACATCCGCGTCCAAAGCCGGGACGCCAACGCCACACCACACAGACAGCAAAGGCCCTTTGGGCAACAGCAACCGTGCTAAAAACGCCCGCAGTCATACATGACCATGATGTGCCTGTACTCCACCCCCCTATTAAAACAAACCTAAACACGCCAAGAGCCAAATGTCTCCAAAAAACGGTTCATTAACGCAACGAAAATGGACCAATGTATCTCATATTTGGAAGCACTGCCAGTCGCCTTGACAGCCTTAAAAGGGTGGCGTAGATGAAAAATGGATAAATAGTACACAAGGAGGTCCTGGTATAAACATCTGCAGAACAATGTAAAAGTGAATGCGACAAACCGATTCAGTATAAACAATCACATCCAAGATGCAAGAATCATTCGCTTTGCTTCGGGTTAAGTAAAGGAAAATCATTCGAACCCAATTGATTCTATTTTAAACACCTAGAAAGTTCATAACAAAAGACCAACAGAGATAATGAATAGAGTGCCAGTGCCAATGACAGCGGCCGGGTAAAGCCGGCATCCGAGTCCACCGTCGCGTCCCGGGAGACGAAGTGCGAGGGAGCCAGCAGGTCTTTCCGACTTGCCATCGTCAGTGTCATCATGAAGTTCCCACGACGTCGGGTCAGCAGTCGGCTGAACAATAACGGCTCTGGTTCGACGAATATCCCGACGAGGCCATCGTTATTCTCGGCCTAGATGTGTAAAGAAACAAACGGGCTGAGGCGCTCCCCGCTCAGCCCGCATTCGAGGCAAAATGTAAGCCCCAGAAATATATTCTCAGACACGTAATTAGGAGGTAACAAAAGGTCTATCTCCAGGAAGCAATTAGCAACGTCATTAAAAGCTCAGTTGAATCTCAGTATTACGAGAAGCCCTAATGCATTCCTTCATCTTAGCTAGGTTCTCGTGCTTTTCTACTTTCTTTTATGATAAAGGTTTAGTGCTCAGGAGAGTAGCAGGGAGGAAACAGACAGGAAAATATTCACGAACACGCGCGCTCACATACGCAACGTATATCTGAGTGAGTGAGTGAGTGAGTGAGTGAGTGAGTGAGTGAGTGAGTGAGTGAGTTGGGTGAGTGAGTGAGTGAGTTGATGCATGCATGCGTGCGCGTGTGCATACGAGGGTGTATGCGTGCGTGCAAGTGTCTACGACGGTGCGTACGTGCGCATGTATTCCTATATGTGACTATGTGACTAAAGTATTGATTTTCGTGAGAGCTTCACCAGCGGCGGAATCTACGCGATGGCCAAGTAATCACTTGTGGAAAGGGATGGAGAGGCGGCCCTCGACAGGACCTCCACAGGCTGAGAGGGCTGGAAAGGGCAGCAGGAGATAAGAGGAATATAAAGGGAAGCAAAGGTAAAGGAGAGGCGGAGGGGAATAACGAGACGCTTCGGACGGAGGAAAAAGGAAAATGGGGAAAAGAAAAGATAAGGGAACAGGGAGAAGGGGCGGCGGCCGAGACAGCCCCGAGTTCATCTGACGTTTGGCGGAGGGAACCTCGCACCGGTCCTGGCTCAAGTCTGCTCCCTGCCCTCATTTGCAACAGTACAAAGAACAGCAACGACGCAACAGCAATAAGTCATAAATGGATTAGTATTAAAAGTACTATTTGCAAATTAATATAGCAATAGCAACAACGGTTATTATTATTACAATCATAATCATAATTATCATCATCATCATAATTGCTTCCAGTATTTCAGTATTTTCTTATTATTATTAGTACTCTTAACATTTTAATTACTATAATTATTACAGTCAGATACAAAATAATAATATCAATAGTTATAGCGATTGTAAATTATTACTATCACTGTTAGGACCAAACACAATACAATCAACAATGGTGAAACATGGTTTGCAAAAAATAATAATGGATAACAATAATAATAATGAAAAAAATTGAAATAAAAACAATTATAATGATACAAAATAAAAAAATAAAAGATAAAAATAAACAAAAAATAAAAAAATAAATTCAATAATAAATTAAATAATAAATCCCCGAGACCCAAGAACACGGGTGGCGCCCCCGCGGGGGTTAGCGGTCAGGGGGAAGGGGGCCCCCTAAGCCTTGGTTGGCAGTTCCCTAAAAATGCGTCCGATAAATAACCATCCGCAGGGACATGAAATACCAGATTGCGCTGTCGCGGAATATTTCACCACTTGGAAAGTAAGGAAAAAATGCACTTTCTTTTTATGAAAAAACTAGAAAAAACATACTGAAAAATCGGCCCGTCGCGCGGGCCCACAAGGGACGCGTCCCCCGGGGGAAAAAGACCGCCTGGGTCGAAAATATGCTACTTGTGTCTAACTTTTTCCCCCACGAAAAAAAGAAACCTGCAGTCCCCCAAAGGAGGGGACCCCCGCTCCCAACCCTGGTCCACAGGCCACCACACCCAAAAATAAATCAAAAAAAAAAAGAAAAAAAAAATGGACCAGGGAAGAAATTTTAAAAAAAGGAAGTACTATAACTGTTTTTTCTTATTCTTTGGAAAATCCAGTAAAGAATAAAAATGAAGATACTTTTATTAGATGGTGTGCCAAAGCAATAGCGAAAGCGCCAAATTTGATTTTCCCGAATGAAATAAATTAGCCAAATGTTAAAAAATAAATCATCCAAAATAAAATCATAAAAGATATGAAATATACAAAAATCAAAGAAAGGGTTCTAAAATATAAAAAAGGAAATTTTTCTGCGAGGCCGTATTGGGTGAAGGGATTGAAACCAAGAGAAAGGTTATGTTAGGAAGGCATTGTTGCAAACGATTTAGGACAAATGAAATAAAAGGATCAGGGAAATGGTTTTGTGGATATTGACGGGCCCCTGCTTAACCAAGAGGAATTATTATCAATGAGAGGGAGATATACTGGAAGAAGTTTTCCCTAGTAAAAACAAACTGAAAAGACTGACAGGGAACTCTATTGAAAATTCGACCACCCACAAATTTAAAAGCAGACTGATATTTTTAAAGGGAAGAAGCCTTAGACAACTTTGTGAGGAAATTGACCCAGATAAACAGAATTAAAAAAACCCGCTTTAATTTTACGCAACAAACTAAAGTAACTCAAAAAAAAAAATGTGTGTGAAAACAAAAAAGGGAAAAACAAAGCCAACAAAAACCCAAAATAAACTAAATGGCAAATCAAGATCCAAAAAAGAAAAAGAGACCTTTTTTGAAAGAAAAACCTTCTAGAAAAAACTCCAGAAAGAAAGGAAATAAAAATCAAAAATGGGTAGAAGAGTTTCTGAGGGAAAAAATGGAAAATAGAAGTAAAAAAAAAAATCCCGGCAATCAAAG
>NC_061837.1:30144679-30147179 GCF_019202785.1 Penaeus chinensis
TCTCTCTCTCTCTCTCTCTCTCTCTCTCTCTCTCTCTCTCTCTCTCTCTCTCTCTCTCTCTCTCTCTCTCTCTCTCTCTCTCTCTCTCTCTCTCTCTCTCTCTCTCTCTCTCTCTCTCTCTCTCTCTCTCTCTCTCTCTCTCTCTCTCTCCCTCCCTCCCTCTTATGTTGAGACAGACACTTAGTGAGACTAGCGCTCGTCTCACCAAAGTACTGCCTATCCCAGGGGGTACAAGGAATGACCACTGTGATAGGTAGAGGAAGGACTGGTGTGAACCAGGTTGCGACGGAGGATGTTTACCTGGCAAAAGATAAGCCTGCAGTTGAGAGGCTGAAGGGGACGACGGAGAGCGTAGGTCTCCTCAATGTATGGTAGGGTGAGGACGAGCAGGTGAGAAGTCTCTTTAGGAGAGGAGTCGTGGTAGAAGGTACGCCGCTCCCTGGATAAAGGGCCGTCTAAAATGTTTACAGAAAGAGAGACGTAGGAAATCGTCAGAAGCGGAGGAGCGGCCAGGTGGCAACCGCTCTCTTCACATGGAGTGGATGGTACAAGAAATGTATGTACATTCCATTGTGTATAGGTTTCACAAGAGAAGTGGTTAGCAGAGCAATGAGCTAGGGTTTCCAAGAAAGGGAGCTTGTTGTCAACCTACCATTCCATCTTGAACGGATGTAGGAAGAGGGTTCAGCTCCGTCTTGAAATCCGTGAACAGGGGAGGGTCATGAGACCAGAGAGCAAAGACATGGTCAACATACCTAAGCCAAACCGAGGGACGATGGGAGAGGGAAGTGAGAAGCTCAGACTCGAAGTACTCCATGAACACTTTTGCCAGGCTGGAGAGAGTGGAGAGCCCATGGCAACACCGAACGGCTCGGAGTAGAAGTGACACTCAAAGGAAAAGGAATTCCACATACAGACGAAACAGCTGGAGGAAGACGTCGGTGGGCAGAGGGAGACGAGGATCCTTGGCGGGGAGCTTTCTCTGGAGGGAAGCGAGGATGCCATCAAGCGGGGCCTTAGTGAACAGGAGTCAACATCCAAGCTGATCAGGATCGCCGGCGAAACACCACAAACACGGGAGATGAAGTCCTGAGAGTGGCGGAGGTGAGCAGGAGAGAAGGAACCAAGAAGGGGAGCGAGAGACTTCTTCAGCAAGAGGGTGCGCCACAGATCCCCGGGAGGAGATGATGGGGCACAGAGGCACGGCCGGCTTCAGGGTTTTGGGTAACTCATAGAAGTGCAGGCGAGGGTTGATGTGTATCTATGTATGTATATATTTACAGTATATATATGTATATATGTATATATATACACATTCATAGCCTCCCTTTTAAGTTTGCGGATTGTACTACACTGGTTAAATTAATGGTTTTGGAGAGATCTTGCACAGGCAATAATATCGTCTAGTGAAAATGTAAGTTTTTCAATGGTGGCATATAAAATAGTGAAGTTAGGACTGCGTACCCGATAACGCTGCAATATGCTGAAATGTAAAAGATGTTGACGCAAATGATGCTTCTACCGGAGCAAGATAGATCGGTGACTATTCAAAGATCTGGACAAATAGGAGCACATATGTTTTGTTTACCTGTGAAGTGTTTCCCCATTTCTTCATGAAGTATTTCGGTGGTCACGTTTACAACCATAGGCTGCACAACGAACTATCTTGTCTGTAATTTGCAAAAGAATTCCACAGGTGAATTCAACCTCCGCGGCGACGCAGATGGTCGCCACTGAGAGAGCGCCGCCCTGGTGGCGGCACAAGGAACCACGAGGAGGACTTCCGGTGCTTAGAGAATTCAGTATTTTGACATAGGCCTATATTTTCTTATCTTACTTGTTCTTCCTTGGACTTGATAATCAAAGAGCAACATGACTTTTGATCATCAAAATTAAAGATCAGCATGATTATTATGTTAAGTAATAGATGTATTAAAGTTTAATGCATTTAGTATATATAATTTAAGGTTGATTCAGTCCGTGCGCATGCACGCCATTGTTTTATAGCTTTAGTGTGCTGGAAACCAAAACAGTTTATGTTTCCCTTTCCTTGCACCTAGACCACATCACTGCACCAATACACTGCACAAATAGCCTTATTTGCAGGGACTTTACACCAATAAGCTGCCTAAAATAATCGATCCTGATGGTTGCTCGTTGGGTCTTTTACAATGTAAATATGACGAAGAGCACGCAGTTACCTACCCTTATAACGTCGCTTTTATTCCATACAAGAATTTTTTTTAATGTAGTTAAATAAAATATATATCTGCATCACACACACACACACACACACACACACACACACACACACACACACACACACACACACACACACACACACACACACACACACACACACATATTTATGTTACAAACAACATCCGGAAGGGCGCTCCACACACCTATCCCTGGCTGAACAAAGGTTGCGCCTTCCTGTCGCAGTTCTGAATCTACCTTTTCACAGGAAGCAGCCACTTCGCTCCTTCCACTCCTGAGC
>NC_061837.1:30172179-30176223 GCF_019202785.1 Penaeus chinensis
CATAAGCTTATATTCCGCATACATTCGCCCGTGTGTGTGTGTGTGTGTGTGTGTGTGTGTGTGTGTGTGTGTGTGTGTGTGTGTGTGTGTGTGTGTGTGTGTGTGTGTGTGTGTGTGTGTGTTTGTGTGATATGTGTGTGTGCGTGTGTGTGTATGTATATATACATATATATAATATACATATATACGTATATGTATATATGCATATATGTGTGTGTATACATACACACACATATATATATAAATATATATATATACATAAACATAAACATATACATATACATACACACACACACACACACACACACACACACACACACACACACACACACACATATATATATATATATATATATATATATATATATATATATATATATATGCATATAACACACACACAAACATGTGTGTATATATAAATATACATATATAGATAGATAGATAGATAATTTATCATTAAAATCTAGGAATAGGGCGCAGTGCTTATCACTCTGGTCACGTCCAGAGTAAAAGTAGTAATATTCTCAATGAATTCGTGATATTGGTGTATTTTGTGACACTACTAAATGATGCGTTCTTCTGGCCGACGGCTGGCCGCCACTGGAACAGGAAATAAGTGAACTGCGGAATAAAGGCCCACTGTATGTGAACGCATGCACTTGCATGTACACTTGTGTCATTTTATAGGCTGAGCGTAATCGGCGGAGAGTTCCATGTTAAGAGCAGACATTCTAGGAAATATTTATTACGGAAGTGAACTTACCGCAGTCGCTGGAGGCCGAGGCAACCAGACGGACGATGCGGGAGCGACCGCTTGGGTTTTGTCAGTAGGGTAGGCTTATGCAGAGCTTAGTGCAGCGTTAGCTGATCTGTCAATCAGTCAACAAGACTTTATGCCAATTTCTTCTTTCACATCTTACATGCTTCATCTCCACTTTTTAAGAATTAAAATAATCATGCATGCGCTTTTATACACAGTTCAGAAGACCAACCTAGGACGCGTCATAATTCTGTGTGTGTGTGTGTGGGGGGGGGGGGGGTAGGTCTGTATGCACCTTTGAAGTCACAACAAATCATCTTATGGAACTGTTTTTTATAATAAACATGGAGCTCAATACTGGTAACTACAGCAAGGATTTTGCTATCATACAGGATAACAAGCCTACTCCAGTATCTTTATCCCTCACACACACATACACACACATATACATACATACATACATACATACATACATACATATATATATATATATATGTATATATATATATATATATATATATATAACACATACACACAAACACACACACACAAATCAAATGAGCCTACAAAATCTGCCTTCAAGTTTATTTCAATAATGAATACAAAATATTCTTGTAATAAAATTGACCCAACAATACACATGATTGTTAGTATTTTCTCATGGGCTTTTGCTAATGGCCATAAGGACATAAAAAATAATCAAATTAACCTCCATTGCCTATGGTTGAGTACGAAGCGATTTGGAGCAAAAAAGACGAAAGAATCTATTCGAAGCCACACAAAAGAAACCCGCTTTATAACACGAGCGCTCCAGTTACTGATTACTGACTTTTTGCATCCACGCCAGCGTGATATACGGGCATCAGGAGCAGCGACAGTATCTATGTTTATGTTTTAGATAAATGTGCACCCAATTCACAAAGCTCAAATGGTTTACTCGACGTTCTGTATATTTCATCTATTTAATAGGAGTCTGTCCAAGTGTACACCCCGCAAATTACAGTGACCAACTTTCTGTGGTATGTCAAACCAGAGGGATAATTAACCTGAAAAAAATCTTAAAACGTTATATGCACAGGTAAGAGCACAGTCGCCTGTTAACTGTGATAAGCATTGAAGCGCTCGAGCATTTTAATAGGATGGGCAGACGCCTTTGGCCTCGGTGTCACACGCCAGGACGCGGTTGCAGTCCAAGAGGAGCTTACCTATACTAGGACGCTAGGATAACATTAGACAGTCCTCAACTATGTATTGCGACAGAGAGAAATGCGGCGATGAGGTTAAAGACTGCCCACACTTAACAACATATCATCAAAACAATCACTTTACAACCACGTACTTTCCTCGCACGTAAGAAAATAAATAAATAAATAAATAAAGATACAAATAAACAAGAAAAAAAAAAAACTTACGGACAGGACACTTGCTGTAGACCTCACACAAGCACTGACCTGAAATGACAACAGGAAGGATTAACACAATATCAATTACTTTTCATCTGACACATACATATAGTTATAGAAGGGACAGAGACACGTTACAGTCCCAAACCCGAAACATATCAAAAAAAAAAAAAATATATATATGTATATATATATATATGTATATATATTATATATATATATATATATATATATATATTATATACATATATTTACTTCTCTAACAGCCATTTATTCCACTGAAGGACATAGGCTTCTCTCAATTCACTATTGAGAGGTTATATGGCAGTGTCACCCTTGCCTGATTGAATGCCCTTCCTAATCAACCGCGGTTCGGCGCGCTAACAGTTCTGCCACGGCCGTGACTTCCACTACGACACCTGCGTTTGACTTCTCAAGGCGATATGTCGTTTTCTCGGACTCGAGCCAGCAGTCAGAGCGCAGGCATTTTTACGACCGCCGCGACGGGGAATTGAACTCGGGACCACGAGGGTCGTAGTTCAGTGCTCTGACCACTGGATCATCGTGGAAGTCGTATATATATATATAAATATATGTATATATATGTGTATGTATATATGTATATGTATGTATATATACGTATATGTATATATATGTGTGTGTGTGTGTGTGTGTGTGTGTGTGTGTGTGTGTGTGTGTGTGTGTGTGTGTGTGTGTGTGTGTGTGTGTGTGTGTGTATGTGTGTGTGTGTGTGTATGTATATATCTATATGTATGTATGTATGTATGTATGTATGTATATATATATATATATATACTGTAAATACATACATATATGGGAATGTATATGCACACACAAACACATATATGTGTATATATACATATATATAGATATATATACATATAATATATATTCATATATATAAATGTATATATACATATATATATAATCATATATATTTATACATACACACACATCTGTATCTGTATATGTGTATATGTATATGTATGTATGTATGTATGTATACATAAACATAAATATATATATAATATATATATATATGCATACATATATATATATATATGCATACATTATATATATATATATATATATATATATATATATTTATATATATATGTATATGTATATATGCATATATTTCCATTATGACATATGTATATGTCAACATGGCGCCAAGTAGTTCGTCAAACACAGCATCGATGATGGCACAAATGTGCATATATTATATATATATATATATATATACATATACATACGTGTATATGTATATGTATATGTATGTATGTGTATGTATATATATATGCATACACATATACATATACATACATATATATATGTATTTATAAATATATATGTATATATATGCATGTGTATGTATATGTATATGTATGTATATTTATATATGTAAATATATATATATATATACATCTACATATATATCTATTGCGATGAGCGTGGCGCCAAAGTGACGCGCAGAAGCAGATATACAAAGATCCAATTAATCTTACCTGAGCGAAACGCTGCGTATAATTCCCGGGATGGCACAGGTAATAACTGGGCTGATGGGAGGTAGAACAAAGAGAATACGAACGAGAGTTGGCGTGTGAGAAGAGCCATCTAGCGGCGCGCGGAAGGGGTGTCCGGGGGCACTCCCGCCCGCCCGCCCCCTCTCTCGCCCCGACCATAAAACAGACTCAGCTCATGAGCCAGGCACTTGTATTACCTGCCGTCTCCAGTAGACCCGCTACAAAGCAACATGGAGACTCCGACAACTTTTTCATATTTACTAAGTTCTGTCCTATGGATTTTGTATGAAAAGGGAATTATGGTTTACGAATCAAAATCGAGAGAGAGAGGGAT
>NC_061837.1:30176323-30181323 GCF_019202785.1 Penaeus chinensis
TTCCACCCCTTCCCTCCTTCCTTCCCCTTCTCTCTCTGTGCTGAAGGTGAAATTTCGGTTACGAACTTGACCCTCAGCTTTAACACGTCTGCCCCGCAAAGTTCATTTTTTTACCATCGCCTCCGATCTATATTTTATTACCCTCATCACCATCCATAGGGTATTAACTTCTCTTTGTGCTTCCATAACATTAGGGTCGCTCTTATATATATATTGCCGAGAGATCGTATTCGTCTAACGGTGTCACACCTATGCCTCAGTAGCTCCGCGTCAGAAGAGCTTACAAACTCACTCCGGTATTTCCTGTTGAGAGGTGTCAACCACAACCCTGATCTTGCCTCACTCCAACTACTCTGGGTTCATTCCTTCATTAAGACTGCTCCCGGGCATAGCAATTACTCTATTATTCTTTGTTTGCTCAGCCCATTCACCAGTAGCTTGCATTTTTTCTCGCTCCCTTACTTCCAGATCCGGTGGCTCCCTCAGTGCCACCATTATTTTTTAAAAAGTGATCTGTTTTGCTCTGTCTTTTCTTTCTCGTCATCCTTTTCTGCATGGCCCCTGTCTTCCTCCAAACTTTGGTGTACTGTCTCTAGCCCCACCCATTGCAATGCACCATCATCTCAGCTAAACTTCTGTCCATCTCTGATCCATCACGCCGCCTGGCACCCACTTCCTTTTCTCCCGCTCCCCCGCCATGAGGACTATCCTGCGTCTCCCTTTGTTCCTTCATCCCCCTCCATCTTACTTAGGGCTTCGGGATCCATCCCAGGCGTCTAGGAGAGCTCCGTGCGGCCAGATAACCTACATTGGAAGATACGTGATCAAAACCTCAAGTACCTGAGAGGACTGAGTTATGGGCCGGTGCGCTCGCGGCCCAAGAAAAAGACGGGAAAATGTTTCGAGACAATTCGCTGCAGAGACAAATCCTCTCGGGGCTGCACAGCATCACTGGCTTCTGGCTGGATGCTGGAGGCTGTGGGCGCGTGTTGTGCGTTAGGCTGTGCCGCTGGAGGCTGAATCCCCCATGGACATCACTACCATGGCTGACATTGCCATTACTCTTTGAACACTGTTCAGCTTTATTCATGTTATATGCCATCCTCATGGAAACCAATGAGAAAGAGAGGCTCTATGTATTGTCTTTTTGTGCTTGTAAATTCCCTCTCTTGATTTTCCAAAGATTCAGTGTCAAATTTCTGTATATAGCACCTTTGAAGTCTATGGGTACATAAAGAATGTGTGTGTGTGCGTGCGTGAGTGTGGGTTGTATGCTTCGTTATATAATCTCAGATTTGAATTCGTTGGTTCACTCGGTATCTGCCTCGGGTGTTTTGACGGTCTGAAAAGGAGCATGATATGATTTCCTCAGAAACGCTGTCCGTGAATTATGCCGAGGCCCTGGCCGATTTCTGCAGGTGCATCAAAGCAGGCATTATGCAGAACTTGTATACTATCGAGGCTTTGAGATCCACGGCCAGATGGAGCTGATTTACCCTCGGCCGTAAGCGCCGCCGAGAGGTGTCTGATACATCCGGACGTGTGATAAGGCACCTTAGTAGTCTGCGGCCGCGCGTGAGGGACCGGATAAGGAAGTCCGGCGGCGTGTCCCTGAATATCAATCACTCCTCAACTTGCATCATTCCTTCTTGGTGATAGCGATTTTGGTGTGTGTGTGTTCTGCATCGATAATTTTTTGGGGGATGAATGTGAAACTGATTTGGAACTCATGCATGAAGAGAGACTCTTCTTGGCCTTGTCTGTGGACTTCCAAAGCCGTGCATCATCACCCTGTACAACAATAGAAATGCTAGAACTTGCGTCTTGATACTGATAGCGTCATCAGCCCTTTTGCGTCTTCGGGTAAGCAGCGAGTTCTTCTAAAATCGAAATTGAGACGTTTCCTGCGAGGCGGAACGGAACGGCGGCGGCGGCGGCGTGTGGGGGACCGAAATCGCCGCGCCCGTTGCCTCCTTTTATCTGTGGTCGGACGTCCGAAGCGGAGACTCCGGGATTAATGCTTCTCTTCAGCGATTTAGGGGCAATTTCCAAGAGAATGTGACCGATGCGATGCCGAGGAGATTTTTATGACGCTACGTTCTGTTAGAATGCCCAATACACTTGAGATAAAAAAAAAAAAAAAAAAAAAAAAAAACTTAGGCGCTCCGATCGTTCGTCTTCGAAAAGCAAATGACTTGTTTTGCAAGCACACATTTTTTCTTCGGCTTCTTCTGTAGCCACGTGAAGAATAAAAAAGCGGTATTAGATTCAAATCAACTATATTCAGATGATACATACTCATGAAAAGTTTCCAGCCTGAAATGCAGATCATAGGGAGGATAAAGCATTGCTATTCTTTAAAGAAATTGTTAAAACTCTGTAGTTTGGAATATGAAACGAAACGTGGATGTTTTTTTAATGACGGTTCTAATTGTTCATGCTGGCGCGGATGAGGAAATAAGGAAACAGTCCGGTGCTAAGGTAGCGCCGCGATGAGGCGGAGGCGAGGGAAGGGCGTGAGGCAGGCGGCGGTGGCGGCGAGGGAAGGGCGTGGGGAAGGCGGCAGAGGCGAGGGAAGGGTGTGGGGGAGGCGGCGGCGGCGGAGGCGAGGGAAGGGCGTGGGGGAGGCGGCGGCGGCGAGGGAAGGGTGTGGGTTAGGCGGCGGCGGCGGCGGAGGCGAGGGAAGGGCGTGAGGCAGGCGGCGGTGGCGGCGAGGGAAGGGCGTGGGGAAGGCGGCAGAGGCGAGGGAAGGGTGTGGGGGAGGCGGCGGCGGCGGAGGCGAGGGAAGGGCGTGGGGGAGGCGGCGGCGGCGAGGGAAGGGTGTGGGTTAGGCGGCGGCGGCGGCGGAGGCGAGGGAAGGGCGTGAGGCAGGCGGCGGTGGCGGCGAGGGAAGGGCGTGGGGAAGGCGGCAGAGGCGAGGGAAGGGTGTGGGGGAGGCGGCGGCGGCGGAGGCGAGGGAAGGGCGTGGGGGAGGCGGCGGCGGCGAGGGAAGGGTGTGGGTTAGGCGGCGGCGGCGGCGGAGGCGAGGGAAGGGCGTGAGGCAGGCGGCGGTGGCGGCGAGGGAAGGGCGTGGGGAAGGCGGCAGAGGCGAGGGAAGGGGGTGGGGGAGGCGGCGGCGGCGGAGGCGAGGGAAGGGCGTGGGGGAGGCGGCGGCGGCGAGGGAAGGGTGTGGGTTAGGCGGCGGCGGCGGCGGAGGCGAGGGAAGGGCGTGAGGCAGGCGGCGGTGGCGGCGAGGGAAGGGCGTGGGGAAGGCGGCAGAGGCGAGGGAAGGGCGTGGGGGAGGCGGCGAGGGAAGGGTGTGGGTTAGGCGGCGGCGGCGGCGGAGGCGAGGGAAGGGCGTGAGGCAGGCGGCGGTGGCGGCGAGGGAAGGGCGTGGGGGAGGCGGCGGCGGCGAGGGAAGGGCGTAGGTAAGGCGGCGACGGCGAAGGCGAGGGAAGGGCGTGGGGCATTCGGCGGCGGCGACGGAGGCGAGGGAAAGTTGTGGGGGAGGCCGCGGCAGCGGAGGCGAGGGAAGGGCGTGGGAGAGGCAGCGGCGGCATCGACGGCGGCGGCGATGGTGTCCATGTCGACGGCGATGAAGCGAAACGCGCCATCAGACACGTAATGAGACCGTTACAGCCACAGGAAGTATTTTATCGCAAAGCCGAATTCCACTATTGCCTCTTCTTTAATGATGGTAATAGTGGCCTGTTGCTGATGCTTTCGCGGTCAAAATACTGCGATGATGTGCTGTGTCAGGGAAGGTGCGAGGTACAGCTGGAGATGTGGCAGGACAGGTGTGCGGCACTGGCGTCGTGCTGTGTTGCTGAGGCAAAGGATGTGCATAATGATACGATTTATACGCAGTATCTGTCTCTGTTTTGAGGATTGAGAAATGTTGGTTCATGTTACCGGAGTTGCTACCAATAAGGACTAATGGAACAGGTAAGCTCCTCTGATTGAAAAACATATCCAAGGAACGCCTGGCGTAGACTGTATGACCTGTTAACCCAGGCAGTACCTGCTATTATAAGGTATTGTTAAGGAAAGATATTGCAAAATAGAAGGAAACTGATATCGCAATATCGCCAAAAAAGTGAATAACCCTCCAGTTTTCATCTGTTTACTAGGTAAACATCATACTGAATAAAGTAAAGCTCATCTGAACTGAAATCATGAGGGTCGAAAAGAGGAAAGAAGAAAAGGAGGGGAAGATAAGGACGAGGAAGAAGATATAATATGAACAGCAAGGGTAAACGCAGGTCTCTGACAGCGGTCTTGTCGCGGCCGGAATTCCAACCTCATCCCGTAATAAAAGACTGAATGTAATTGTGCGCCGCGGGAATTTATGGGTTCCGTGCGTTCATTAGGCATCCCCGATGCCATGACGCCGAAGGTAGCTTCGGTTTCCTGTGCAGTGGTGTACTGGGATCGGAATCAGCAGCTGGAAAAAGTTCCTACGTCGACCTTTGCCTTGCCTCCTTTCCCATCCCCAGATTCACTTGCCGTGTATCTGCGCCGGGCGAAGAGGGTGCATCCGAAGGGAATAAACATCTGGTAGTAAATTGAGAATGTGCAACAAACAGAGACCCTGAGGACCCTGGTACACGCACTGAATTGTAACTTCACGGGAATTACGTATTTCATCTTGAAATTGCATAAATTCCACTGCTTTGCTATAACATGAAAGATCTACTAACTAATTGTGCATGGTATTAGAACGAATTGTAAGTGTTCATCTAATATTGCCAGTTCTAAGAAAGATACTTTCTTATAGTTTCGGTTTCCCTTTTGTATTTTATAATAAAAAGTGTAATTATCATGCTTCATGCTGTTATCTACTTGTAAATGTGCCTTGCAAACATGGGAAGGAAAATTCGGGGAATTATATCTGTACCTGAGATTAAGCTACAGTCGGTTTCATGTTGCTGTTCAAAGTGGAACTAAAAGTTTAGATGTTGGATCAGTTGAAGAGGCTCGAAATGGAATAACGAATTACTCCAAGGGAATCATTGCTATAT
>NC_061837.1:30191867-30196867 GCF_019202785.1 Penaeus chinensis
TCTTATTCTAGGGTAACAAAAGAAGCTGACCTGATATCGGTAAAAAAGTAAACATTGCAACAACGTAAATATCACTAGTTGAAAAGGTACGAATAGCTATTATATAACAGTGATCACGTTAATTCAGACATGTTGTTTCAATAACAGTTTAAATTACAAAATTACATGCACGAAACTGTTCACCTATGTATTACAAACATCTTGTAATCCATATGATGAAGCCATCTCTTAATGTGTATTATAATGAAAAATCGTATACCAAAAGTGGCATTTTATAACAGCATTCCATTAGGTATTATAAACCATTTTGTTCCTGTAGCAGGCCTATTACGTGCAACTCAAACGAAATGTAGTGCTTTAATAACGAAACATAATAATACTGGCTTCCTACAATTTATGGTAATTAAATATGATGGAAATGTAGGAATACGTGCGTTTAACAGTGGCCTGAGTTTTATTCAATAAACAACCGTAGTTTCGTAGACGTACACGTGTCCGGTCTCAGCAGTGTTGGCCAAAATAAATGTGAGGCGCTGCGATTTCCTTCTGCAGAAATACAGCTCAGCGCACGGGCCTGATGGATAAACCATTAAAAATGAAATGTGTGAAAGTTCGGAAGTAGAACATCTCGCCAAGGCGCCGGCTCGATCCCTAGTTTAATATTCAGGTGTGTGAGCCCTCGAGGAAAAATGTACACATCCCTCTCGCTGCCTTAGCAACCCTCTTAAATCCACTTAAAAAATGTACACTAAGCAAGCTTCTAAACGGTCGTTGTGCTAACATGCTCATGCAAGGATATTTCAGATAAAGAGTTTCATGTTTGACATGAATGAATGAATAAAGTTTAATTACAGGATCATTACTATTTCCTTAAAAGACTCGAGTTGTCTTAATTAGAACTGCATCAAAATCAGATCAATACTGACTTCGGCGCGCAACAATTTGATAACACAGGAAGTAGCAATTCCTACTACGAATGAAGTTAATCCACAACTGAGTAGACATATATTACTTATATTTTACAGGTCATAAGTAATCTAAAAACAGGGCGTTGTTATGATATGTATACAACATCTGTCATTTCTTTTCGGTCAGTCTATGATCATTTGTTGGAAATATTTCATCAAAAGGGATGTGGTGTTCTTACAATATATATATATATATATATATATATATATGTATATATATACAATATCACATCGTAACCTTCATATGGAATGACAGTGGATGTTAGTATACTAAAACGTACTCTTAATATAAGACAACCAGCGCTGTGCAGAGATGATGACCACCATAAGGCGACACATTTAGAGTCATCACGAGACACCTCTCGCAAGGATCGCGGATAAAGACGGTAAATGAGTACAATTATCACTAGCACTGCCTTCCATGACATCTTCATTGCCTTCCATCACAACGCAAGCTTCCAGTGCACACAATACCTTGGTCACATTACCTACAACACGAAGTAATTCCTCTGGGGATGAATTCAAGGCTTTTACGGCGTGAACAAACGCAGTTTCAGAAGGAAAATAAAAAATACAAGCCTTTCAGGTCCAACGTTCAGCCAGAGACAAGGTCTAAAATATACACATCATAGCAAGAGGCCCCAAGTAACAATTTACTTGGTTATACGACTTCATTAACTATGGAATGAATAAGAAGACACAGACAGAGAGAGGAAATAAAGGGAGGGAAGGAAGGGAAGGGAAGGGAAGGGAAGGGAAGGGAAGGGAAGGGAAGGGAAGGGAAGGGAAGGGAGGGAAGGGAGGGGAGGGGAGGGGAGGGGAGGGTAGGGAAGGGGAGAGAGGAGAGGAGAGAGAGAAACTGTGATAGAGAGTATTGCGAGAGACGGACCAAATATATCTAGATAGTACAACAGGCCAAGTTTGCGCTCAGTCGCTCCAGGAAATGGATGTGAATTGGCGGATGTTGTGAGGAAATCCGGGAGTATTAGAACACCATTGAGATTAGTCTGGCGAGGAGGAGACCAGTGACCGCATTGGAGGGGCGGGGCTCTGCGGACGGGGGTTCAGAAGGGTAAGCAGCGGATTCAGTTGCTGAAACTGTGAATGCAGAAAGACGTCCATCGTGTTGAAAGAGGTGAGGCAAGGGCTGGAGGGGAAGACGAGTGACCTTGTGAGGGAGCCGAGGGTAGTCGTCTAATGAGGACAAAAAGGGATGAAGCAGCGGTTGAGCCGAACGCTGCCAAGAGGGGCTACAAAGGGATGAGCTCTATTCCTATATTTCATTATAAAGTCAAGCACAGTAAACAAAGAACGCTCCTAAAACGTGTCAAGATTCTTACATGACTGCTTGAGTACTTAGTCATTTGATTTCAAGAGCTTAAACAAATGGACATAATGTGTTTCCTTAATGGAAAACTCCAAAGGGACATGACGTCTATGAACTGTCAGTCCTCTTAGTATAAGATGCAAAGAAAATCACTGATTTCCCAATAGCCTTCGCATCGCATGGTCTCAATTATCTGGTGCCTTTGGAGAATACTCGAAGGTATATGACAGAGAAAAGCATGAAAACATCAAAAGGTTGCAAAGCAAGAAGTACGTTTCTGTCAAGGAAGCCCCTAAAATAAGATAACGAGTGCGCCACCGAGAGCTGCCAACACATCTCGACACCAGAAAGCAGGAAGATGTGAGAGGCACAAAGATCCTGTGTATTTCAGGAGCAATTAAGGTCAGCATTAACAGTACTGGCAGCTTGCAACGGCCGCCCCCACAAGAGAGGCAAAGAGGCGCAGATGTCATCAGCGGGCGACGGGGGCGTGCTCGAGCCCTCGCGCAAACACTGCCGCACATCAGGCCTGCGTGGTAATGGGCCCACTCCGTTAACACTGGCGGTCTTAAGCGTTGTATTTAGAGGGCCGGAATGGGCAAAAAGGAGCGTCGCACCGAGTCCACGCGGGGGAGAAACGAGAGCAGAACGGCTGGCAAGTCCGGGAGGGGGATTAAGGGCGCGTAAGGCGGCCGGGTTGGATTACGTCCGGCTTAATTGATAGGTAAGTGGGCTGGAAATGCAACCGGATCCTCGCTTCCCGTTAACAAGATCCCACAAAAGGACGCTGAATTTGCTATGGCCGTCCCTTTCTGCTGTCTTGCGAACATCTGCCGTCTAATTAAACGTATGATCCCCGGTACAGATATTTAACTGGCTGTAAACCCACCTTTACCCTTGTGCACAGACAGGCAAAGAGAACCGCAAATATACCCAAAATATATTGCTATAATCTCATAAAACCTCCTACATAACAATGAGCTCCTCGGCGCTGTTTTTGGTTGCGTTGCCAGCCGGGGAAGGGCCGCACTTAGTACCATAAACGCGTCACAAGCCGTGATATAGCGGGCCCGCAGAAAACAAAATCCGAGCTGCCTCGATTTTCCAGCAGCGCCGTGCGAGCTGATCCACAGGGGACCCTAAAGTTGATCACCATAAACAACTATTATGCCACCAAGAGCTTTACGACATGGTTCCATAATGGCCATGATGCGCAAATAGAGCAGCAATACGACCGATCTTCCGGCTCTCGCTTCGACAGCAAAGTATATCTGGAGCCGCCCGATAAGCGCCTTCGAGCCCCCCCCTACTCCTGGCTAATCGGCCAACGGCGAACGCGGACTCGACATTACGGGGCCACTGAATATTGGGAGTACTTCCTCTCGGCTGCGAAAACAAGCGCCCAGGCTTATTCGGCGGCTGTCCCGCCCTCGGCTCTGCCCTTAAAGAGGCAATGCGTCTGCTATGCTACAGATGCGTACAATTTTTCACATGGTCCACAACTGAGTCCGTCTGACTGTCGTCCTTATCTCCCTTCCTCCCTCTCTCCTTCTCCCCCTCCCTCTTCCTCTTCTTTCTCTTTCCATCTTGTCTCTTTCTCTCTCTAAATCTCCCCTTCTCCCTTTTTCTCTCTCAAATCTCTCCCTCTTCCTCTCCTTCTCTCTCCCTTTTTCTCATCCTATCCTTCTCCCCCTTTTCCCTCTCTCCCTCCCTCTTCCTCTTCTTTTCTCTCCCTCCTTCCCACTCGTATTCTCCCTCTCCCTCTCTCCATCTCCCTTTAATCTCCATCTCTCACTCTCTCTCCCTTTGTCTCTCCCCCTCCCTCCCGCTTTCTCTCTTACTCCTACAACATAAAAACGTCTCTTCAAATAACAAGACCTATGATTATCGCGGCAAGAGGACATAACGGCATTTAGTATATAATGGTATCCGTGTCGGGTATATATTAATTGTTACTTTAGCCTGTTACTTTATCCTCTTTCCAGCAAGGGTTTCGGTTTCCATTTGTTCGGCGCGGCTCCTACCTGTGCTTTACGGCCCAGATTGTGTTTCAAAGCGCGAATCCCGCAGGAAATATGTTGATCGTGGCAACGGCTGCGTCGCCGCGTTTAACGGCCTCGGCATTAGCGACGGCCCTGCTTCCGTTCCACCTCCTTCCATTCTTTCCCAAGTTAATCTCTTTATAAATGCGAGAAATGCTGACTGCGGCAAAGCGAAATGCCAGCAAAATGCATTACCTAGCAGGCCATAACATGGGATATGCATGTTTACGCTACTGCTCAGAAGTTCATGCATGTATTCATATGCTTGCAAGATAAATTTGAAGGCATGCGTCGACCAAATCATATCTGGCAACTCCTTGACATCAGCATCGAGGTCAGTGGATGATAATATTCTTGTCTGATTTCCATACCTATACATACGATCAAAACTTGTCATACAATATTGACTGCTTCATTTTTTCCTCTGCAAGTTTCTGATCGCGCTTTGGATTCAAATGATATTAATTCATATTGCCAATTCGTGACATTCAGACGACATCGGTCCTCGAGTCCGTTTTCACGGCCACAAAAGGCAGAGCACGGGCAGCCTATTTACATTCACGACTTCTAAATAAGCTGAAAGAGTGGTCCTCTCATGCTCCTACGCACCCTTTCATGCCCAGTGTCGAAATGATATGAAAATAATCTACTTCACGGAACACT
>NC_061837.1:30204367-30211867 GCF_019202785.1 Penaeus chinensis
AGAGAGGAGAGCAGGGAGTGAGAAGAGGAGGAGATGAGATGAGAGAGATTGATTAGAGAGAGAGAGAGACACTGAGAGAGAGGTCGCGGGAGAGAGAGAGGCAGGCGTAAGGTTCACTAGGGAAATGTACATTGGTGTATTCTTTTTAAGCGGTAAATCCTTGCCGTTCCCAAATTTTGTTAACAGGATTTCCATCTTACAATTTGGTCGCGGCTGAGATGTCATTAATCTAGGGGCGGCCGGTGCATGGCGTCGCGCGAGGCCGCCCACTTTTCACTGCGTCTTTGTCTCGCTAGCGGCTCGACCACTGCACTCAGAGGTTTCGCCAGTCGGATCAGTCTTTAGAGGCTCCAGTCTACTTCCGCGTTCAGGCACATAACAAGCTTCGAGCGTCAAACACTTACTCCAGCTATAAAACTGGTAAAGCAAAATGTATCTTGTGTAAATTTAAAGGGGACAAATGTTACATAATTTTTTCTAATAAGAAGGGTGATGTGTTAAACATATGAGATTCCTTTTCAAGAACAAGAATATAAATAAAAGACAATTATTTAAATATTTTTTATATAATATATATATAATTTTATTATATATAATATATTATATATATATGATTGCTAATCTTTAAAAATAAACAGTTAAATCATGTGCAACTACAGGTCTGGCTGGGTAGCCAGAGGATCATGGGCCGCAGCATGTCAGTGGATCAGAGACCGATTCTGATGTGTTTTATTCACAATCTATAAGAAATGTAATCGGCATCTCATTCCCTAGTCGCTTTTATGTTGCCAGAGGTAAGAGTCGCTGGGGATCAGATATTTCTTCATGTCTGCTTCATTAGGAAATATGGCCTTCCTCAGATACCTCCTTTTATACGATATTCACTTTAATAACAAACTTATTTTGCTTGGCTTTTACGCTCCTTTGTGTTCTATTTCTGCAAAAGAAGCTAATTAATTGCGGAACGACTTCTGCCTCTGAATACCTCGTCATCCGTCCCTAAGAGCTCCAAGGGAAATGCGTTTTTTCCAGTCGCACACTAACGACCTGCTGCGCGCTTGGATTAGGATTTAACTTCCATTTTCGCCAGTCATCTAGCACAAAGTCCTTCGATATGAAAATTGTGTACAAATGAATATGAAACTGATAAGAAGTAATTCAAATCAATTCCTTCGCTTCCCGTAAAACACATAACCGCAAGTCCCCACCGGCCGCCCGGTTATATTGCAATCCCCGGGTTAGCGCATCCAGAGAAACCGCTGCCATCTCTTCGCCGACACGTGACCCCTGCCCTGTTGGCTCTACCTTGGGTTGGAGCTGCAGTCAGCACTTTACCCTCGCTCAACACGATCACCATGGCGTTGGATTAAAGAAGTTTGGAGATAAATTGACATTATGTTTTGATAAAAGCTACACTTAATACAGAAGCAAAGATTTTGTCTCGCTACAAGATACGCGCTCGCTACCTGCGTACACTCGACACGGCCACACCCTCGCCAAGCTGCCTCACAGCCCCAGGCCCCGATGCTGCTGAACTCTGAGGCAGATACTTGAATGCGAGCCACTCCTCCGATCGCCTAATGAATGGACCCAAACTGCAAATGCCCAATGCAAGCGAAAAGCTCGACCCAGCCATTGGCGTTATAGGCTCTTCTTTATATACTCTCTTTATGCATAATAATTCAAAAGCTATAGGTTTCCAATTGTTATTTTCATAAAACGCATCTGAATATCATACTCATATATCACCGTTTTTTTCATACATATAATGAATCTAATTTTTAATTACAGCATCATAAATTCTGTTGGTTAACATCCTGAGTGTAGAGGGGTAGGATAGTCCATATAAATGCGTGTGGGCTTAACGCCACGGCGTCGATGGGGGAGGTGAGCGTCCCCCGATCAAAATTCTTGTGTGAATGTAGGCTGCAGTATGAGTGATGTCCACGGATTCTCGGTCATTCCATAGCTACTAATTTGGACTGAATTGTTCAATATCGATCGTACTGACGAATGAATTATACTGAAAACAAAATTCTGTATTTACCAGAATAAACTAATTTCCAATTTAAGAGCACCACAAAATTATGGAAATACTTTCAAGAAAACATACGAATTTACAGTTAGTGTTTCGCTGGATTTTAAAAAAACCGTATGATTCAGATGAACAATAATTTTTACCAAGTAAAACATGGAATTCGAGGCAATTCTAGGGAAGCATAAAGTAACACTACAGCATACCATCGATTTTCTGTTTGTTTGTTTGCTTACTTATAAAGGTTTCCCTTCCTGTAGCCACCGCCCTGTGCAAGGGAAAGGCCAGCCTGCTTCACAGGTGACGGCGCGGCAGCGTCATATTTTCTGGAGGGAGAGGGGCGGGCGTGGCTCGGAGGGCCCGCTAGATGGGGAGGATTGGAGCAGGGCTGCTGTAAACACGACCTCTGAGGCACGGAACGGCACGAACGAGAGCCTAACAAGAGGTCATCGAAGGCGGCGCGAAGGTCACGATCGCGGGCTATGTATGTGCGTGTGCGTGTGTGTGTGATATACTAGTCCATTCTTTATGAACAGGTTTATGCAACCTAGGAAAGTACACAATTTTCGCGGTTCTTGCTTTCGAGAGTACAACACGAGAGCCATGCGCTTAAAAGAGATGAAAACAATTCTTGTGAATGCCGTACATCGAATCCGTAGTTGAGGGAAGACAAACAATATCTACTTTACCGATGACGTGATTCCTCGGCATAAAAAGACTAGTGAATATACAACTCCGACGTGAATAACACTGAATTGAAAGGCCTTGGTTAGTAAAACTGGAGCAAGAGAACTACAAGCAGAGACCCGAATAATGGGCAAATTCGCTCTTTATGGTTGGGGAGGCTTCGGTCGAGAGGTCAAGAGAGCCAGGCAGGAGGCGGCGAGGCTTCAGAATCAGCATGCGAGGTAGGTATATGAACCTTTCCCAAAAAAGGCGACGAACCAGAGCCTAACGAAAGCAGTTCACGGCGGCGTTTCAATATTGCAGAGTAATACTGTTCAAGCGAGGCCTTGCTCGTGAACTTTCCAACGAACTTTTAGCCGCCTGGTTAGCGAAACTGCCAAGTCAGCTCGAGAAGAACAGTGAGCAGACTTCAGATGAGACCAGAAAATAGTGAAATACTTCTTAGCAGGTCTGTAAATGCAGCTCCGACTCTATTCACTAGTCTGTATTTTGCCATTCATATTCATCAAATCTTAAGTCGCGCGAAAAAAAGGAGATTCTTTCTGGTTCGGAGTCCATGGCTTCTTTATCATTCGGGCAGTTTTAGCCAGTATCTTTGAGTCTTACCTGTGTAAAATATTAAACTTACCGGATGTGTGAACAATGGAGACGCACAGCTTGACAAAACCTCACCTGAAATGGAAGATAATCAGGGTAAATGCAAATATCTCACATCGAGCTACTATAAATATAATAATTCAAAAATTCAATCTAAAATTAAACATTTGTATGCCTGCGCGGGTGTACACACGCACACGGGCAGACACACCAACAAAAACACACGCACGCACGCACGCACGCACACACACACACAGAAACCACACACACACAAACACACACATAGAAACCACACACACATACAACACACACACACACACAGAAACCACACACACATACAACACACACACACACACACACACACACACACACATATATATATGTGTGTGTGTGTGTGTGTGTGTGTGTGTGTGTGTGTGTGTGTGTGTGTGTGTGTGTGTGTGTGTGTGTGTGTGTGTGTGTGTGTGTGTGTACGTATGCATGTATTAATATATATATATATATATATATATATATATATGTATATATATATATATATATATATGTGTGTGTGTGTGTGTGTGTGTGTGTGAGTGTGTATGTGTGTATGTGTGTGTATGTGTGTGTGTGTGCGTGTGTGTGTGTGTGTGTGTGTGTGTGTGTGTGTGTGTGTGTGTGTGTGTGTGTGTGTGTGTGTGTGTGTGTGTGTGTGTGTGTGTGTGTGTGTGTGTGTGTGTGTGTGTGTGTGTGTGTGTGTGTGTGTGTATGTGTGTGAGTGTATGTATGTATGTATGTATGTATGTATGTATGTATGTATGTATGTATGTAGTATGTCATGTATGTAAGTATGTATGTATGTACGCATGCATGCTTACCTACTTCATAATACATACATACACACACACAACACACACACACACACAACACACACAACACACACACACACCCACCAAAATACACACATAACAATTACCACCACACACACTAGGGAGAGAAAAGAGGGAAATCCTAATCCATGGGGCGGCGGGTTAACCCCTCTCGCGGGGCGCCCCGGCCTGGGGCGGCGGGGGGGGGTCGCGTCACGGAATTAACTAGTAAGTAATAGATGGTCTCGTCCAGTTATTGGAACCAGCTTTTGATCTGACTGTTATTGATACGTAACTGTTAATGCATGACTGGCGAGCTGTGCATGCGGGCGCCCCCCCCCCGGCCCCCGCCGCCCCCCCCGGCCCCCCTCCCCCCCCCCCCCCGTCCCCGGACTCCCCCCCCGTCCCACCCCCCCACCCCCCCCCCCCCCCCGTTTTCCGCCCCCACCCCCCCGATTCCCCCGTCTCCTCCCTCAACCCCCCGATCCCCCCCCGCCCCCCGCATCACCAACCCCCGTCACCCACCCCTGAGCCCCCCCCACCCCCCCCCCGCCCAGCTCCCCCCCCCCCGCACCCGAGGTCCCCCCCCTGCCTCCCCCCCCACCCCCCCCCCCCCCACCCCCGATCCGGCCCGGACCCCCCCGCGTCCCCCCCCCCCCCCCCCCCGACCCCCCGCCCTCCACCCCCTCCCCCCACCCCCCCCCCGGCCCCCCTCCGCCGTCCCCGCCCCCCCCCGACTAGTACCCGCCCCCCCCCCCCCCCGCCCCCCCCCCCCCACCCCCCTCCCCCCCCCCCCCTCCCCCCCACGAGCCCCCCCCCCCCCCCCCCCGACCACTCCGAGCCCCCCGCCCCGCCGCCCCCCCCCCTCCCCCGACGTCCCACGAGTCCCCCCTTCGTCCGAGCACCCCCCCCGGCCCCCCCGTGCGAACACCCCCCCCCCACGTCAAGCCCCGCCCCCGTCCCCCCCCCCCCCCCCCCCCGAGCCCCCCCCCCCCCCCGAGTTTCCGTTTTGCCCCCCACCGCCGAGGCTTCCCCACCCCCCCCTCCCACCCCTCGCCCCCCTCTCCCCCCCCCCCCCCGCCCCTCCCCCCCGCCCCCCCCCCCCCTGCCCCCTCAGCCGTCAACCGGGAAGGCCCCGATGCCCCCCCGAGCCAGGCCCTCCCCCCCCCCCCCCACCCCCCCCCCCCCACGTACCTTCCCTCCCCGGCCCCCCGGCACAAACGACTCTCCCCCCACCCCCCGAGACCGCCGATCCCCCCCCCCCTGCCCCCCCCCCCCCAACCCCCCCCCCGCCCGTCCCACCCACCCCCCCCCCCCGGGTAGTCCGCCCCCCCCCCTCCCCCTCCCCGCCGTCCCCGTTTGATCCCACCCCCTCCCACGCCCACCCCGTCCCCTCCTCCCTCCCCACCCCCCCCCCCCCCCCCCCCCGCCCACCCCCCCCCCCACCTCCCCCCCGCCGCCCCCCCCCCCGTCCGATGTCCCCCTCCAACCCTGCCCACGAGCCCCCCCCCCCCCTCCGCCCCCCCCGTTTTTATATCCCCCCCTCCCCCCCCCCCCCCCCCCCCCCCCTGCCCCCACCCCCCCCCCCCCCGAGCCCCCACCCTCCGTCGCCCCCGATACCGCCCACACCCCCCCCACCCCCCCTGATTTTTATCCCCCGCCCCCACCCCCCCCCCCGCCCCCTTTCCCGACCCCGGTCCACCCCCCCCACGCCCCCCCCCGCCGCCCCCACCTCCCGGCCCCCACCCCCTCGCCCCCCCCCCGGCCCCCCCCCGCCCCCGACCGTGCGCCACCAACCGCTCCCCCCCCCCCGATAACCGTTCACCCGTGTCCCGCCCCCCCCCCCCCCCCCCGAGTGCCCCCCCCCGATGCCGATTTCCAACCCCCCCCCCCCCTACCCCCCCGGCCCCAGCCCCAGAGAATGCCCCCCCGAGCCCCCCCCGACGACCCCGAGTCCCCCCCCCCGAGTGTTCCCCCCGTCCCCCCGATCGAGGTTCCCCCCCACCCGCCACCCCCCTCCCGAGTACCCCGTCCCTCCCGGATTGCCCCCCCCCCCCCCCCCCGTGCACCCCCCGGCCCCCCCTCCCCCCCCACGATCCCCCCCTCCGCCCCCCCTCCCGCCCCTCCCTCCACCCTCCGCCCCCCCCCACCCCCCCCCCCCCGTCCCGCCAATCTCCGTCCCCGTACTCCCACCTCGCCCCCCCCCTATCCCCCCCCCCCCCCACCCCGGTTCCCCCCCGCTAGCCCCCCCCCCCGATGTTGTTCCCCCCGTCCCCCCCCCGACCTCCCCCTCACCCCCCCCCCCCCCTCCCCTCCCCCCCCCCCCCCCGCCGTGCGCCCGTACCCCCCGCCGCCGACCCCGGCCTCCCCGCCCCCCCCCCCCGTCCCTCTCCCGTGTTTTGCTTTTCCTATCCCCCCCCCCGCCCCCCTTCCCACCGTCCCGGTACCCCCGCCCCCCCCCCCCACCGCACCCCCGCCCGCCCCCGACCAACTCCCTCCCGCCGTCCCCACCCTCCCCCGTCTTGCTTCCCCCCCCCCCCTCCCCCCACGTCCCGCCTCCCCCCCCGCCCCCCCCCCGCCCCCCCCTCCCCCCGGTCCCGCTTTCCCGTGTATATTTCCCCCCGCATCCCCCCCCCCCCCCCCCCCCCGATCCCCGCCCCCCCCCCCCCCCATGCCCCCCCCGAGCCCCCCGCCCACCCCCCCCCCACCCCCGGCCCCCGAACCCCGAGCCCCCCCCCCCCCCCCCGTAGCCCACCCCCACCGGCCCGTCCCCGTCCCCGCCCCCGCCCTCCCCCCCCCCCGAGTCCCGCCTCCGCCCCCCGCCACTAATTTTCCCCCCCCCCCGTAGCTACCCCCCCACCGAGTCTCCCCCCCCCCCCCCCCGCCCCACCTGATGTCCCCAACCCGATCCCCCCCCTCCGTTTTTTACCCCTACACCCTCCCGCCCGACTCCCCTACCGACGTCTCTCCCGTATCCCCCCTCCCACCCCCCCCCCCCCCCCCCCTCAGAGTCCCCCCCCCACCCCTCCCCCCCCCCGCCCCCCCCCGAATCCCCCCTCTCCCGTTCCCCCCCCCCGATCTAAGCCCCCCACGCCACGCCCCCTCGCCCACTCCCGCGCCCCCCCCCCCCCCCGAGTCCCGCTCCTCCCCCCCCTCCCAACCTCCCGCCCCGCCGCTGGTCTCCCCGGACTATTCGGCCCCACCCCCACCCCGCCACACCCCCCCCACCCCCACACCCAGCCCGCCGTACCCTACTTTTCCCCCACTCCCCCGGTCCCCCCGCCCCCCCCTCCCCCCCCCCCGAACCCCCCTCCCGCCCCCCCCGTTTTTTCCCAC
>NC_061837.1:30216867-30219367 GCF_019202785.1 Penaeus chinensis
TGGAGGTGGTGAGGGATGTGCATGCGTAAGGGTGGGTATGTCCTGGGTTATAGCAAAAGCGGGACCCGCCCCCCGTGGAGGCCTGGCGTGGCAAAGTGGCCGTCTTGATCGGGGCGTCTATCTTCACCTCCAGGTCCTCCGCGGAGGGCAGACTCCGCCGCTTGGTGGAACCGAACGACCGCCGCCGCTCCTTGGCCAAGTCCCTCCTCGGGTCCTCGTGATCGTACATGCTGCAGACGCGGCTGGCCAGCGAGCCGGCAGCGCTCTCGCACGGCTGCTGCGCCACGCTGACGGCTGGCTCGGCAAGGCGGCGGGGCGACCTGGAGACGTCTCGCGGGGGGGCGGGGCTGCGGGGAGGTGGCGGAGGGGGGGCAGGCAAGGAGGGGGACACCCGGCCGGCGAACGGGAGATACTGGGCCTCGCTTTCATTGCCATCTGTAACTCCAGGAGGATCTCCCGCGGTCCTTTCGCCCGTGTCGTGCCCACCACTGTCACCGTCCGCGCTGCAACCTGCCCCGCTGCTGTCCGCGGCCTCTTCGTCGCTGTCGTCTTCTCTGGGCGGCCTGTGCGCCACCAGGTCCAGCGTAATCCTACCTCGCTCGTGTTCTGGTGGTGACGTCTGTGAGGCTGTGTCCTGAGCGCAGGATTCCTTGGTGGAATCCCTCGAGTTGATAATGGACGGCAGGGAAGGCGAGGGCCTCGCCCGGCAATGGGCACAGGTCCTGAGGTGGGCCCTGCAGTGAGCACAGTGTCGTAGGTGCTTGCGTACCTTGAGGAGCCAAACCATCCCAAAGAGCGCCATCATGGCGGGGCGGAGCATAGAGGCACATCACATGGCTTCCTCGCCTTCGCTCATCTGCGCTTGACTCATCACTAAGCTACATTCCAGCGCAACACTTACACTTACGAGATCACATTATCCATTG
This sequence comes from Penaeus chinensis, assembly GCF_019202785.1. Lineage (NCBI taxonomy): Eukaryota > Metazoa > Arthropoda > Malacostraca > Decapoda > Penaeidae > Penaeus > Penaeus chinensis. Next base: position 30,217,794 of record NC_061837.1, read on the forward strand.
CAAGAAAGGCGTAATCACTACTCATAACCACATTTTTACACGAAAACACATTTTGGCGTCTTTTCTTCACATGGCACTAGCTAACATTCCGAATTTTATAACCTGCAAAGTAAAAGACTATCAACAGCCGAACAGGAGACGAGGATGCCATGAAAGGCTTCGAACAAAATATAATTGCAAATGCAACAGCACGACTCAAAATGTTAACACGATGGAGACAGGGGGTCCTTTTCGTGAGGACTCGTCAGTTCCAGCATGTTTCTTAACAAACTACACAGCCTAGCTTGTCGAATGAGCAAAGCCTGAGGTCAAATTCCACCGTGAACGCCTTACTCTCTAAAAACGATGTGGATGGAAACAAAATGGACTTATTTAATTCCCCAAATATTGCATTTGATCTCCCCCGGTCAGCTTTATGAAAGAAGAGTAGTCACAGCGCTTCATTTGCATACGAATGATACACGATCGATAGTGACTTTGTAATTATCATTATTTATAAAGTTGGAATACAGAAGCAGATTTTTATAGAACACATTTTTGAAACTTTATCACAAAAATGGCTTTAAGCTTTGACACTACTATACTGATATTGACAAGAAAAGCCCACACATTATATCATTTTACTTAAATATCACTAAATAATTTGTGAGGCTAATAAACGTATACATATTTATAACAACCAAATAAAGTAAATGAACTTGGTTGACTTCATGTATGAAGATGACCCTGGCCTCTTGACGTAGGCACCAACCAAAAGCTCAATTGTTGAGCAATGGCAAGCTGGCCCTGAATATCCTCTATGCTTCCTTCTCCTTGCTCCCTGGTACCCTTGCAAGCTTCTCCTCCCTCTCTCCATCAGCCAGGGACCTCCCTCACAACACTCAGCTGCCAACGCAAAGGCTTGGCCAGTTTCGAGACTTGTTTATTTTCCATTTCTCTCCCGTGCCGCGGAAGGCGATCTGGGGGTCAGGAGGGCAGGTCAGCTCGTAGATGAAAATAGAGAAATGATTCTGGAAACAGACATTCAGGTTGCTAAAATAAGAATCAAAGAGGCCAGTTCCTGCTCCCTCTGATCACCTCTAACAGCATCTGCTTCGAACTCAAATGAAATGAGAGAAATCAACTTTTAGATTCCATGGGGCAGTGGGGGAGGAAAGGAGAGGGGGAGTGGAGAGGAGAGGAGAAGGAAGAGGAGGAATGGCGAGGAGAGAGGAGAGGAGAGGAGAGGAGAGGAGAGGAGAGGAGAGGAGAGGAGAGGAGAGGAGAGGAGAGGAGAGGAGAAAAGAGGAGAGGGAAGGAGAGGCAAGGAGAGAAAAGAGAGAGAGGAGAGGAGAGGAGAGGAGAGGAGAGGAGAGGGAAGGGGAGGAGAGACGAGGAGAGAGTAGAAGCGAGGGGAAGGAAAGGGGGAGGAATGAGAAGCGAGGAGAGAGAAGAGGGAATGGGAGGAGAGGAGAGGCGAGGAGAGAGTAGAAGCGAGGAGAGGAGAGGAAAGAAGAAGCGAGGAGAGAGGAGAGGAGAGGAGAGGGAAAAGAGGAAGTGGAGAGAGTTGAGGAGAGTAAAGGAGATGAGTTGAG